>NC_091744.1:85544073-85729073 GCF_043380555.1 Nothobranchius furzeri
ATAAAGCATTTTTAACGAGTACGAGCAGTAAAACTCGTAAATATCTGTAATCGTGCTGAAGGAAAATCCTCATTGGGTAACTGACTGTCTTCGCGCTCTGTGATTGGCCAGTCACATAGAGCGCCCGCCCCTCCCTACACATAAAACTCTGCAGCGGGAGCTCACAGGAGCTCAGTCCGAGTCCGGTCCATCCACGTACACACACAGACAGTAACGGATCTCTCTGTGCTTGCTTCACTGTTCACGTTTCTTCAGTACTCCCTATGTTTTCTTCAGTTTGCTTCTTTTTAAAGATACTTTAAAGTCTCTTTTTTCGTAACGTACGTGGTGCATTTGACAAGACAGAGCTGAAAACGGCTCGTGCTGCGTCAGTCACTGCCTCCGCTCCGGTCGGGCTTTTTTTTCCTCTCCCTCCTCTTCCTCAGGATCCACTCCCTCTTTCCTCTTCACTCTCTTTCTTTCTTTACATTTTTAATCACAATTGTCCATTTTTTGCTCATTTTAAATAAATTTTAATCATTTTCTAAATTCTTTTTACTATTTTACATGTTTTGTTTTTGTGAAGCGCCTCGTGATTTTTATCTTGAGAGGCGCTATAGAAAAGATCTTTTCTTCTCTCTCTCTCTTAATTCATGCACTTAAATATTAATGTTCTGATTTAATTGATAAACTTGTTCTGTAATACTTCCTTTACTATTGTGATCAAAAACATTTAATCTCAACCCTGAGGCTGCTCTGTAAATAGTTTTCAAATAAACAATACACATGGTAACTTCTGATCAGACTTAAAATAACGTATTGATGTAAACCACACCCACTTCCGGTTAAACTACACCCACTTCTGGGTTAGACCACGCCCACTCTGAGTACAGATACAGATAATTTAGATGGCTGAACAGATACGAATACAGATAGTGGTGTACTCGCTCATCCCTAATAATAATAATAATAATACATTTGATTTATAAAGCACTTTACATTTGGAACAAATCTCAAAGTGCTACAAAGTTAATTTAACCCGAAAGCTCTGGTAAAAACATACGTTTTAAGACCAGACACCATCCTCAGACGCCCTGGGAGGGAATACCAAAGTCTGGGTGCAGCTGAGCAAAAAGCGCGATCTCCCATGGTGCGAAGTTTAGTCTTTGGAGTTTTCAAAAGATGTAATGATGCAGAGCGGAGGTTGTGTGTGGACGTCTGTGAAAACAGAAGTTCTTTAAGGTGTGTGTGCGTGTGTGTGTGTGTGTGTGTCATAAAGGAAGCCAAACTGAATCATGTTCAGATGATGGTGCACTTTTAAAAGGTTTAGTCCTTTTATTAGAAAGAATGAAAAGTTCTGGGAGAATCTGGAAAGAGCCAGTCCAACGATGAGAACTGATGAGTGCTTTAGATGAGAGAAAGCTGGCGTGCATAACCCTCTGCAGAGGTTTTGTTGTTGGCAGCTAGGTGGGACGTTGGCTGATCTTACCCGTCTTTTATGAAACGCTCATTTGGCTGCAGATGCCCTACGTCGGGCCAATTGTGAGTCATCTCACCTCCGAGTACGGCGTTTTAGACATGTCACTCATCTCAGTGTCCATTACCTTAATGAGGATTCTGGAAAAGTCTGTCCTGATCCAGTCTGCTGCCTTGTGGCTGGAAAATTCCTGAAGAAAACTGGAGAAAGTTGGAAAACCTTCAACTGCACTTTGCGTTTGAGACTGCTGGTGCTCGTATTCATACGAACAAAGTCTCGTAAGATGTTTTACCAGATAAAATACTTTAAAGACCAAAGCAGCTTTGAAGAAGCTTTTTATTTTTTAATGTGCTTAAGGTGCTAATTGGGCGTTCATATGAAGACTGTTTGTTTTGTCACCTACTGGAATAAACACGTGTGTCTCAGTTAATAACAACGTTCGTTTTTTCAGTAAGAACTTTGGAGAAAACTCACATTTTTTTAGCAATTAAAAGGTTGTTTCGCATGTTTTACTGCAACATATAATCAGCTGGTAGTTTTGCCTCTTGTACATATTGTTTTCATAATGTGTTACCACGGCAACGGGATCATTTCTTTATTTATTTTTTGCATCTGAGAACTTTATGAACCCAAATTAATGCCAGGAAAAAGACCAAAACAACGACGGACCAACTCATCTAGGCCTTGTTCACCCTCCTTCCTTCAGGCAGATGATTTAGCATCCTCAAAGTTTCCTTCCCTCTCTTCTATCCACGTTCCTCCCAGGTGACCCAAGCAGCTGATGAGCTCCTCCTGACCGGCCAGGCTAGAGACGAGGACAGGAGTACTGATGGGATAACACGGCTCTTTCGACTCTCAAACGGCTCCTCGCATTTTTTTTCTTAAGTGAATTTATTGCCAGAAATGATGCTAAATTGCGTGCAAACCAAATTAATAGCCTACAAATATACATTCTATCAAGTGTCTGTTCACTTTTTTATTCAACATGAAGCAGAGTGCTACAAAAACACATTTTAAATGACAGAAACAAACTCTGTGAGTAATCAGAGCATGCTGGATGCATCGTCTTCCCTTTACATGTTCTACCCCCTACCACTGAACTGTCATTGTAGTTAAAATGAGTCAGATCTACAGTCTGTCACTCAGTCCGGCACCGATTGGTCACTTCAAATCACTTTTTATCCATATTAGCTTTAGCTATATTAGCTTATTTTACAGTTCTATATTTTAATCCTCCAGTGTTTCCTCTGCGGAGCCCTCTGCCTTGGGGCCGGTGGTCAGGGGCGGCGGCCGGGGCGCTCCTCGGGTAGTGCCCGGGCAGTGGTGGGGGGTTTCTTCCCTCCCCCACTGGGCGTCATGGGCCGGTGTCTTGGCTGCTGCCGTGGATCTGTTGCTGTCAGGGCAGATGGCTCCGCTGATGTCTCGTTCATTACCTGACCCATCTGAACTCAGCCTGTTGTTTCCTCTGTTGTTCACGTGCGTGTGTGTGTGTGTGTGTGTGTGTGTGTGTCTGTCCACTTTGGAAGTTGGGTGCGGGAGGGGAACCGTATTTGTCAATTGTTTTATACTTGGGGAGGGGGGCCATTTTAAACTGTGAAGCACTTTGAGTTGAATTTTTTTATATGAAAAGTGCTGTATAAATAAAGTTGATTTGATTTGATTAGTTTGCGACCGACACATCGGCGAGGAGCTCCTTCATCCAGGGAGCAGAACTGCTGCTCCTCCTTACCAAACAGAATCAGCTGAGGTGGTGAAGGCCTCCAGGCGACCCCTGGGAGGAGAACCCCTGGAAGACCCGGAACTGGCTGAAGGGATCCTGGCTGACCTGAGAACCTGAAGAGCATGCCTTCCCTCCTGGACGAATGATGAAGGTACAGCAGGGAACTCATACCATCCTTATTTATCGTCGTCGTCGTCTTCCTCCGCTTATCCGGGTCTGGGTCGCGGGGGCAGCATCCCAACTAGGGAGCTCCAGACCGTCCTCTCCCCGGCCACCTCCACCAGTTCCTCCAGCAGGACCCCAAGGCGTTCCCGGACCAGATTGGAGATGTAACCTCTCCAACGTGTCCTGGGTCGACCCGGGGGCCTCCTGCCGGCAGGACATGCCCGAAACACCTCCCCAGGGAGGCGTCCAGGAGGCCTCCTGACCAGATGCCCAAACCACCTCAGCTGACTCCTTTCAATCCGGAGGAGCAGCGGTTCTACTCCGAGTCCCTCCCGAATGTCCGAGCTCCTCACCCTATCTCTAAGGCTGAGCCCGGCCACCCTACGGAGGAAACTCATTTTGGCCGCTTGTATCCGCGATCTCGTTCTTCCGGTCATTACCCAAAGCTCATGACCATAGGTGAGGATTGGGACGTAGATCGACCAGTCCTTATTTATTGCCAAACAGAAACTTATAGTGTGTCAAGATTAGCCTGACAAGGTGATTCGTCAGCAAAAAGCCCATTAACCAGTTGAACAGAAAAACTGAGTTTTGAGCTGCAAAATAAACAAATAAATAAATAAAATGTACCTGTTTATTGCTAATAAATGCTTATTGAGCTAATGAAAATGCGTTGGTGATAACCAGCCACCGCGTTTCACACGTCACCATAAATGTAAAAAATAAAATGCGGTCAAAACAATCGGCCAGTTGCTTCATCTTTTCAACTTTATTTGAGTGATCAGTACATTTACAGCCAATTCCACATTCGTGCGACTGCAGCTGAACCCAAGTCTTTAACAAGTCGTCCCTCGGTGCACATTCAGCATCCAGAGCAGCTTTATAGATAGCAAATATGTCACCGTCTTCACAGATCAGACGTTTTAACGTACTTTAGTAGCAAAAAAGTTAAATCCTCTTTTAAATTCATATTTGTTAGTGAATATTACAATAAACAGACACGTGCAACAACTGTTTTACCGCAGGAACAAATCAGATCCAAGGTTTGGTTCAAAGCCTCATCTCGCATGTGAAAATGGAATGTCGCATATTTACAAAACAAAAAAAAAAGGTCATCGCGCTCTTTTACAAATAAGCAAAGTCGGGGCGAGCGACCTATAAAAAATATTAAAGACAACTTCTGAGTAATGAAGTCCAAATCTGATTGGCTGAAGAAAGAGTCACAGTGAAGAAGTACCAGTAACAGTTCACTTTTCCGTCCAGTAAAACCCGCTGCACAGTCTAATGGTGGGTGTCCACCAGCGTAGCAAAATACAAACACATCTACACGTTCATAAAGTAAATATAAACACACACGAATGTACAGTAGGAGTAATATTCCAACAGCTTAACACAGGTCAGCCCTGTTAACTCTACTATTTATTTATGGAGCCTCCAAAGTGCTACGAAGGTCTGGTTCCAGTATCAGGCGACCAGTTCAGCATCCTCCTGCTCCCCGCGCTGCCTTCTCCCGTGTCACCCATCCCCAACATTCACAGCACAACAGGAAAGACATCCGGAGGGGACGGGAACGTTTGTAGCAGCGTGCGATCGCTTTTCAGAGTTTTAACTGTGCAGCAGATTTTTCACAAGTTTCTGTTTTTTTTTCTTTGTTTGACTTCAAATATTCTAACTAAAATTTGTCCAACCTAATGCCAAACAGATCTGCCTCGCAAAAACAGCAGCAGCAGCTATTTATACGTTTCAAAAGTGGAAAAAATATAAATATTTTTGATTAGAGGCAGCAACAAGTCATCTACTCTACTCTTGTTAGCTCGTAGCTTGTTAGCTCCTACATTATAATTGGCATACAGTTATGTTCAAAAATAAAGTAAAAATTGTCCAAAAACAGTCGGAATACATCTTGATTAGCTAAAGCTAGCGGTAGTTTTGTAAAGTATGCAGCCAAACTGCATTTAAAAGCACTTTTTCAGAGTTTTTGTTCTAAAATAAGTAAACAAAAATATTTAAATGAGACAAAAACTGTTGATAAGCAATGAAGGCGTTATGTTATTACGGAAAATGAATCACCTGCTGCTGCAAAATCTTGGTTTGACTGAAAATATCAGATTAGCAGTTTAGTGTTGGTTCAACTTCCTGTTGGTGTGGGAGACGCTAAGAGCGTGTAAACATCACCACGCACGCCTGCTGGTACCAAACAACACAGAAAAGTAGTGATGAAAAGCATCTGAAGCACCAACGTCCGAATCTGTGGACGGGACAGGAAGTCTGCAGACGTTGGTGAGACTCGTTTCATCAGCTTCTTGTTTTAAAGGCTTTTAAATGTGAGCTTCTTCTGTGTCAGACAACACATTTTTGTCAATTTCCTGTCCAAAAATCAGACTTTTCAGGAAGAGGGTGGTCGTGATTTGAGCCAGGAAACCATCTTTTTTTACTAAAAATAATAGTTGCAAACTGTCGTAAACAAATGGTGCCAAATTAGTGCAAAAAAACGGATCCGTTTTCTGGGTGAGCTCAGATCTGGTGTGTGAACTGATGACATCACAGTAACCGGGAGCGACGCCCTTCACGTAAAAGCGAGGGAGCGTCGGACGTCACAGAGACACTCAGGTGTCACGGGAACACCTGAAAATGATCTTTTTCAATCCGATTTGGTGAGGCCTCACAAGAAATCGTTCACATCCCTAAAAATATAAAACAAACTGTATGTGCCGCGACTCTGACGGCGTCAGACGCATCCATAAAAACAAAAAATACCCCATTAAAAACAGCGAGTGTGTACAGGAACCCAGACCTGCAGATCGAGCCCACCGGTGACACACAGGGCCGCGCTACTGGCGCGTTCAAATATATATATTTATATATTATACAGAGTTAGAAACCGGCTGCCTTAATCAGCAAAACTACCCAGAGTAGCTTGCATTTAGGTTTTCCCAGCAGAACATTCCCATCAGGAAGTGGTCTCTACATACACATTGATGCAATGTTAACACATCTGCCTCTAACAGAACCCGCTCCAGCCGGTTCTGTTGGCGGTACAGTCTGAACGAAGCAGAGGCAGAAAGCACTTGTGACCAGTGATGAAGGTTAGTGAAGGTTGATGTGTCGGACTTCTCGTGGCTACGGCGTAAACCTTGAGCTGTGAAGGATTGTGGAGCGTACTTTAAGCACCAAGCCGCTCAGTTTTGGCTTGCTGGTCAAGACGACGCCGACGAAAGGCAGAGAATCCCCTCGAAGCGGGGAGTGTAAGAAAAGCGTTGATCGTCGAATCTTTATCGGCCTTCCCGTCGCGCTTCGTTGGACGTTTTGGCTCAATGTGTCGACAAACCACTCGAGCTGTCTTGCTTCTCTTAGGCAGCCCAGATCTTCTTCTGCTGGAAGTAGGCGTCAAACCTGGCCTGGGCGTACTCCTGCAACACAGAACACATCGATGCACATGAGGAAAACAACAATTCTCATCAACATTCTCTTATTTATGGACATCTGACGTTTATGTAGACAGATGCTCTACCCCTCTTCCTCTCCTCACATGGGACTGTGAACTCCTTGGTTCACACTGTAAACCCAACAGTTCAAAATAATCAAATATATTGAGTAGAAACTCATAATTTAAAAAAATGTTTTTAGACCTCAAATGTGTTGAGCTTGTTCAACCTTTTCCTTGTTTTAAGTACATCGAACTCAAACGTTTTAACTGACCTGAACTATTTCTTTTTTAAGTAACCAAAACTTAAATTAATCAATAAAGGACAACTTAACTTTAATGAGTAAGGTTAACCAAAAAAATGACTGATTAATTATTTTATGTTTTAATATTATTCCATTCATCTTCACGTCAACCCTAAAGTGTGTCTGATAAACAGACTTGTATATTATTTTAAATATTTGTGGATTTACAAGAAAAACAACCACAAACTAGCAATTTTGTTGGATTTCAGGAACAATAAACAGCTGGTGGGGGAGGTGCATTGTGGGTAGTCATGTTTTCAGTTATTTTGCTCTATTTTGGGGTGTTTATGTATGTTTATTGTGGACGATTGTTGTTCTCAGTTATTATTTCGTTCAGTGTTGCAGATGTGGTGCTACTTTTTGTATCATGTTAGCCCCGTAAGTGAGGAGGTTGGTCAAAGTAGTGCTGTACGGCTGTGCCGTCCCATTGTTAATGATACTGTGGTTGATCACACCAGATACTCTTGACTTGACTTTGAGCATCCCACTTTCATTGGCTGTTGTCATTTATGGGTGTGTGAGTCATGATCTGGTGTCAGTTACTGCCTTCACCAGCCTGCCACGTTGTCATTTCTAAGTAAATTCAACTTATTTGGGTTAGGGTTTAATAGGTCAAGTTATATTATTTAAGTTAGTAAAAACATGTAATAAAGTTCTAATGAATTAAAATATGCAAGTTTAGTGAAATTAAACTTTGTAAGTTGCTTAAGTACCAAGTTATAGGTTGGAGGTAGTTTAATGCTTTGATTTTATTCAGGTCATATTTTTCAAGTTATGGTAAACTTATAGTTTTTAGATAAGTTAACTTAAAAATTATTAGGTAATCATTTTTCTCATAAATTTTGAGTTCAGTGAACTTATTCGGGGTTACAGTGCAGCTCGCGAACGGTCGTGTTACATCTGAGACGGCGGACATCGCAACTGAACTGAGGGAAAGTTCCTGGACTCACTCACACTAGTGCACACATGCATGCACGCGCTCACATGACAGACACGCACGCACTTAGTTTTTAAACACGCATCTCTGAAACTCTTCTCCCAACTCCTGGCAACGGAGGTTGAAGGCTGTGCTGATGAGTAGCTGCTGGTTTCCCTCGGATGCATGGGAACCCCCACCCCTCCCACCCACCGCACGTTGGATTATGTTGTGATTGTCTGAATTTGTGCTTTCATGTCTGTCAGACCCACTCTGTTCCATGTAGAGAGCAGAACAAGAGCGCGTGTTTTCCCCCCTCATTCCTACCCATCCTCGTGTCACCCATTTTAATTTATTCGCATAATGAGAGCACTTTAATGGCTGCATCGCCACGGTAAAACCGATTTTCTGTCAATCAGTGCGTTTACATGCAGCCAGTAACCCTTTTAAAACCCGAATATTCACAATAACCCGGTTCCGCAGGTCCGTGTAAACACCGCCAGAAACCTGGATATGCTCATAACCGGGGTTTTAAAAACCCGGTTACTACACCTGGGGTAACCCTTTTCTAACCCGAATGTTTGGTCGTGTAAACGCATACCGGGATATCCCCATCAAAGCGTGTGTTCTGCACATGCTCTGTTCGCAAGGAATCTTGGTCTTCTGAGTAGCGAGACGTCTTGTATGCGCCAGAACTCCGGAAGTAAACAACAAGTTGGGAGCAACATGGCGAGTCGCGGCACAGCACCACACTTTTGGAGTGACGAGGAAACTAAAGCGCAAACAAACGCGGTCGCTATCTCTTCCGAACTGGGAAACATGTTGTTGTTTTCACGGATACCAGAACAAGAAGAACCAGAAATGACGCATATTGCGTTTGGACGTAGTCCATACGTCCTGACGCTACCCCAACGTCCGCATTTACATCGGGTTATGCAAGTTAGGGGTAACTCTCTATTTATGCTTGTAAACGGGTTATTCTGATCAACTCAGAAACCCGAATACCGACCTTAACCCGATCATAACCCGGATATTGGCTGCATGTAAACGTAGTCCATGTGTTTCATTTGCTGTATGCCTGATCTTGGAACGGTTGTACTGAAACTACGTTTTGTGGTACTGAGACTCTGGTTCTATGACAAATAAAGCTACCCTACCCTGTTTGTTTTTTGTGTCTCTGCCCGTCCACTCTGGCCCATACCACATATTCTAAAAGTTAAAGAGCAAGTCACCCCCAAATCAACTTTTTTTCTGATAAACTATATAAATGCGTGTCTAATCGTGCTGCAGACACGTGCCGTCAATAGTTTTGCACTTTAGTGCATTTTAGTTAAAATTTCTGCCTAAAACTGTCAGTGTTGTGCCGTTGTCAGGTAAAAACTCTGCACTTCATTTGAATTTAAATCTGCCATCGCTATTGGCTAAGAGGTACCCTAGAACGTTAGCTGGAACCATATTTGTTTTTGTGAAAAATCGGACTTTTGTAGGGAACTTTAGCTGAAATGATCCAACCGAGGATTTTTCTGACTGGCGTTTGTTCCATGTTAAATAACCGACTTGGCAAAAGAGAAATAAAGAAAAAAGCACAATACAGGCTAATTTAGCCTTCCAAAACCAATTAGCTTTTTGGAAATGTGCTCAGGAAATGCTGAGTTTAATTTAATTTATTACTAATAATGGCATGCCATCTATCATTTACACCATTCAGTAGTAAAAAGAAGAATTGTTGCATCATTATTATTATTATTATTGGACCATTAATAATTTATTTGCACACGTTTGTTCTGTAGAAGCGGTTAAATCTCTGCGCTCTGTCCTGACATCATGACATCATAGCTATCATGGTAACCTACACTGACGGACCCTGACCTCGTCTCATCTCTGTGTTGGCATCTCTCCCTCTCTGGCGTAAACTTGCAAACACATTAAAAAACTCTTACAGTCCAGCTTCCTGTGATGGCTGTGAATATTTTACTGAAGGTAAACATCCGAGCCTGTTTTCGTGCGTCTCAGTGGACCTTAAAAGGACTCACCAGGTATCCAAACTCGATGGTGGACAGCCGGGCCTGGATGATGGACCACAAGCCCCAAAAGAAGTGCGATGCCAGTGAGAACCTGCGTTCAGAACACAAAGACGATTGAAACAAACTCATTTAAAGGATTCCCCTAGGCTGATCGACACCTGAACTCACCTGTTGACCTCCACATACAGCTCCTCCTTCAGCTTCCTCTGCTCCTGCGTGCTCAGACGGTCAAACCCTCCGTCGGACTCCCGCAGGTAGCTTTCAATGAAGTGCAGCTGTACACAGACACCAGACAACAGTTGCAACTCTAAATAATGTTAATATTAATAATAATAATAGTAAGACATCAGCACGGAGACGCCTGGAACACACACCTGCTGGGCTTTCGACGGGTAGCTCTGGGTGCTAACTTTAAAGAAGGGAAACTCGTCACAGCTGTAGTCGTACATCCACTCACAGAAATGGTTGCCAATGTCGAACCCTCTGCAGAACAAACAGAAGTAAAAGAAAAGTCATTTAAGTTATCGAACACCTGCAAAAATAAAGCAGAACCAAATAAAATAAAAGATTCATTCATGCTTAAAGGGACTTTACAGACTTTTGAATTTTTATGCTCGTGATCGCCCCCTCAGGCCAAAAGCGTAACGGCAGCTTCAATAGTAGGCTCGTGCACGAGGCGCGCATGCTGTACGTGCACACTCCTTAACGAAAATAACAGCTGAGACAGTCCCGTGTGTGTGTGTGTGTGTGTGTGTGTGTGTGTGTGTGTGTGTGTGTGTGGCTCGGAGGACAGAGGACAGGAGAACACGCAGCTAATTAATTAAATAATGTGGTTCTGTACCTTTCTCTTCAGCACAGCCGACAAAGGTTTATGATGGGTCAGTCCTCCTGCATGCTCAGATCATTCCCTTCCCTTGCTTGAAAAATTGTTCCAAAATGAAAGTTGAACCCAAATCTTTTTTATCTGTGAATTCAATGCCGTTCGGCGAGTCTCAAATATAAATTTGGGCATCTTACTGTAAAAAAATATACCATCAATGTAAAAAAGAAACTCTAAATAAACTATGTTCACATCCAGAATCAAACCCAGGTCTTCCGCATGAGAGTCAGACGTCTTACTAGAGCACTTTTCAGACAAGACATTCTGGAACATTTGTGGACAATTCAATCCGGTTTTTAACCGGAACTGTGTTTTCAGACACACCACTTTTGTACCGGAACTTGTCCTTTCGGCTGCGTTCACACAGCAGGGAAAAGTTCCAGATGTCTGACAGCGGCGGGGTGGTGGTGGTGGGGGAGAGAGACTCAGACTCATGTTAAGAAGAAGAAGAAGAAAATATCATTTCTATAGCGCCTCTCAAGATAAAAATCACGAGGCGCTTAAGCATAATTCTGCGCACACGAAGACGCATAAGAGACCTGGATGATGAAGCTCAATGGTTAAAGGAATCACTGAAGCGGTGTGAAGCGCTCCGTCGCGCGTCTAGACGGTACCGTAGGAGGCGAGCTGCCGTGGTTCGTCGCATGCTACAGCAGCGGGTTATATAGGTGCGCACAGCGTCCCCCGGTCCCCCCTCCTCCCCCTCCCCCTTGTCTGGAACTTTACCTCACCAGTCTGAAGCAGCCACCCTGTCCGTAACAAGTCCGGACCTGTTACTAGGGGCTTCGTCTGGTTAAATTCCGGAACGCGTTATCCGGACGTTTGTATTCAGACACAAAGGTCTTACGGACAGAGTCCGGAACATTTCCGTTTTTCATGGCCTGTCTGAAGGGGGCTTTAGTGAGCTACACTCTAGTAACATTCACAGTATCTGTAACTTTTATATCCTTGATGACAGCTGAAACGTCAAACCAAAGAACGGTTCGGAGCGAAAATGGCTATTTTGTTGCTAATTTGCAGGAAATATCTCTGGCTGAATAGGACCCACACCCACCCTCACACCTTGGCTCATGTGTTTATGTAGAAGATCATCAGGGGGTCTTTTGTTCCCTCTTCGGGGAGGAAACTCCCACTGGGTTTGAATCTGGGACTCTCCACCATTTGACCTTAGAACTGAAGAAGCTCTTGGATGAGAGGTGCAACCAACTCAAAGAAGTCCAGACACTTTTCTTTCAAAGCTCCTTAGACTACAATGACCTGGATGACTGAGAACCTTCACAGACATAGAAATATCTAGAAGAAAGTTCTACAGAAAGTAGCTAAGGGTCCTCAGAAATGTAGCTAGCTTTGTCACTAGGCGTTAGGAACAGCGACAAAGTGGCTCTGCCTCTCTCTCTGCTGCTAAAGCTACAGATAGCAAATGCTACGGGCGATGCCTGAGCGTGAACGCGCATGAAGCAGCCTGCTCGACCCGAGCATCTCTCTTTTTCTGTGATTTTACAGAAAAACAGGCAATCACAGTAAAAATGCCAGGGCTCATTCTACAGGACCAGGGCATTGCAGGAGAATGTATGAAGAAGACATTTATTATTTCTATACATGTTTTGGCTGTCAGACTTCCATAATGTCCATTTAAAATCAGATTATCTGACACCAACCCAACACACTAAACACACATTTATGACAAACATGCTTAAAAACGGCATTTAGGAGTCGGGTATAACTGTGTTCCACCTGATTTTTTATTTCTGTTAAAGCCAACATGACTCAGACTCACACATGTGGCCCTTAGATCCCATTTCCCACACTCTTTATCAGGAGTGGAGGATTGTTTACAGCACAAAGCCTCCCTTTGCTCTGTGGGGAGGCTCCAGACTGGAATCCCACCCCCTCCCCCGCTTTCCTCTTCTGACCAGTGCCTAAACCTGAAGGCATGAAAAACCCTAAAACTCCCACTGTATGAGGCGGAGGAGGGGGCACTGTCCCGAGGTCCCGTGTTCGCTATCTGGAGGGACTTGGGGGGGGGGGCAGGAGGAGGTGGGTAGCAACACTGTTTCCCATAAATGACACACACACGCACGCACACACGCACACGCACGCACGCACACACACACACGCATGCACACACACACACACACGCACACGCACGCACACACACACACACACACACACACGCATGCACACACACACACACACATACACACGCACGCACACACACACAGCTCTTTAGATAAATTGCAGTGGAAATTTGCTGCAACCCCCTCGTCTCCATAAGTCACACTGACAGGTCTTTCCATTGCCTCCGTCCTCTCTAGTCTGCCAAATCCTCGTTACATAACAGCTGCAGTGAATTTTTAACAGGATGGACTATGGCTGCCAGAGTCTGCAAATATTGATGAAACAAGCTAGACTTCCCCCTCCCCCTTTGTTGTAGGAGATTAGAGTTTAGATGGGAGGAGAGCTACAAGCACAAGGATGAGAGATGACTGATGCAAGACTTCAGTTTGGGGGAAAACTTACAAATTACGACATTTAAAAGACGCAATGTGACATAATCAGGTGATAAACCCTAACCCTGTGTGTGTGTGAGCAGCTGCAGCTGCTAAAGCACCTGTAGTTGTAGCTGCTGTACTCAAAATCAATCAGCATCAGCTTCTGATCGTCCGAGCTCTGGTGACCCTTCAGCAGCAGGATGTTCCCTGAACACAGCAGCCAAAGACAACAAAAGTTAAGTTCCTGTAGAAACTAAAATAAAAACAAACAAACGAGAGAAAAAAGTGGCATGTTCCACCTTCCTGGCAGTCGTTGTGGCAGAAAACCACAGGAGAGTGAGTGGACTCCAGCAGCAGCCTGAGCAGAAACAAGAAGCACGAAGACATCGATAATAAATAGTTGGAGTTGTCTCCTACAGAGGACACGCATCACTATGGCACCTACTTGAGCGTCTCCATCTCCTGAGGCAGGTTGTAGGCCAGCAGGCGGTTGAAGCGGCGCAGGTGAGACTCCCTGGTGAAGTTCAGCCGCATTACTTGGTTCAGGTACCTGTAGATTGGATTAAAAGTACAATATTCATAAAAGTTCATGTAAAAGTGTTCAATACTTTTTATTTTACCTCAAATAACTTGGTTCATTCCACTGGAGCTCAACTAGGATGTTATTGTCAGACGGTGAACAGAAATTTTTCTATTTTTGGATTATTGGAAACACTTTAATCTGCTCTGAAGGTGCACATGGAGACTTCCTCTGACCCCGAAACTTCAAACTCACACAGTTCACAATTCCACTGAACTGCTCCAGATTAAAGTTTATTTCATTTTTATGTGCAGTTTGTCTCTTAAAGTAACATTTTGTTTGTTTAATTTAACTCAAAATTGGTTTTCATCGAAAAGGAGACATAGCATGTCTTTTATTTTAGCTCTATGGTCGAAACAATAGATGTTTGTAAAGCTCTGTGCACTGAATCCCTCCCACATGCAGGTTAATCCTTGACTGTTTTAGTACCTTCCAGAATGAGCCATTTCAGGGCTCTGAAATGTTTAAGAAAACAGGCTGTTGCTGGCCACGCCCACCCATCCCCCACTCAGGCTGCTATGAGCTGAGAAGCTCCGTTACCTGAGAGGAGCTAAGAATATAGCTGCTGCTCCTCCAGCAGCAGAGGCTCTACTCCAGGTGGGAGGAGCCTCTGTGCTAATTTCCCTATTTATGACATCACAAATGGGGACTAAACGAAACGGTTTGTTGTACGCACATAATTCCTAAAACCAAACACTGACGGAATGAGTGGTGCGTCAGCCACCCTCATTGGTTTTTTTTTTAAGACTCGCCTTAAGACTCTTTTTTTTTTTGTCAAGGCATTTCAGGATTTGCAAATTTTACCCGGTTTCGATGCCCCGGCCTCTTAAGGTTGGTTTATGCTTGACGTGTCCGCGAGGTTCGCACGGCTCCGCGCGGCAAAATTGCGTCATTTTAACAACCACGCCCCTCCACCGCGCCTCCTCACGGCCCAAAATTTCCGTACCGCGCACCTAGGACGCTGATGGTCGGACACGGAAAAACATGGCGGACCGGCAAGAACTAGTATGGCAGAGGTTCGTAAATACAGACATTTGTATGATTCGGCTCTCAGAGAACACCGTGATCAGCATGTTGTTAATAATTCTTGGAGAGAAATAGCTCGCACTGTCGGAAAAGACGAGGACTCTGTTAAAAAATGCTGGAATGCCGTGTTGAAAACAGTAATTTCTACTTCTACTATGGTGTAGTGTTGGATGCATGCCGTAGAGCTCTATGCTGCCCCCTACAGTTTGTGAGAATATTGGCTCACCGCAGACGAGCCGCATGAACCATAAACGCTGCGAGTTGTGAAGCGCGTTGCATCCGCGAGCCGCATCACCAAGCGGGAAGTGAATGCGTCAAACATAAACCAAGTTTTAATCTTTTTCTGGATTTTTTTCCTGCTTTTACTCTCCTCTTTTAATCGATTTTATGTTGGTTTTACGATTGTTGTATTTTATTCTGATGGTTTTATGTTTTGATTGTGTTGTGTTCAGCACCTTGGGCGTCTGCATTGGTCGCAGAAGGGGCTTTATAAATAAATGAAATGAAAATGAATGCGGGTTTGCGTGCTTTCCGGTCCTAAAAATACTAAATCTTTTTGCATCATTTTCATTCTTGTTGTCTCGTAGTTTAGGAATGAGACTGATGGAAACCTGCGTCAGAGGCTGATTTGCTGCAGGGTAACGTTTACACACACGTGGTCCTTCGTTTTTATGTGACTGCAGCTTTTTCAGGATGCTTCTGGAACGGTGTTTTTCTACTTTTCTGTTTAAGCTGGACGTGTACAAAGTGATGGGTCGAATTTCCCACAAAGCAACACGAGAGCATCGAGAGGCGTCTTCTCAAACCGTCTGTGAAACGTGACAGTGGACCATACGGCCACAAGCTAACATTATGCAACACGAGACCTTGTCAACAGCCTTGTAAAAGTACTTTGAAGCACCCAGATGACCACTCATTTGTCACCAGGTTATCAGCAGAGTCACGTTACCTTGACAACGTTTAGGGTTACTGACTGAGCAAACATCCTGAGTACTCAGTTACATCTAAAAGTGTGAGGATGCAGCGATGCCACGCGGTGCGGGGCTCGGATTAGGGACATCGCTGATGTTTTACTCACTTCTCCATGGTTCCAAACAGCCACTTGGGCTCCTTGTTGAAGGGCATCCTCATTCCATGAAACTTGGCCATCTTCTCGGCCACCTCGGCTGAGATGCTGGCGTTGCTCAGCTCGCAGGTGTCCAGCTTACGGCTCTACCGGAAACACGACACGTCTGGTTACTAGCAGCTATGAAAAGTTACTGTAACATAATAAAATACATTTCCAAACATAAACTAATATGTTCTGATCTAACTGCTGCAGTGGGTTGATGTTGAGCAGCTTCTCAGGACCACAACTGTCCTGTTTTCCTGCCCTGTTGCTGGTTTGTTTTGAAACCACCACCAACGATTTATTGTTGCGCATCATAAACGCATCACCCGTTCAACGTTTGACCCTCAGCGTCGTCCGCTGGTTCGACCTCGTGATGTTTAGATCGTGGAAAGACCAAAATCAGGCAAACGGGAACTGGGTTTTACGTTTTGCATGCTAGGACTAAGATTAGGAGCAAAAAGGACGTTTAAAAACACGCCCAGACGCTGGGTGCTGACTTACGGGGACGTACTGCTCCAGGCGGCCCTGAGGGAAAATGCCGTAGAGTTTCGGTCCCAGCTCCCTCTCTGCCAAGATGGCAAACATCACACTCTCCAGCACCATGGCCTCTGCCCCCTGCAAACATTAAAGCAGACACAAACAGAAGAGAGAAACTTTACGTGTGAAAATAAAAAGTTAAATCCTCAGCATTAACTTGTTATGCCTGATGCACCCGTTTGTTTTTGTTTAGCAGGAAAAACAAACAAAACCCTTCAGAAAGTAACTCAGTTTCACAGCAAATTCCCAAACCTGCAAGCATAAATGGATCATATTAGTTTATCCCATTTCCACCGACTTCAGCTTAGAAACCGTTTGTCCCAAAGGCCCGTTTCATCACCGGTTCTCTAAATCAACCATCGACATTCGTGCAGAGAAACAAGTGGTGATCAGTCGTCGGTTTCTACGTTGGAAAACCGCCAAAAGCTGCTTTAAAGGAAGAAACCTGACATGTGAAAATGCCCGAACGTTAGCAGGAAGAAGGGCACGTCTGAAAAGAGGACTGGGGAGAGTAGGGAGGGGGGGCACTGTGGTTGAGGTCATGTAGGTTTGCCTGTCAGAGAGCACTGAGGAGAACACAAGAGGTAGATTAAAACTCCCAGGACGACTCGGCCGTCTCAGAGAGGACAGCTTTGTCTTCCTCGCTTTATCTTACGGGACGCACAAAAGTCCCACGCTGACACATGCAGCCCGAGATCCGACGGGGGCTCAAAAAGCTTAACGAGGACACTCTTTTCTCTCGCACCGGCACGTCAGACAGGCCGAGTACTGGCCTTTAATAACTTGTTCTACGCTGACCTGGTTGAGCAGAGACGACAGAAACACGGGCTGTTTACCAAACAGCCGCAGCTTCACACCGCTCCCTTTTCACGTGCTGCTTTCATTCTGGGCAATGGCTCCCGAAAGAAATCTCACATATTAGGGGTAAAAACATATTTAAAGTTAGATTAAAAGAGCATTTATGTTATGATATAGTATGAAATGTAAGTGTATAATATAATGGAAGCCTTGGGATGGTAAAATTATATCTAGCGTGGTCATCAATGTTGATCTGGTGGAATGGATTTGTTTCTGTATTTTTCAATTCAATTCAAAAATACTTTATTAATCCCAGAGGGAAACTGATTGCTGTAGTAGCTCAGAATAATAATAATAATAATCAAGTCATCAAAGAGTTGTTGTATATTACAACGGCTGTTGGCAGGAAGGATCTCCAGTAGCGGTCAGTGTTGCAGCCAAACTGAAGAAGCCTCTGACTGAAGACTCTCTTCCGTTGTCGGACAGTCTTGTGAAGAGAATGCTCAGGGTTGTCCATCATTTTCTTGATTCTCTGGAGAATCCTTCTTTGCATTATCTCCTCCAGCGGTTCTGAAACTGCCGACACTCTGGCTGAGTCCTTGAAAGGGCTTGGAGTTCCTCCATCTTGTTGGCCAGTGATCTCACATCGCCCGTTATGATCGATGGAAGAGATGGTTTGAATTTCCTCTTTCTCTGTCTCCGTTTTGCTCCCGCTCTGCACCCACGCTTCTTGCGTTTTAGCTCATTTGGGATTTGTGGCTTCAGTTGAGGTATTATTTCAGCCTTTCCAATGTTAATCGGCTGCTCCCGATTGTAAATAGCTTGTTGTCATGGTTACGCGTCATAACAAATGCTCATAAAGTGAAAAAAGCTAAAAAAAATAGCAGTAAAAATCCTCCAAGCTTCACAGCACCAGAAACAGAAAAGTAAAGTGTCCAAAAAATAGTTTTTCTTGAGAAACTAGAAGGAAAAAATGTCCAAGAAAAGGCTAAACTTACATATAGTCAACAGAGCTACTCCAACATGCAGCCACCCAGAGCAGCGCAGTTCCGGAAAAAGTGCTTTTATTTTTTTTTATTTTTATTATTTTTTTTTTTTACCGTGTCCTGTCTGGCTGTGAAGCAAGCAGAATTGATGTCTGAATGCTGGTGACAAGCCTTACAGATTCCTTGGCATTGAGAAACACCCATGATCTTTACCCCAATTCAAGATGGCCGTCACAACAAAAGAAAAGTCAGTGAAGACGACACTTAACTGTTGTAACATAACACCTTCTCTGCAGAGAGCTCATCACATGCACCTTCACATGTCCAACATGGATTTTCCACACCACTATCATCCTCTTGGCACGGTACATGACAGCTGGAACTAACAACACGGCTAAAACACCTCAGGGGAAGTGATTACAGTCCAAACAAAAGCCACGCAGACAGGTGATACCTGTCATCTTCTTCCTGTTCCGGAGAAATTTCCACCAAAAATGTTGTGATTCAACTTCATATTGGGTGGAAAGCCACAAAATGTCTCAAAAGATAAATCATCTCATCCAAAGGATATTTATAGAATTAGTCAGAACATGTTCTTGTATTGTGTCAAAACTCAGTGTGTTCTTTATCTGCAGAGGCCACCATTGTTCAGTCTGACTCTTCCTTTATAAATGTAATTAACAGGATTGTTTTAGGTGAAATTTTCTAAAGAAAAATTAAAAAGACAATTTTTATCCTTGTGGCAAATATGCTAAACTTTTCTTGTTCTTTCTTTGTAAAGTGCTTTGAGAAGACTCGTGATTTGGCGCTGTCTACATAAACTCAGTTAAAGGGACGTTACGGAGTTGTGAATTTTTATGCTCGTGATTGCCCCCTCAGGCCAAAAGCGTAACGGCAGCTTCAATAGTAGGCTCGTGCACGAGGCACGCATGCTGTACGTGCACACTCCTTAACGAAAATAACAGCTGAGACAGTTCCGTGTGTGTGTGTGTATGTGTGTGTGTGTGTGTGTGTGTGTGTGTGTGTGTGTGTGTGTGTGGGGCCCGGAGGACAGGAGAACGTGCAGCTAATTAATTAAATAATGTGGTTCTGTACCTTTCTCTTCAGCACAGCCGACAAAGGTTTATGATGGGTCAGTCCTCCTGCATGCTCAGATCATTCCCTTCCCTTGCTTGAAAAATTGTTCCAAAATGAAAGTTGAACCCACTTCTTTTTTATCTGTGAATTCAATGCCGTTCAGCGAGTCTCAAATAAAAATCTGGGCATCTTACTGTAAAAAATATACCATTAATGTAAAAAAAAGAAACTCTAAAACAACTATGTTCACATCCAGAATCAAACCCGGGTCTTCAGCACAAGAGTCAGTGACGTCTTTTGTATCTGTAACATTTATATCCTTGATGACAGCTGAAACAACGTTCAAAGAACGGTTCGGAGTGAAAATGGCTATTTTGTTGCTAATTAGCAGGAAATATCTAGAAGAAAGTTCTACAGAAAGTAGCTAAGGGTCCTCAGAAATGTAGCTAGCTTTGTCACTAGGCGTTAGGAACAGCGACAAAGTGGCACTGCCTCTCTCTCTGCTGCTAAAGCTACGGATAGCAAATGCTACGGGCGATGCCTGAGCGTGAACGCGCATGAAGCAGCCTGCTCGACCCGAGCATCTCTCTTTTTCTGTGATTTTACAGAAAAACAGGCAATCACAGTAAAAATGCCAGGGCTCATTCTACAGGACCAGGGCGTTGCAGGAGAATGTATGAAGAAGACATTTATTATTTCTATACATGTTTTGGCTGTCACACTTCCATAATGCCCCTTTAAGGTGAAGTGGGGAACATTTTTAATGCCACAATAACTAATATTCAGCCTTAGATAACACGAAAAGTCAGTTAAATAGAGCTTAAAAGCCTATAGTTAGGGATGCACCGATACGATACTGGTATCGGTAAAAGTTAACCGATGCCAATGCAATTGCTTGAAAATGGCTTCACTGTAACTTGTCATTTCTGTTCAACTAATATTTCAGTTTTGTGATGATTTCCATTCATATATTTTACTTTTTATCTACCTCACAGTCTTTTCCTGTTGAAAGCAGAGAAGAAAATAAAATCTGTATTCCAAATCATTGCATTTTTTTGTGTGGTAGAAGTATCAGTATTGGTAATCGGTATCGGCGAGTACTCAGATCCAAGTATTGGTATCATATCGGTTTGGAAAAAAGTGGTACTATTGCATCCCTACCTATAGTGGGCACTAAAAGCCAGTTTGAATGTGAACCTGCTGTACAGGAAGTGGCTTAGACAGCTGAGTTGAAGCACAGCAGAGAGGGAGGAGCTTTGTCCACCTTCCTCTTAGTTCTCCGTAAAGAGATTTACTCTAAAGTGCCCAACAGATACCAGTTTTCTAAGTACCCCTTAGAAGCCAGGAGAAATCTGGCAGACCTGAAGTTTTTCTATCTTCTTCCTAACGAGACTGCTACATTGTGCGACGTTTAAAGCCCTTTTTTAAGCCGAACGTCCGTTCTGACTGCATCACTAGGCCCATTAGGTTGGACTTTTGGGACAGACAGAGTCAGCCTACATATCGAACACTGCTTCTCCTATATTGACTGGCAGCGCTGCTGTCCTCCATCAACCCCCCTTTCATTTCCCCTTGACCCATTTTAAACCCGTTTTCTCTGTGGTTGTTTTGCCTCCAAAAACTAGCCGAATCATAAACTACTAACAGGTCAAACATGTAAATGAACACACGGCTCAAAAACAAAAGAATTGGTCCGTTTCTGATGAACACTTCCTTCCCCGTTTCCTGAAGCTGGGCCCTAAACAGACACTTCCTGTAAAGCTGGTACCCTTTGATACCATTCGTGTCAGTTTAACGTCCTCTTTCTGGCTAACTCACTGCTCGGATCTGGGATCATCGCTGCTTCTCTGCTCTCAGACATTTGGCCTTGGAGAGGCGTCGCAGGTGTTCTGTGAGCTGCAGGCCGACTGCTTTGGCCTCAATACTTATCTGGCCTGCTGTGTGTGTAAATAAGCCAGTTAGGGGATGGACTAAAGAAGAGCGAACGGGTCAGATGAACTCAGCAGCACCACTGGAATACAATCAGGTTTTGTTATGTGACACCCAACATCCACCCATTGTGGGGTTCAATGGTAACATTTATGAAAACATAAGTATAGTTAAAGGAGCATTATGGAAGTGTGACAGCCAAAACATGTATAGAAATAATAAATGTCTTCTTCATACGTTCTCCTGCAATGCCCTGGTCCTGTAGAATGAGCCCTGGCATTTTTACTGTGATTTCCTGTTTTTCTGTAAAATCACAGAAAAAGAGAGATGCTCGGGTCGAGCAGGCTGCTTCATGCGCGTTCACGCTCAGGCATCGCCCGTAGCATTTGCTATCCGTAGCTTTAGCAGCAGAGAGAGAGGCAGTGCCACTTTGTCGCTGTTCCTAACGCCTAGTGACAAAGCTAGCTACATTTCTGAGGACCCTTAGCTACTTTCTGTAGAACTTTCTTCTAGATATTTCCTGCTAATTAGCAACAAAATAGCCATTTTCACTCCGAACCGTTCTTTGGATTGACGGGCAGCACGGTGGCGCAGTGGTTAGCACTGTTGCCTCGCAGCACGAAGGTCGCAGGTTCGAAACTCGGCTGCGGCGTTTCTGCGTGGAGTTGCGTGTTCTCCCCATGCATGTGTGGGTTTCCTCTGGGTACTCCGGTTTCCCCCACAGATCACAACATGCCCGATAGGTTATAAATTGTAAGTCGCTTTGGATAAAAGCATCTGCTAAATAAATAAACATAAACGTTGTTTCAGCTGTCATCAAGGATATAAATGTTACAGATACTGTGAATGTTACTAGAGTCTAGCTCACCTTGTAAGACGTCTGACTCTCGTGCAGAAGACCTGGGTTTGATTCTGGATGTGAACATAGTTTATTTAGAGTTTATTTTTTACATTAATGGTATATTTTTTACAGTAAGATGCCCAAATTTTTATTTGAGACTCGCCGAACGGCATTGAATTCACAGATAAAAAAAGATGTGGGTTCAAATTTAATTTAGGAACAATTTTTCAAGCAAGGGAAGGGAATGATCTGAGCATGCAGGAGGACTGACCCATCATAAACCTTTGTCGGCTGTGCTGAAGAGAAAGGTACAGAACCACATTATTTAATTAGCTGCACGTTCTCCTGTCCTCTGGGCCACACACACACACACACACACACACACACACACACACACACACACACACACATGGGACTGTCTCAGCTGTTATTTTCGTTAAGGAGTGTGCACGTACAGCATGCGCGCCTCGTGCACGAGCCTACTATTGAAGCTGCCGTTACGCTTTTGGCCTGAGGGGGCGATCGCGAGCATAAAAATTCAAAAGTCCGAAAAGTCCCTTTAACTAATTCTGCACTGATGTGCGGAACATGCCAGAGAAAAGGCTTTCCACGTTAAAACCAGCATCTCACTGGGCAGGAGAATACCCGTTAGTGGCAACCACGTAGTGGTTTCTAAAACCTCGGAAAACGTTCCCAGAAACAATAAGAATGTTCCGTATGCGAGTCGTACCGCCTCCTTTTTTGTTGGTGGAGTCTTGAGCAAGTTTCTCTAGGAACAGTCCTAATTTTGTTTCTGTGAAGCTGAAGGTGTAATGAACGTTCTGGATAGAAACACATAAATTGTGATCGACTGTACGCAAGTAAAAGAAAAATTGACTAAGGATGTTCGATATTATCGTTCTACCATTAATACTGGCCGATGAAATTTCGTATCTGTAAAAATCGGTATTGGTTTTCAGTCTTTTAATGACCCAACTTTTACATACCATTCACATTTTATACATCAAACTGTTCAGCTACTTCATCTCTCTCTCAAAACGTCAAAATATGACAGCTAGTCTATTTGGCACAACTTGTGAAGTAGAAATTTGCCCTGTATAGTGAACGTATACGGTCTAGCTAGCCCGCTAACAAACAACTAAAATAAAAATAAGAAACTTCACCCAAGACTTGCTTTTCTTTACAAATGTTTATCACCATAGCTGCAATATGCAGAAAAAGAAAAAATACAACACTAATGCACACATCTTAGCGTCACACTTTTTGGAGAAAGCGATTCAGCTGCTGGAGACAAGCATGGCACTTTTTCTGCTAATAACTTAAAATGTCATTTTGCACAAAAAGTGTTTAAATGTAAGCATGATAGGAGATATGTGATGTTAGTAACCTAAAATGCTTAAAGAGCAAGTCACCCCCCCAAATCAACTTTTTTTTCTGATAAACTATATAAACGTGTGTCTAATCGTGCTGCAGACACGTGAAGTCAATAGTTTTGCACTTTAGTGCATTTTAGTTAAAATGTTAATTTTCTGCCTAACGCCGGGGACGCACCGGCCGCCGAAGCACCGTGCAGCGATCGTTTCGGCGTCTGCTCTATTCTTTTTGCGAGCAGCGGGTGAACCGCGACAATTCTGGCAGGAAGTCAAACCTAGGCATAAGAGGCAGGCCGGTAAATTTAACAAAATAAAGCATTTCAAAATACAATTCCGCGATAGTCAAATGTGTTCGTAAACACACACACACACACACACCCCACACACACACACACACACACACACACAGCAAACTTGTGTGTGTGTGTGACCACGTGAAGGGGGTGTGGTTTTGGGTGTCTTTCAACTGGAGCAAACAGGACAGAGAGGCAGAAAGTCGTAGGCCAGCTATTAACAACTGGTTCACACACACACACAAACAGCAAGGGGGAGGGGGGTGTAGAGGAAAAGAGCAGAGTAAAGGCAGAGAGGAAATGGAGGACACCAAGTGGTTAAAATAAAAACTACGAGGCGCGCCTCGACCGGAGCGGAGAAACAAGCGTCTGGTCTGAACTGAGGAGCAGCGAGCAGCAGCTGAATTTCGTGAGCGCTTCGCCTCCGGGCGCTTCAGCGGCCGGTGTGTCCCCCAGCCTAAAACTGTCAGTGTTGTGTCAGTGTTGTGCCGTTGTCAGGTAAAAACTCTGCACTGCATTTGAATTTAAATCTGCCATCGCTATTGGCTAAGAGGTACCCTAGAATGATAGCTGGTACCATATGATGTCACAATGTCGTTGTGAGCCTGTGTGTGTGTATTTGTTAGCGGCTCCGCCCTCTCGGTCTGCCAGGCAACAGAATTTGTTGCATTTTTCAAACAGGAAGTGGGAGTTGAGTAAGAATCTGGTAGGGGGTGACTTGCTCTTTAAGTTTTTCTTTTTTTATGAGAGGGGACACAGCAGATGTTGATATCAGAAATTAAATCGGTATATCAGGAATAAAGCCAATATCGAGCATCCCTTTTTTCAATCTTCTGAGTACATGAAAACTGCAAATAAACGAGGATAAATATCATTTTAGAGGTGTTAGACATGCACAGATTTACGCATTTTATACAGTTAAGACTCATATGTCTTTATTGTTTGAAATGTAGGAATTTGTGGCCTCATTCACTCACTTTTCCTTAAATTTGCTGTGGTTTGTCAGAGGAGGGGATGAGTTTGAGTTTTACTTATTAATGTTCATGCTAAGCAGACGCGTCGTCTCTGATGGCTAACAGAAACACAACTCTTCTGCTGCTTTCAGTCGCTCTTTTCTCTTGGATAAAAAATGCAACGCCTTCTGCGGTCACAAGCCAAGGTGGGCGGGGCCATGAATAAACCAACTGTTTTCTTATCCATTTCCTTTCTACAGCTAAAGTTGAAGACATCAAGCGTGCATAAGACACTCAGCTTTGACCCGCTGTGTTTAAAAAAGAACAAGTTTAACGCCGTTTCTCAGTAAACGAGCCCTTTAAGGTGCGTGGGGACGATGCTGCGGTGACGTCTGAGGTATTTGCACGGGCATTTACTTTGTCTCACGGATCTAATCCAAATAGGATCTACGTCGGCCAGACAGTGCTCTGTGAGGAGCTGGATGTAGGAGAGGTTGTCACAATGCACTGAGACAGGGTCAGGTCGGCCTAAGCTGGATTAGGGAGGAGACAAAGCCGCTGAGAAGGAGAAGTGGGCTTCAAGGAAACACGGCAACATGATAACAATGGATGATGATCTCACTTCAGCCACATGACCGGGAGTCACTGTTGAGCTACGTGACTCAAGGGTCAAGGGTCATTATCACATGATGCGTTGGAAGGTGTTCTAGGTCAGTGGGTGTGAGGTCAGAACATCGACGCCTTCTGATGAGACGAGTTTTTAATGAGGATTGTTTAAAGTATAAACTGGTTCAAATAATAACACACCAGTGAGAATAGCATGCGTCAGCAACTTAGCTTCCTGTTTGGTAAAGTCGACTTCAGGTGGAGCAAAATAATCTCTCATTTGTGTTGAAGGGATAAGCTTTCATATTTTAAAATCATCTTCTTGAGCCAGTGTGTGCTAAAACTGACCCTTTATAGGGTTACAGAAATGCCACCCAGACCCCCACCGCCCTCAGTGGCCAGAATACCACACTTGCAACTTCAGAGTGCCAGTCCGGTCCCTGTTGGACTCAGTAAAAGTGGAGTTGACATGCATGGAGCTGCAGTCTGCTTCCAGCACGTTTCCTGCGTGTTTCAGATCACGAACACAGCTGATTTGTTGAATTTAGCGATGAACCACTGCTGTAGACACTAATGAAGGCTGGGAGACATTTCAGCTGTTAGATTAAGGTGTTAAAAAGACAAACGCACAGCGAGGAGTTAAGTAATGCTTTTGGTTCTAGTAAACAGACACTAGGGGGTGCTAAAAGCAATTCAAAACTGCAAAGTCTCCTTTAACAGAATGATTTTAGGGCTCAGCTTGGAAATTTCTCAAATCTTCAAATGTGAACACAAAAAGATCCTTGAAGTGAAAATCCTGCAGAGTTTTCGTTTAATTTCATTTGATAAACTAGAAATGACTCCAAAACTTTACTATCTGGTTCAAATGGAAGAATGTTATTCCTTTTCTGCCGTATTTGCAATACATATAATTGAATCGGATCATGCGACTGCTTTGCTTATTTGTAGTGCTGAAGGCCAATCACAACTCAGAGACTCCAATTGTAGCCAGAGGTTGAATTACTTGAATGTATTTTGTTTTCTGAATTTTAGAATGAGAAGGTAAAATATGGGTGCTTTTATTTTGAAGTGAGAAACGTTTTTGTTTAATGACATTTTTGTGCCCGGAAATTATGCAGAACTTTATTGTTTAAAGAGCAAGTCACCCCCTACCAGAGTGTTACTCCGCTCCCACTTCCTGTTTGAAAAATGCAACAAATGCTGTTGCCTAGCAGACCGAGAGGGCGGAGCCGCTAACAAATACACACACACACAGGCTCACAACGACATTGTGACATCATATGGTACCACCTAACGTTCTAGGGTACCTCTTAGCCAATAGCGATGGCAGATTTAAATTCAAATGCAGTGCAGAGTTTTTATAGCCTAGTGAACTAGACCACATTCTTGCTTTGCAAAGTTTGGTCCAGGAACGCGCCACTGGAACCTCTGCAGCCCCTACCAGGACTCTGGCTGGCCAATCACAGCTCTCAAGAGGGGTTTCAAAAGAGCTGTGATTGGTCCCTAATGGTGGGCCAATCATAGTGCTCTATCTGCTTAGTGAACAAATCACAGAGCTTTATCCGCTTTGCAGGCCAATCAGGGCACTCTATATGCCTGGTGGGTGGGATGATGCAACAGTGAAACAAGATGGCGACAGCTCGTTTGAAACGGCTTTTACATCCATGTTGGACTATTAGAACTTGGGCTCCATTAGAATCAGGAGCAGATAGATGTATTTAAGAGCCTTTTTTTTTTTTAAAGAAAAAAATGATGTGTTTTCTCCTTTTTCAACTGCGGACCACCTCATTTACCGATGGCTGTTGCGGTGAGTATGTCACATTCATTGTCCAGTGGAATGCGGAGATCATTTGAAAGACAACGGTAGAACCCGCCCCACAACCGAGAGCCGTCAATGGAGCGTTGCCAGACTTTGCCATTTTACCTGACAACGGCACAACACTGACAGTTTTAGGTAGAAATTTTAAATTTGAACTAAAATGCACTAAAGTGCTAGCCTGGCAAGCCAGACTAAATAAATGTATTATTTAGTCTGGCCACGCTCCATTGACGGCTCTCGGTTGTGGGGCGGGTTCTACCGTTGTCTTTCAAATGATCTCCACATTCCACTGGACAATGAATGTGACATACTCTTGTTTCACTCTGCTGCATCATCCCACCCACCAGGCATATAGAGTGCCCTGATTGGCCCACAAAGTGGATAAAGCTCTGATTTGTTCACTAAGCAGATAGAGCACTATGATTGGCCCACCATTATGGACCGATCACAGCTCTTTATGTGTTTGAAACCCCTCTAGAGAGCTGTGATTGGCTAGCCAGAGTCCTGGTAGGAGCTGCAGAGGTTCCAATGGAGCGTGCCTAGACCAAACTTTGCAAAGCAAGAATTTGGTCTAGTTCACTAGGCTACTAAAGTGCAAAACTACTGACTACACGTGTCTGCAGCACGATTAGGCACGCATTTATAAAGTTTGTCAGAAGAAAAAAAGGTTGACTTGGGGGTGACTTGCTCTTTAAGGATAAACATAAAAGAAAAGGGACAAACAGAAAGACATAGGTCCAAAACATTCCCCAGCTTTTGCAGAATCAGTTGGTCTGCAGCTTTTCTGTGCGAGTTTCCCTAAATTCCCGCTACGCCGGTGGTGTCCAGTAGGGATGTGAATCTTAGAGCAACTCACGATTTGATTCGATTCCGATTCTCGGGGTGCCGATTCGATTCAGAATCGATTCTCAATTTAAATCGATTCACAATCAGTATTAACAAAGAGTGTCAGCTCCAGGATGAACTACTTTGTTGTACAAGTCAGTTAAAGCTATGGGACATTTTTATTTGACTTTAAACTGGTCATGCTCCAAAAATGCAGATTTACAATGTAAAATAAAGTGATTCTAAAACTGTAAACAGAAACAATCTTTTTACCAAGAGGCAGCATTTATTTTTGCTTACCTTGTAAAATATAACACATCTGTAGTTACCTAACAGTAGCTTTGAAAGTAATACGGGCAAATACTTTTCAAGTATGTGTGGAAACAAGTTACATGAGTAATCCTGAGTACTCATTTATCAACTTAGAAAGTAAATATGAGAATATCTCATATTTCTGAGTATGGAAAAAATGACATTCAAGTGCCCTCTTATCAGCAGATTCAAACATAAATCATCTCAATTTATGGGACCACAAAAGTAATCGGAGTACTGACTCTCCTAACAAAGACCAAAAAAGTGCATCTCAAACCTGTAACGTGCCAAACATTTGAGTTCTTGGAATCGATTCTGAACCTTTGTGAATCGATTCTGAATCTTTATAAATAAGAATCCCGATTCAGACTTGAATAGATTTTTTTCAGCACCTCTAATGTCCAGACCTAGTCCTCGAGGGCCACCCCCTGGGTGATTTAAAGTGGTTCTGCTTCAGCACACCTGGTTTTATTCAGGCTTCTGCAGGTAAAAACAACTAAAACGTGCTGGACCGGAGTCCTCAGGGACCAGAGTTGGACCCGCCGTTGCTCTACACCATGTGACCAGAAGACCAAGCGGATCGTCGTGGATCAACAGGTGGCGTTCATCCATCAGGTGTGAGAAACAAACTGCAGTAGGACAGCACCATCATCAGTTACTTACTTGGAAGTCATTTTCTTTGTTTGACTGTCGGGAATCCCCTTTATTACAGGACATCTATCAACAAGAGAGAGAGGAAAGAACTATCCATGAATAAATACGAAGCCATGCATGAGCATCATCACCAAAATCCAAACATGCTCTCAGAGCCAACAGTACAGTAGGAGATGAAGCGCACGTCGACTCAGAAGACTGCTCGGCTCCTCTGGTTCCTACCTAACGCCACACAAAGAAACCCGACACCAGATGTTTCTATGTAAATAAATCACATATCTTCATCACTGAGGAGCCCTGCCTCCAGCTCGGTTAATCATCAGCCGCCGTGCTCTCGGACGGCTTTCTTAATCGTGTTGGCGTTCTGATGAAACATCGTTAACTCCTCCTGAGAGACGGCTGCAGTAACCTTGGAGAAGGACACGCCGATCTGGCTCACTCAAACATCCTGAGCAATAAAAGCCTGTTTACACACCCATTACCGATTCCACAAGTCCGAGTTAATAGGACGTCTCGTCAGGTGAATGCATGCATGGGGTATTTAAACAGGAGGGCTGAGGGGCAGCCGGCGGGTTCTGTTCACGGCGTTTCCTACAAACGGTGAACTGGAGATGAGGACGTCGCCCGCTGACGTCACGCGACCCTTGAACTTTAGCTTCTTATCGTTTAAAATTCATCCCGCCGCTGCCAAAACGTTATCTTTGGAGGGGTTTTGTCACAAGTAGCAACGCGACAGGATGAGCCTGGAGTTGTGAACTCTGGACTCGGCCGCCACGTCGGGCTTCCAGGAAAGAAGTGAAAGAGAAGAAATGAGAAGCCTGACGACTCGTGTTGCCGTTTCGTTGATCTTGGGGTTTTTTTTCTACTGCTTAAAGCTACAATCCGGAGTTTCCCTCTTTTTGGAAATTATATGTTTTTAGAAATCTGTAAAAGTGATAGTGTGACCCTTTACTGTGATGTAATCAGGCGAATACGTCTTTTTCTGCTAAGCCCGCTCCCTCGTCCCCTAGAGCTCCGTACAATTTTAACTGAACGTCAGTCAGCTTTAGCCGAAAGCATTAGACATCCGCTCACGTACGCGTTTGCAGAAGCACCTGGACTGATGTGGAGTTGGAGAGTCCTCATGGACAAGAAAGTCTTTAAAATACAAATAAATACAAGCAAACTGCAGAAAAGGAGGAAAACAAGGTGATTCAGCTTTGTTGTGCAGGGGTGCCCAATCCTGGTCCTGGAGGCTCGGGATCCAGCGGGTTTTAGTTTTAACTAGGGATGGGTACCTTTGACATTTGAATCGATTCGGTACTAATTCCCAGTACCTAGGAATCGATACCGGTACTTAACGGTACCAATTTTCGATACTTTTGAGTGTTTATTATTTTAATTCTCTTTTATAATTAAATATATATTTTTCTCAATATATAACAATATTTGATAAATATCACGATAAATAACATACAACTGTTTGTATTTTAACATCGTCCTTGTAGTTTTATTAGCTGATAATTAAACTGAAGCAAACATCTTTACTGTGAACTAAATTTACTGTGTATCTTCATTCCTTTTGCCGTCCTTTTTCATTTGATTTTTCCTACTGGGAAGTTAGGATTTCCAAGGAGAAAGCGAACGCACCATTAGCTGATAACAATGGAAGCTAACATATCAAGCTAACGTTATCTTTAACAGTTTATTTAGCTGCTGGAGCAGATTAAAACGATGATGCCTCACACTTAGATCGTTGTCACTGGTTTCATCTTCACCCAATCACCCGTCGCATTTAGTAAAGTGAAGCCAAACTTTAGAGCGCGTTCTTTCTACCATGCTGCTCTGTTTACAACTCACTCGCAGCGACCGACGACATAACGCTCTTGCGCATGCGCAGCTGTCTAGGCAAGTTCTCGTTATGAAGGATGGGTACCGAAACGAGGCACCGTTTGAAATGACGTGAATCGGTGCTCGGTCGGTACTATGGAATTCGGTCGGTACCTTAAAAAGTACCGAATTCGGTACCCATCCCTAGTTTTAACCTGCTTCAACACACCTGATTTCAGTCAGCAGGTGATTAGCAGGCTTCTGCAGAGCCTGATGAGCTGCTGCACAGGTGCTTCAACCACTGAATCTAGTGTGTTGGAGCAGAGAAACCACTAAACCTGCTGGATAGCGGCCCTCCAGGACCAGGATTGGGCACCGCTGGACTAGAGCATTCACAAACGAGAGATTTTGCTTCTAGCTGTAATCACAGAAGTTGGGGGAGAGGCTTAAAGGTGCAATACGTTGTTTCCACTTCTAGATGGCGTCCTCAGGAAATACTCCGGATTTCAGCTTTAAAGATAGAAAAGCAGACTTCTTAACAACTAAAAACTACAAAACGGTTCAGATTTATGTAGTTTTTTTCCCACTCTGTGTCTTCCTGGCCTTTTTCTAGATGAGTGTGTGTTACATCTTTGAGTTAGGCTGAGACTTCAGAGATCTCATACTGTACCGTGGTTTTGGGTGGGTTCACCTGGGAACAAGAGCGCCCAAGGCACGCTCCTTTGGGAGGCCTACGGCAAAGAACACATGCATGTACAGCCATGGGGGTACATCACTACGTACAACAACGGGCTAACACACACACACACGCACGCACACACACACGTGAAGGCATAACTACACATGCATGTATACTCTAACATAAGCATATGGACTGCAGGCGCACACACAACCTCTGACGGTGAAACTGACACATCACACTGACCCCTGACCCCTGTTAGCCAAACGGTCTGAAAGTTTTACTTTAAATAAGATCTGTTTGACGTGTTTATTTCTGTTTTGTGTGTGTGTGTGTGTGTGTGTGTGTGTGTGTGTGTGTGTGTGTGTGTGTGTGTGTGTGTGTGTTTTAAAGCTAATTAGGGCTGCCCAATATTAGGAAAACCTGCGATATGCGATAACAGTGATTAAAATTGCGATGACGATATTACTTGCGATAAATTTAAAGAGCAAGTCACCCCCTACCAGAGTATTACTTCGCTCCCACTTCATGTTTGAAAAATGCAACAAATGCTGTTGCCTAGCAGACCGAGAGGGCGGAGCCGCTAACAAATACACACACACAGGCTCACAACGACATTGTGACATCATATGGTACCAGCTAACGTTCTAGGGTACCTCTTAGCCAATAGCGATGGCAGATTTAAATTCTAATGCAGTGCAGAGTTTTTACCTGACAACGGCACAACACTGAAAATTTAAATTTTAACTAAGATGCACTAAAGTGCAAAACTGTTGACGACACGTGTCTGCAGCACGATTAGACACACATTTATATAGTTTATCAGAAAAAATAGTTGATTTGGGGGTGACTTGCTCTTTAACGCAGGGACAAAAATAATCAAAAACATTAAAAAATGACTAAAAAAATCATAAAAATGAGAAAAGCAAATGACGTGAGGAAAGGGGAAAAAAACAATGAACAAGAAGAGGTAATCAGTGGATCCCGGGAAAAGCAGAATCAGCAGAAAGAGCAGAACAAAGCTAGCTCAGCTGTTTGCTAACCATCAAAATTAAGTGCCGTCTGCCTTGGGGGCGGGCGTCTAACCTATGAGAACCCACCCGATTGGCCAAATGGGTGAAGAGCTCTATTTGATTTGTTAAAAAAAACATCATGCTTCCGTTTGATTGACAGAACGCATCATGAGTAGCAAACATTTCAGCGATATTTATCTGTTGTTTGCGATATGCATATTGCGCATGCTGATATCGCGATAACGATATATTTACGATATATTGTGCAGCCCTAAAGCTAATGATAACAGACTAAACATCTCTGAGGGAGAGCTACTCTCCAGGTGTCTGGTCTACTTGCGTCTGCATGTCTGTGGGGTGAAACAAGTCCCACCTGCAGGATGGCCCCATAGAGGCGCAGCAGGACGCTCCTCGGCTCGTCCCCGACAGAGGCCAGGCTGTCGGGGAGGCTGCACAGGAACAGCTTGTTGCTCAGACCACCCCTGGAAGACAAAGTAGACACAACCCTTACACGGTGCTCAGGTTTTTGCTTTCTTATGGTTCTGAGGTGGACTCGAAGCAGGTTCTGGTCTCGTGTGTGCTGCTTTTAATAAACTGAATGAATATTGTGGTTTTAGCTTCTAAGCTGAATTAACATAAAATCCAGAAAATAAAACAGCTGTTAGTAGAGCAGCTATTCTCTTACTATAAAAGAGTGGTGCATCGTCTGTGAGTGTCCTCCTGAAACAAATATGCTGATTTGGTGTAATATTATAATTGTTTTAACCCCTTACGTATCTCAGTGGGGAAATGCTGGTGTCACAGCTACAAGCAAAGCAGATCACTGCTGATATTATTATTATTATTATTATTATTCGGTATTTCAAATTAGTCTGACCTCATCAACAAAACTGAATTAGGCCTAATGAAATAAAACAATGTTAACAAGGTAGCTCTGTGTCTAATAAAACCACAATACTCCCTGTGAGGGGCATCTGCTTAATCTAGACATTATATTCATAATAATTACATTTAAACTGATTAATTAACTACAACAAACACCCCAAAACCTCTCTGATGCATTCAGACACGTGACTGGTGCCATTTTCAGTATTTTCAGGAGTCTTAACGTCATCCTGGTTCCTCTGGCTCAGTGTTTAAGTATGACCTCATCTGATGCGGAAATAACGGTGCAGACTGACTCGTTCTGACCTTATAATGGTGATCTGGAAATCCTCCTCGGCCAGGTTTTTCCAGGCTCCGTGCAGGAACTCCCTGCACCACAGATACGCCTTGCGCCGTGTGTCCAGGTCGGGCTGGTCTGGGCGGACCAGCTCCTTGCAGACCTCCTGCGTGTCGGGCTGGACCTGCAGGACGTTCTCGGTCACCAGGAGACCCAGAGACATGGAGGGGGAAGAGGAGACCCCGTTGATGAATTTGGTTTTCATTTTTTTTTTCTTCAAAGATAATTTTAACAAAGCAGAAAACGCAGTCCCCGCGTTTGGGTCGCAGGATAAATGTAATTCTTCTTTCGGATATAAAAGCAGGTTAATGAAGAATCGGTTGTTTCTTTATTTCTGCTTCAAGAAGAGGAGGGAGTGTCGTTTTAGGCTGATATCGAACGCAAAAAACAGACGAACGTCGTACGAAATCCGCTAACAGCAGAGAATGAATCGAGGTTAGCAGATGCGCAGAATATTAGTGAGGTGGGCGGGAGTTAGGGGGGATGGCCACGCCCTCTCTCGCCGCTGATTGGCTAATAGAGAACAAAACGGTGCCGAACCGCAACAACCTGGGTGGTGCCTTCAGGGACGTTCGGACATTTAGAGGGAATGGCGAATTGGCAAACTTTTTTTTTTTTTTTTTTTTTTTTTATTATAAAAGGTAACATACAAACAAAATGCACCTTACATTATATATTCAAAAGATAATCATTACATGCATATTCAACATTTTCACGTATATGAAAAAGAAAACAATACAAAAAGAAAATCTAAAGCTGGGGTCATCTAATTAACAGATTATTAACTTACTAACTCAAAATCTTCTACAAAGGAAATAAAAAAACCAGCCTTTTTCTTTTTAACTAAATTTAAAGATTTAACTAATAATTTTAAGTCATTTTTCCAATAGGCTAGTGATGGTTTGGTCTTAAAAAATCGACATTTATGTATAAACTGTTTAACGAATTGGCAAACTGTGAACTTCTTTTTCCTGTGAAGCGCTGAAATTAAATGAAGATACAAAAACAAATAACAGTTTTAAGTTATTTTAAATGATAAACGGACATATCGTGGGTGGCGCAGTTGTTAGCACTGTTGCCTCGCCACAAGAAGGTTGCAGGTTTGAAACTCGGCTGTGGCTTTTCTGCGTGGAGTTGCATGTTCTCCCCATGCATGCGTGGGTTTCCTCCGGTTTCCGCCACATATCACACAACATGCCCCAACAACCTCCACCAGCAAGCAAGCTGGGTTAAATGTCTTGCCCAAGGACACAACAGCAGCATTCTCTGGTTGCAGCTGAGATTGAACCTTCAACCTTCCGATTACTGGACAACCCGGTCTACCTGATGAGCTACTGCTGTCACACTGTACATAGCTTTTATGAATATTCAAAACATCAATAACCTATTCAGCCTTAAATAACGACATGAAACACTAACTGCAAACAAAATAGTGTCATGTAAAACAGGACGATGCCGTAGGTCCCCTCTGCAGGAAGAGTGTATAACTCCACAGTTGAACTGGTACTGGCATTATATCAGTGCCCTATTCAGTGTATGTGCACATTTGTTAGCTGTTATGCTGTTTTTTTTATTTATTGTTGTTTTTGGAAACTCAATTTTCAAATTTTATTTATTGTTTTGATTGGTGAAGGTTACAAAAATAGCCTACTGCCTTTGTGTAATCACCTGTGTTATTTTCCCTAAGTGTATGTGCTGCCTGGATCAGGGAATTTTCCCACTGGGATTAATAAAGTCTATTCTATTTTATTCTATTCTATTCTAAATCACGTCATGTGGTAGTGGTAAAAATAAAAGACAGACAGAACTGTTCTCAAACTATCTGCAAGAATTCATAGTGCAACTCATGGGAAAACCTAACAAAAAACTTAAAGTTATACAATTTCAAATTAAATCTCTAATCAGAAGCGGTAATGTGGTTTTTCATACATTTTGAAACAACCTAAGAATCCGCTCCAACATATTGGAAAATTAAATGAAGGGTATGTGGTACTCAAAATATTTTTATGTTTTAATCATTTGTTTACTTGTAGAAAGTCAAACTTTCTGACTTTCTGATGTTCATTGAACGCACCATCAGTCACATTTCTGGCTCGTCGGTCACGTAGCTTCTAACGAGTCCTGCAACTCACAGATTTATATATATATTATTATATATTATGTATAGGGAGCATCAGTCTGGCTCGTCGGTCACGTAGCTTCTAACGAGTCCTGCAACTCACAGATTTATATATATATTATTATATATTATGTGCACGGAGCATCAGTCTGGCTCGTCGGTCACGTAGCATATATATATATATATATATATATATATATATATATATATATATATATATATATATATATATATATATATATATATATATATATATATATATATATATATAATGTGCACGGATAGCTGCACAAGAGCAACAAATAAAATGAAGTATTATTTATCACTCATTGCGTTTTCAACTGTTATTCTTTCAGTTATATATTTTAGAATAGTTTTTTTTCTAACAAAATGTGTATCATCAAACCAAATGATCGTTCCTTGTTTTTTAAACTATATCTTGTGAGATAAATGTGATCTGTGAGGGTGTATTTTTCGTTTCTACAACGAGCCAAGACGAGTAAAACAGTCAGCAGTTCAATATTCCCGTACACAAAAGAAAAAAATTAAGAGCGCAATAGATTGAAAAAACAAATTATGCTTGTTAAATTCCACACAATGTTGTAGTCCAAAAAACTTTAACTGGCTGCAGAAACATTTAATTTATGACTGCTATATCCAACTAATGAAAACCGAAGTGTCAGGAAACATTTTCAATTTAGGAGATCAATCTTTAATCTTTCAACAGCAGAAGGACTAAATTATTACCTTTTCACAAACGTTTCTTTGTCATTCTGAGTATCAGAAAAATTAAACCAAAATGAAGAAATACTGTCACTTTCAGTCCCTGCATAAAATTCCAGGCAAGGCAAAAAAAAAAGAAAAAAAAAAGTAATAAAATAAAATAAAAAAATAACTACTTTGCAACAAAGAAAGCTCACTTTTAGCGGTGCACTGTCTTAAAACGCCCACTAAAGGGAGCTCTAGCCTAGCACGTTACATAGCAATGGATTTTAATTTGATGTAAAATTCCAAATGACAGTTTTTACAAATTAAGAACTACAATACGGTTTAAAAAAATTAAACTAACATCTAAATTACATTATTTCCACCAGAATTCTCGTTACAATCACAGAAATGAGTTTCCAGAGCAAGTGCGTCTTTAAGGATTGGCGCTTGTTGATGACGTAATGGTCCAAAAGCCACAACAAAACTCAGCTGTTAGAAGCTAACTAGCCGGCCTAGTTACTCAAAGCTCTTCTTTAGGATTTCTTTTAAACCTTGTTTTTATTTTTTTTTTTTTTTGCAGTTACTAATTAAGTCGTTCACGCACAATTTTCTTCATGATCGTTAAATCTGTATTGTAATTAGCTTCACTCATATGATTATTTTATTGTTAGCAGGCTAGCTATTAAACTGAGGAAGACGGGGGATTTTCCGATTGAAGGTAACCAAATACTTATTATTTATTTATTTATTTTATCAGAAAACAATGATATAACCTACACGCACATCTTTAATGGACATAATTATAAAATTCGTGCATGTTTTCCCGACCCTAACTGGGAAGTAAATAGGTTGGAGAGGAACATAACGGAAAAGATCAGTTTGAAGCTGCAGGTTTGACCTAAACCGTAACTTTTCAGTGTATAAAGGTGTGCATTCCAAATATATACTTTCTACGGTAGATTGTATTTTTAATGGTTAACGAAGGGAAATGATTGTAAGATGTGGGATGCAGAAGAAGTTGTCAACATCAGGATTTGATGAACTGTGATAAATGTGATGTTAGATGCTGGATCCCAACACAGATTTTGCAGAAGACCAAGGCAGACTGATGACAGGGTCATGGGTAGTCACATCTCACCGATGCACGTTAGAAGTGAAGACTGATCTGTGTTTTTGTTGTTGTTGTTTTGTGTATTTTTACAGTTATCAGCTCAGACACAAAGGATCTTTTTTTCCAGAGAGGGAATGCGTAATTAACCCGCATTACTCAACGAGGTGAAATCCTGCTTAATGCAAAGGGCTTTACAGTCTCACATTTAAGGCTCTTTTTGGCCTTGATGCTGAGTTTGAGTCATGTGAGCTGGTTGGAAATTTCCACTTTGGACTTTTCACTAATCTAACTGAACTCAAGTCTATTTGTCTGCAGTCAGTCATTTTGGAAGGTAGGGATCAAATCCAGGTGGATGAAAGTTGATGAAGGCAGGCCTCTTGTATTAGATGATAGTAAAAACAAGTTTAATGCAGAAGAAGCATTTAACTGAGCTCTGAACAGGAACTGGAGTCCGTTTTTCTTTCACTTGCTGAAGGATTTATGAGTTTCTATCTGAACTCAGTGTAAATCATGTTTGCTTACGCAGCTATAAAGTAGAGACAAAACAGGTTTCATTCTGTTTATTCTTTTATCTTTATGGTTTTTCAGGGCAGAAATCTTTATGGAAAAGCTAGATCACAAGACCTCCCGGTGGAGATTCTGAGTTCCACCAGTGACCAGAAGCATTTCATCGTCATTCGATATGTCGCCACAGAAACGGCCTCTAGTCCCGGTGAGCAGCCGGCGGAAAGCAGCCGACGACTACTTCCCGTTTAACTCTCTGCCGGTGGAGTGCCAGCTGCACGTCCTGTCCTTCCTGAACGAGGTGGACAAATGCAGCTGCGCTCTGGTTTGCCTCAGCTGGAGCTGTCTTGTTCGGTCGTGGAAGCTGTGGCGGGTAGCAGATTACTCTCGTCGTGGCGTCTTTCATCTTGGCCAGGAGGGGCTGCTGGTTTCTAACCGTGAGTTTGAGAGGTGGAAGTCCTGGGTCCATCACTACACACACCACCTGATCTCCCGCCGAGCCAGTCTGCTGACGCTGAAAGCCAGCTTCGACCTGGGGGATCGCTGTAACAAGTGGAGCGAGCTGCTGAGCCACCTGCTAGATAACGTCCACTGCAGAGACCTCAGTCATCTGGATCTCAACTGGACCTTCACTCTGTTTGAACCGCTCAACCTCAGGGTCCACTCCAGCTCCAGTTCACACCAGGACAGCGTCACCAAAATGGATCAGGTACTTTTTCAATGGGAATAAAATCCTACAGTGTTACACTATCAAATATCGGGTGTTACATGTTTGAGTCTTTATTCACACAACCCAACAACCGCTTTTGTCGCGTAACTGCTTTTCAGGATCCAGGTAAAAGCCTCCAAACGCACGACAAAACGAAACTTCTCACCGCCGGTTTGTTTTTCTCTGCTTCGGCAGGTGGCCAGCTTTCAGGAGCTGCTGAGCAAACTCGCCCACAGCTGCCCGAGAATCTCCAAGATGAGGTTGCATTTTGATTGGTCGGATTTGTCGGTGTCACTTCTCAGCCAGTTCCAGCAGCTGCGAATCCTCGAGCTCAAATATTTCTGGGTCTTCAAACTAGTGACGCCCTCGACGCTGCAGACGCTGACCAAATCCCTGCCTAACCTCAGGTCCCTGACTTTGCACGTGCTGGTGCCGCTGAGAAACCTCGGCATCTCCTACACCCTGGAGTCGCCGTCGCTGGAGTTCCTGGACGTCTCGCCCAGCCGGGGCCTGGTCTTCTCCTGCCTGAAGCTGCCGGCCCTACGAGAGCTCCGAGCTAAGAAGATAGTGCGCGGCATCACACTGGACAGAAGGACCAGGCTACGCATCCAGAGTCGGTGGCCGTGCCTGTACCACGTCCTCCGGGAGGGGACGCCAAAGCTTCAGGCCCTGAACAATGAGAGGCTCCTCCCTACGTGGAGAGAGAACTGTTACGGCGAGCTGACGGCTATTCTGGAACAGTCCTGTTATTGTGTTCAGCATCTAGACAGCTGGCTGTGGTAGTCAGCTGACGGACATCATCACGCTCATTCGAATGAGTTGAGCGACACAGACTTTCATAAAAACTGAACTTTGACTCCAGGCGTCATCTGGTTCTTTACCAGAAATCTGCCATCATGGTGGGAAATGCATTCCTGAAGAGCCAGGAAGCCTCTAAAGGTGCTTCATGCTAGCTCGGCTTTGCTGCACTGACCCGAACAAAATGTTCTGCAAGCAGAACCCAGAACCACGGCCTTCATTTCCCCCCGCAGCTGCTTTAAATCCCACTTTTGTCAACGAAAGAACTAAAAAAAAAAAAGATTAAAGGCAAAATATTTTCAGAAAAGTTTTATGTTTTACTAGTTTTAAAAAACTAGACCTGGGGTCTCATTTATCAATTTGATGTCTGATTTATTCACCCTCAGAGACGGCTGTCTGCTGTTTCTGACGAAAAGAAAGCAAAAGATAAAGCTGCACAGAAATTTGCACAAATGAGGTTCAGAGCAAGTGCGCAGTAACTATTTCAAACGGAACGTTCCTCGTTCCGAACGGCATATCTAAAGCAGCAGCTAGATGTGTTGCTTGCTGAGAACTGAAGCTAGTTGCGTGTCTGCCCCCCGATTCGGCTGCTGAATACTTTGCACATTCGGTGCTATGCTGGTGTGATCCCAATCACAGCCTGCCAGGAATGTAAAAACCAGTTCATTCCAGCGCCGGACCGCGTCTCTTACCTTAGGTGCTCCGTGTAGTTAGTGTGCTCCTTTCTGAGCACTGAAGTTGTGATTGTTTTGGTGTTTATGTGAAGAAATCCTGCAGCTCTTGATGTGTGCAAACTTTTTGCACAAATTCTGTACATTTCTGTCTCTGTGGTGAAAAGATTGTTGCTCAGCTGTTTGCAGCTGCAGAAGAAAAAACAAAGCAAATGAAGTGGCGAGCTTTTTCCAGTTGTCCTGCTAATCAGCAGAGGTCCCTGTTTTCAAACTTTAGGTGGTGAAGGCCTCTCTGGAGCCCGAACGGGGCCCAGACCAGTAGACTGACAGGCGTTTGAGATTTGAAGAAGAAGAAAGAAAATGTCATTTCTAAAGCGCCTCTCAGGATAAAAATCGCGAGGCGCTTAGTTTGCCTGTTGTTCTCTGTTGAACGTAGGTTTCTGTCTGCTCCGTGTGCAGACAGAACTTCAGATGTGTTGAATGACTTCGTTGATGGCTGATTTCCTGTTTGTAAGCCATCGACTCCCTCCACGCGCGAGCAGGAAGCACTGACATTTAAACAGATGTTGCAACTTCTGGTTTCCATGTTCCACATAATAAAAAGATGGACTGTTTGGATTTTCCAGCTCTAGAGAATGGTGTCATGTTTGCTGTAACCCTCTGAGGTGATGTGTGAAACCCCTGAAGCAGCATGGATGTTAAAACGTCTCTCAGCAGCGTGTTAGTCACGCCGAATGGCTGCTTGCTTTTTAGACTCTATCAACACCTGGATGGTGGGAGCTTTCTTCAGCTGAATGAAGATAAGACTGAGATTCTCATCTGTGCCCCAGACAAGCTGGTTCCCAAAGTCAGAGAGACTCTTGGTCAGCTTGCTTCTCACACCAAACCTTCTGTCAGGAATCTTGGCGTGACCTTTGACCCAGCTCTCACCCTGGATTCTCATGTCAGTTCTCTTGTTGGCTCTTCCTTCTTCCATCTCAGGAACGTTGCTAAGCTGAGTCCCATTCTGTCCCGCTCTGAACTTGAGACAGTTCTCCACACCTTCATCTCCTCACACTTAGACTACTGTAACTCTCTTTTCACGTGTCTGAGCAGAACCTCCCTGAACCGTCTACAGGTGGTTCAGAACGCCTGTGCTCGGCTTCTGACCAAGTCCTCCAAACACACCCACATCACCCCGCTTCTCCTCCAGCTTCACTGGCTGCCAGTCAACTTCAGGGTTCATTTCAAGATCCTGGTTCTGGTCTATAGGGCCTTACATGGACAAGCACCATCTTACATTGGTGATCTTCTTAGTCCCTACACCCCCAGCAGGTCCCTGAGGTCCAGTGATCAAAGCCTACTGGTTGTGCAGCACCAGGCTAAAGGTCAAAGGTGACAGATCATCTGCTGCTGTGGCCCCCAGACTCTGGACCTCTCTCCCCCTGAGCCTGAGATCAGTGGACTCAGTGGTCTCCTTTAAAAAGTAGCTGAAGACTCACTTGTTCAAGCTGGCTTTTGTATGACCTTCTTCACCTCTCTCTCTTTATTCTGCTCTCCCCACCTATTCCACCTTCCTCAGGATCCACTGATTTCCCTCTTTCCTGTTCACTCTCTCTCTCTTTCTTAACACTTTTTAATTACTGATGTCTATTTTTGCTCATTTTAAATATACTTTTAAACATTTTCTAAATGCTTTTTTAATATTTTTACATATTTTGTTTTTGTGAAGCGCCTCATGATTTTTATCTTGAGAGGCGCTTTAGAAATGATACTTTCTTCTTCTTTTTGTCCACCTGAGGTCAACCTTTGCTGCGTTTTCTTTAAAACTTCACAGCTCCCACCACGAACATCTGTTTTCTTTACAAACAACCACCTTTCCCGACTCTTTCCCCAGTCTGCCTATTTTCATCCCTTATTTTCCTCTCTTGAACTGAGGAATGTGTGCGCGGTGTGATGATGGTGGTCGTGGTTCCCAGAGGATGAGGCTGATTCGGTGTTCTCCCTGATCCTCGTTTGTTTTTCTCCACCTCTTCTACTCGGCCCCTTTCAGCTGTCCTCCCTTCATTTACTTCTTCTTTGCTGGGAGGTTTTCAGACTCACAACGTCGCCGTGCGGATGCGCGTCTCTGGACCACAGCAAGGACTTGCCTACTTTCAGGGATCAAGGATAACGTCGCCCTCAGTGAGGAGCGAAGGTCTCATGACAATCGTTTGATTGGAATGTTCTTGCTGCGTGAGTTTTTATAAACAGGAAAAGCGAGGAAGAGTGTGATGGTTGGAGAGTGCCGTGTGAAGATTAAGCGTTCCGTGAGGTTTACCTAACCCTTGAATTAGTGGCAAGGACCAAGTAACCGCCTCCAGATGTGTGAGCAGTGTCTGACTATCTACAATGAGCATCGCCCTCGTCACACTTCAGCACTTGGTCTTTGCTCCTTCAGCAGTGCCCAGGTTAATGCTTAATCTACCTACGGAGCCATAATTGTTGGGACCAAGCCCCGTTTATGAGGTGGCTGTATCGTGGATGCCTACAGATCGGTGGGAAAGACCAGAGGCAGATCAGCTCAGAGGCTCTTCTCCAGGAACCTTCAAGGCTGACCAGAAGAAACCGCCGAAATGCCACCAAAAACCGGCTTATCCAAACTCTTTGCCGTTGCCTTCATCGTTCTGACCGCCGCTGCCATCGCCGGCATGGTCGCTATGCTGATCGTATACAAAACTCAAATCGCTGAGATGAACCCGACGCCTCGTCCAACCATGCCGTCCACCACCATGGCCCCACCGCCAGCAATGCGCCTGCCAAGGAACCTGCTACCCGAGAGCTACAACATCTTCATCCAGCTTCAACTGTACATAAAAATCATCGAAGAGGTGAACGTCACCTCCCCGAACCAGACTCTGCTCTTCTCCGGAAACTCTACCGTCCACTTCCACTGTGTGGAAAGAACGAGCCGCATCTACCTCCACAGCAACGGCCCGACAGTGTCTGCTCCACGTTTGATAGACAAAGACACAAACGAGCTGGTCAAGATCGACAGATACCTGCATCACGAAGACGAGAGTCATTTCTTAGAGCTTCAGCTGAGCGAATATTTAGAGGCAGGAAGGAACTACAGTTTGTTTCTGGCTTTCGAGGGAGAAATGTCCGAGAACCTGGAGGCCCTCTATGTCAGCAAATACGTTGAAAGTAGGCCTGCTTCGGAAAATGAAACCATTGCGGAAAGGTAAGCAAAGAGATAAAATAATCAGATCAGAAAACGTTAAGTGTTTAGGGCTTATAATTCCAGTTTTTATAGGGATGTTCTGATCACGATTTCTTGCTCCCGATTTGAGTCCAAGCCACTTGATTTGAAGAATCTGCCGATACCGAGTCCCGATCTGATACTTTAGAAATGCATGTAGAGAAATGTCCTTTAAGTTTTCTTCAATCATTCGTGCGTTTCTCGCTAACAGCTACATGTTATGGTACCTGAATTCCCAGGCTGCCTTAAACCGTGGCCCCTTACCGTGTGAAACGAAGAATATTCATGTGGAGGAACGTGTTGAACTTAAAATTAAACCATTTTATTCTGTTTGAAAATCTCTTTCTCAGGATGAACTTAAAAAAATTAAGTTTGTTGTTTTACATGGATAAATGATCTTTTCCAACCATGGACGTAATTTTCACTTTAGAAGTGCAGGGCACATGGGGGTGGGGGGTGGGGGGGTTATCTTTACAGTATGTTCTGATGGGAAACAGGCTTCAACACAAACGGTTGTTTTCCGCTTGATCCTAGAGCTCAACCAGTGTCAATTTAATATAAAGTAATATTGTTTTTGGATGGTAAAAAGTGCAGGGGTCAAAACTTGACTTTGGAAAAAGTGGGGGGGATATGCGCCCCCCCCCCCCCCCCAAAAAAAAAAGAAATTATGTCCATGTTTCCAACCGAATCCGATCCTTTGAAATTCACGTGATAGGATTGGAGCTTCCTTAATTTTTCATGGATTTTATGCATCCATTTCATCCTTTTTAGTCCCAAAATAAATAGAAAAAAAACCTTCCTGCTGCCACAAAATCTTTATTTATTTTACGTGCAGAGCCGTTGCAGGTCTGAAGACTCTGAGCAGCTTCTGTTCAGTTTAGGTTGGAAGTTTTTGATGCATCAAAGATGCGAGCAAACATACAAAATTAACGATGCTTTTAGATTAGAAACTGGAACTAAAATAAATCAATTAAAATATAAGCTTTGATTTTAAAACAAGCCATTCGTTTACCCTTGGGATGCATCGTTATCACATCAACCTCCTATTCAACCAAAACTCATTCCAGGATTAAAATCCTGCTCAAATTAAAAAATCCCGACCACAAATGTTTGCTCTTCTTTTTGCATGCCCAGATTTCTAGCAGCAACAAACTTGGAGCCAACAAACGCGAGGAGCCTGTTTCCTTGTTTCGACGAGCCGGACTTTAAGGCTGTTTTCTATCTGACGGTCATCCACAGACTGGAGACTACAGCTCTGTCAAACGCACCTGTTTCAGGTAAAACAAAGGATTTTAAAGAAGAATAGACTGCTTTAGCTTCTGATTATTGTCACTTATTTTGCTTTTTCTTCTCCCAGTCTCCAATATTATCGATGAAGAGTGGAAGTACACTCGATTTATGGCAACACCCAGGATGTCCAGCTACTTGCTTGCCTTCACAGTCTCAGAATTCACGGCAACAGACTCCCCAAACAGTCGTATTGTCATAAAGGTAGCTTCGTGGGCTCAAAATTCAATCAGAGTCTATAAATTTGGTTAAATACCTTTAAAAACATTCAGAAACTCTCTTTGATTGTGCCAAATTTGTGTAAATATAAAAGTAGATTTCTGTGTTTCACTCCTTCAGACTTACTCCCGTCCTGAGGCCACCGCAGCGGGACACGCCGTTTATGCCGCCAAAATGACACCAAAGATCCTGGAGTTCTACGAAAACCATTTTGATCTTCGATATCCAATGAAAACACTCGGTGAGACCTTCTCTCCATTTAATTCATGTAACAGATCCTAAATGAACTATTTTAGGGACATTACACCCAGAAGGGAAATGTTGCCTGTTGACATATTTCCCAGAGTTAGATAAGTGGGACAAACATTTTTTAACCAGCTCGGCCATTTTCCTGACCTGGCATTACTCTTTTTGCTTTAGCTTAGCATTAAACACAGTAAGTGAATGGGACCAACTAGCACTGTGAGTAAAAAAGTCCTTAAAACCACTCAGTGGTGATCCCAGTTCTGTTTGGTGACCTAAATAATCACATCGACTGCAAACGAAAACAGAAGTAATTACTGGCGACATTTTAGACTTGGAACTACTTTAAGACAAAGCCCAGCTGTAAGGGTCCACTAGTGATGGGAATTCCGGCTCTTTTTAGAGAGCCGGTTCTTTTGGCTCAGCTCACCAAAAAGAGCCGGCTCTTTCGGCTTCCAAGTGGCTCCTCAGATTTTCTGTTGCGTAGAGTACATTTATAACCAAAATAATGCAAAACTATATGTAAAATGATTTACTCATGTAAAAAAAATGCAATATATCAAATATTTATCATTTCTATGGATTTAATAACTGAACACTTTAAGAAATCAGAGATTTGAAGGCAGACTGTTCCAAAGTCTGGGGGCAATAGACTGAAAGGCCCTGAGTCTGATCCTCCCTCTTCCCCGCCCCTACTGCTCTGTGTGTGGACAGTCTGGACACGCAGTCACACATGCTGACCAATCGCCTGTGGCTTTCACCAAAGCAAGAGGGGGAGGGGAGAAGACGGCTCCCAAATGACGAGCCGGCTCCCGTCGTTCACTTCAAAGAGCCGGCTCTTAGATCCGGTTCGTTCGCGACCGACACATCACTAGTTTCCACCGAAAGACGCAAGGGCATGGGCTGACATGACAACGCTAAACACTGGTTCACTTTCTCAAATCACAAACGTAATTTACTCAAACTCCTGTAGATTATCTCTGTGCAGCTCGCGCTTCTGTTTTGTTTCTTTGTCTTAGCCGTTGGCAAGCAACGTGCGAATGTTTTTACGGAAGTAGGTGTCCTCGCGCCTTTTCGGCGGAAGCAGCTGTCATAAGTAGTCCCAAGTCCAACATGTCGCCTGCAATTCCTTCACGTGACTCTTTATTTTCACTTGCAGTCAGTATGATTATTAAGGTCACCAAGCAGAATTATTATCACTACTGAGTGATTTTAAAGACTTTTTTTTTTACTCCCAATGCTAGTTGAGCCCTTTCACTTACTGTGTTTTATGCTAAGCTAAAGCTAAAGGAGCACTGCCGGGTCAGGAGAATTACTGAGCTGCTTTAAAAGTTGTTTATTCACACTTTTCTAACGCATCACAGCAGAAACACCTAAGCAGATGTCTGCAGGTTGAATAAGTGAATAATTTATCTACGTCTGTGTGATTCCTTTCAGACCAAATTGCTCTGACCGACTTGGAACCTTTAGCGATGGAGAACTGGGGACTGATCACCTACCAAGAAGGAGCTTTGCTCTATCAGGAAGGAGTCTCGTCGTGGCTGCACAAGGAAGATATTGTTCACATCATTTCTCACGAGCTGGCACACCAGGTGAGAGGGGGAAATGAATATGTGCCGTTCCTGTTATACAGCGGACACGGTCGTTTTTATGGCTCATCTGGCTTGAACGCTCTGTGTTTAAGAAATGATAAAATAACATCAGAATGGTTGGACGACTTTGTGTTTTATTTTGCTTTCATTAACAGTGGTTTGGAAATCTGGTGACGATGAAGTGGTGGAATGAAGTTTGGCTGAATGAGGGCTTTGCCTCCTACATGTCCTACCTGGCGGTGGACAACGCCGAGCCCTCGTTTCAGATAGTAAGTAAAGATCGACGCCCCCTCTGTTAAAATCTGAAACGTTATATTAAGTATTCTTGCTGTAAGGAAACCTATTTCTAAATGTTTTTCTCCATAACGCCTATCTCGTTTAAGACCGATCTTAAAGAGGAAGCACTTGGAATCAGTCATCCACGCTTTCATCACCTCCCGCTTGGCCTACGCTAACACATTATTAGTTGGAACTCCTGTCTCTGCCTTGAACCGGTTGCAGGTTGTCCAAAATGCCGCTGCTTGGTTTTTAACAAACACAAGCCGACACAGCCGTATTACACCAGTCGTGCAACGTCTTCACTGGCTCCCCATCACATTTCGTGTGCGTTTTAAGATCTTGATGTTTGTTTTTAAAGCCCTACACGACCTAGCTCCTCCTTACCTGTCCGACCTGCTGACTCCCTATGTACCTACTCGTATGTTGAGGTCAGCTGACCGTCTACTGCTTTGCACTCCCCAGATGTCCTACAAATCACGAGGTGAACGTGCGTTTGTCCACGCTGCCCCATGCTCTGGAACTCACTGCCCATTACAGTCAGGCTGGCATCCTCTCTGCCTGTCTTTAAATCTCGTTTAAAAACCTACTTTTATCACTTGGCTTTTAGACCGTGATTCATGTCATCCTGTTATGATTTTATAGTTTTTATTGTTGTGTTTTATTTTCTTATTGTTTTTACTTTTGTTTTAATTGATCCTGCCTGTTCAGCACTTTGGTCCGCTCTCACGCCGTGTCTTAAATTGTGCTATAGAAATAAAGTTGGTATGGTATGGTAAATTACAAATTATTGATTCATTTCAAGCTGAACACTTCAAACTGTCTTTACTTTAAAGGTCTTTAGTTGAAAGTTGATGTCCCTTTAATTCAAAATGATCTTTACATATCAAACTGGTAACTACTCCCAAGTATTTAACCTGCAGTGATGTCACAATCACCTGCAATGAGTCCAAAGTTGCAATGATGGCACAACGAGGGGCGAAATCCTATACCTGCCCAGTTAACGATAAAAATAGAACTAATTTGCTCAAATCTTACCTCCAGTTATTACACGTCTTTGTGTTTGAATATTTATTTTAATAACGACTTACAGGAAAAAGGATTTCAACCCTGCATCATTGTGAGTGGCCATTGAACAGTTTTGTGGTTCATTTCCTCAGAAAGACACAATGATTATGAGTGACCTCCATTCAGCATTTGAAGAAGATGCTCTGACTTCATCCCATCCTCTCAGCACTCCTCTGGAAGAAGTCCAGACAACGTCTCAGATCCTTGGGATGTTTGATGCAATAAGCTACAGTAAGGTAAAAGTGGCCAAGAAATTAATGTAAATTAATACATTTTCATGTAGCGCATTTCTAGTTTCGCCCACTGGATGTTCAATTTAACAGTGAACATCGGGAAATAGGAGATTTTTCAAAAATAGATTCTAATGACATTTTATGTTCAGCTTTTTGGTTTTGGGGAAATTGCATATTTTAAAACTGGAACTAACAAGGCTCAAACAATTTGGGATGACTGATCCCAAAGATCTTTCACTTATCACTTAATCTGACAAAGTTCTCGGCTAATGAAGGTTAATATCAGAAAGTTTAAGATCACTGTGACTTTTGTAGGATTTGTACAAACAGTTGGATGTCATCAGCAAATAAAATGTGCAACATTGTTCAGAGAAAGCTGGAGCTTAAATATAGAATAAAATGGGACTGAAGACTCACCCCTGAGGGACACCACGACTCAGCCTGATGCATGATAGTATAACTGAATTGAACATTTATTTTCATCATGTAAAAAGAAAGTAAAATAATAAAACACGCAATAATGAAAATATGCAAATGAAAAAAACCTAGAAAAATACTTACTGCAACACACCTCCTCCTATTACCTCAGTATCATTAACTAATTTGGCTTCCAATCAATAACATAATTAATTACTATTAATCTCATCATCACTCTAAAACTTATTGTTATTGAAATTTCTGACCTTTATCGAGATCATTTTTTCCACGTCAATAAATTTGATAATAAAACGAATGAAAAGATGTGTGTAGGTTGGAAACGTTCATGTCCCTTTAAGAAGCTGTAGCACCTTGAGTCACGTAAAAATGTGACTCAACGTAATACGCGTGACAGCCCCATCTAGTGGACAACTTTTGTTTCTGCGCATACCCGTCGTTATCGTCCATTTATGGTTATCGAGCTGAAATCCTCAACATATCGTGATATTGGTTTTAGGCCGTATCGCTCAGCCCTACTCTTCATATATCAGACAACACAACCAAGAACGCTCCACATCAGCAGCTAACCTGTTACCAAACTACAGTTACGAGTGGTGCTAATAAGGTTTCTGTCAGAAAAGAGAAGCACATAACGTTGTGATTTGTGTTTGTTTTTGAAGTTTTTATCTTTGACTTTAGGTAGTGATGTTAATGACAAAATGTTTTTGAACATGTCTGGACAAGAAGTAATTTACCCTCGATGAAAAAGCGCCTACGGACAAAAAAAGGCTCAATAAGCGAGGGTCGGATGAAGAAATGATACGAGTGCTTTCTTGCACAAACTGGTATTCATGAACAAATATGTGCTTACATCATGCAGTCTTTAAGAACACAAGCTAAGCATGACAAAGATGAGATATTGGACAAAAAATAAATGACATTATATTCAATAAATACAAGCATCTCTATGCCACTGTCTAAAGTAGGAATGTAATTATATTTTTGTTCTTCTGATGCCAGACAGACTTTTCTAACAGGCCGTTCTATGTTTCCAGCACTAAAGACTTTTGAAAACTCTTTATTTGTTCTTGCTGTTCCACAAAGGATCATGCTTTATTTAGCTAAATTCATTTTCCCCTCGGGAGGGCGGCTGTTTATGATAAGATGTGCTTCGTGTTTTCCCTTCAGGGGGCGATGGTGCTGAGGATGCTGGCAGATTTTGTGGGAGAAGACAATTTTGACAACGGGATCAGAGTAAGAAACACTTTCTAAATCCACGTTGATATTTAGCCACGGCAGAGTCAGCCACACCTAGCAGGGTTGTGCAGTGACTCTTATACAAAGGTAGCTTCTGATATTTGTCCTTTTAGAGGTCATGTCAATACAGTAAACATGAGAAAATGCACATTTCCAACTCTTTTTGGCTCACCGTTACGCATGAGGTGATCACGGGTGGAGAAGAAAACCTCTGCAGAGGGAACTTGACATTTTAGTTGTTGAGATCTTTTGCGGCTGCGCAGTGGCGCAGTGGTTAGAGCTGTTGTCTTGCAGCAAGAAGGTCCTGGGTTCGCTTCCCGGCCTGGGATCTTTCTGCATGGAGTTAGCATGTTCTCCCTGTGCATGCGTGGGTTCTCTCCGGGTACTCCGGCTTCCTCCCACAGTCCAAAAACATGACTGTTAGGTTGATTGGTCTGTCTAAATTGTCCTTAGGTGTGAGTGTGTGTGTGCATGTTTGTTTGTCCTGTGTGTCTCTGTGTTGCCCTGCGATGGACTGGCTCTCTGTCCAGGGTGTACCCCGCCTGGTTGCCTGTTGACCGCTGGAGATAGGCACCAGCCCCCCCTGCGTGGACAAAGCGGGTTCAGAAGATGGATGGATGGAGATCTTTTGCATGCCTGCTCCCTCTCTGCACCAAAGTCTTAGAAAGCATGGAAAAAGGGTGGAAAATGACGTTTTGTAAAGACTCTTCCCGTGACTCACAGACAGCTGGGGGTCGATAAAACAAAGTGGGTTTGTTTAGCCGTGACTGGAGCCAAACATCTTCTGTTTTCCTTCATCTTAGTTTTCTTCAACGTCCAACTTTGAAAAACTAAAGAAAGTGATGGTGTTGCCTTTTGCGCTCTGTTAATAAATAACTAGATGACTATAAGAGCCCTCCAGGTTTTGAGGGAACATTTGAAGCTCTTTTAGATTTATTTGAAACTAGAATTTTTCATAATATAATCAAATGTTTCTTCTCTTCAGGCGTACCTGAAGGCCTTCAAAGGAAAGAACGTGGAGCAGAGCGACCTGTGGGACTTCATCCAAAGTGTAAAACAAAAGCTTGAATTAGTTTGGCTGATCTAGGCTATGATTATCGGAATATTAATAGGTTTGGTTTTGTTTTCACAGGTCAGGCAGGAAAAGGGCGTTTTCAGCATCGGAACATTGATGGAAAAGTGGACGACACAAATGGGTTATCCTGTCATCACCATCAACACAACCAACGGAGAAATCCACCAGAAACATTTCCTGTACAACAACTCTGCAGAATCTGAGTACGTACTTCCTACTTTTCCTAAAAGCACAAGTTGAGAATGACCATGTTGTCTGATAAATGACATTATGGAGCCGTTATCTGTTACGGCATGCACTTGGGTCATCGATTCAGCTGGACTTTAAAAAGTAAAACCTGCAAAATATTCTAGCAGCACCAATAAACAAAGACAAAATGAAGAAGAAGAAGAAGAAGAAGAAGAAGAAGAAGAAGAAGAAGAAGAAGAAGAAGAAGAAGAAGAAGAAGAAGAAGAAGAAGAAGAAGAAGAAGAAGAAGAAGAAGAAGAAGAAGAAGAAGAAGAAGAAGAAGAAGAAGAAGAAGAAGAAGAAGAAGAAGAAGAAGAAGAAGAAGAAGAAGAAGAAGAAGAAGAAGAAGAAATCATTTCTATAGTGCCTCTCAAGATAAAAATCACAAGGCGTTTCACAAAAACAAAAAATATAAAAAAGCATTTAGAAAATGGTTGAAAATATATTTAAAATGAGCAAAAATAGACAATTGTGATTAAAAATGTTAAGAAAGAGAGAGAGTGAACAGGAAAGAGGGAAACCAGTGGATCCTGAGGAAGGTGGAATAGGTGGGGAGAGCAGAATAAAGAGAGAGAGGTGAAGAAGGTCATCCAAAAGCCAGCTTGAACAAGTGAGTCTTCAGCTGCTTTTTAAAGGAGACCACTGAGTCCACTGATCTCAGGCTCAGGGGGAGAGAGGTCCAGAGTCTGGGGGCCACAGCAGCAGATGATCTGTCACCTTTGACCTTTAGCCTGGTGCTGCACAACCAGTAGGCTTTGGTCACTGGACCTCAGGGACCTGCTGGGGGTGTAGGGACTAAGAAGATCACCTATGTAAGATGGTGCTTGTCCATGTAAGGCCCTATAGACCAGAACCAGGATCTTGAAATGAACCCTGAAGTTGACTGGCAGCCAGTGAAGCTGGAGGAGAAGCGGGGTGATGTGGGTGTGTTTGGAGGACTTGGTCAGAAGCCGAGCACAGGCGTTCTGAACCACCTGTAGACGGTTCAGGGAGGTTCTGCTCAGACACGTGAAAAGAGAGTTACAGTAGTCTAAGCGTGAGGAGATGAAGGTGTGGAGAACTGTCTCAAGTTCAGAGCGGGACAGAATGGGACTCAGCTTAGCAACGTTCCTGAGATGGAAGAAGGAAGAGCGAACAAGAGAACTGACATGAGAATCCAGGGTGAGAGCTGGGTCAAAGGTCACGCCAAGATTCCTGACAGAAGGTTTGGTGTGAGAAGCAAGCCGACCAAGAGAGTCTCTGACTTTGGGAACCAGCTTGTCTGGGGCACAGATGAGGATCTCAGTCTTATCTTCATTCAGCTGTAGAAAGCTCCCACCATCCAGGTTTTGATAGAGTCTAAGCAGGTGTGTAACAGCTGCAGCTTAGACATCTCATGGGGCTTAAAGGAGATGTACAGTTGGATGTCATCTGCATAAAGATGGTAGGAGATTCCTTTGAAGGAGCTCAGGATGTGCTGAAGAGGAAGCAGGTAGAGGAGGAAGAGCAGAGGCCCCAGCACAGAACCTTGTTGGACACCATAATAATGGAAGTGTAAACACAGCAAATGATGAGTTTTTATTTCTAACAACATTTGTAAAACATCATTTTCTTCCCCTGGCTCCGTTATTCTTAATTATCTGTATCGTTTTTTTTTTTTTGTTTTTTTTTTTTTTGTTTTTAGCAAAATCTTTATAAAACATATTAAACCAAGTCCCCATCTTCTGCCTGAAGGAAGGAGGGTGAATACGGTTTAGGTCCTTCATCCTTGTTTTCCTTCATGCTTTCCAGAGCAGGTTATAGCCACATCCCACAATGTTCTACGTAGCTGGTGTTCTTACGTAACCTTCCTGCTAAGTGACCTACAGTGATGTTCTTCTGCCTGTTTCAGGTTTCAAAACAGAGAAGGTGACTCCCTGCTTAGTTTACTGCCAGCGTGCACGAGCTCACCGCTGGTAGATTAGAGCAGATTTTTCTGTTTTAATCCCTGCAGAATATTTTCAGGCCATGCTTGCTATGCACGTGTGTGAACGTGCACGGCGTGATCTGGTTCTAAGGTGCTTCCGTTGCAGATGCACTTTCAGACCGAGACTCTGGTGCGATGTGGCCCAAATCTGGTCCTCCTGAAGCAGATTAGCTTGTCTTCTTTGTTTGCTTCTGCTTCATCTCCTCTAAGTTTAGGAAGATCTCACTTTCAATGCAAACTCAGTTCTTGGGTCTTATGAGAGACTTTTTGTTCCTCCTTGTTTAGTCTTTGGTGGCTCATCCCGATCAGATACGCGACAAAGAGCTCTTCTCCTTCTCTTGTCTGGCTGGACGTCAGAGGTCCAGGTAACATCACAACACAACAACACAAAAAACTCAACTGTTTTGGGGTTTTTATCCAAGAAAAAAACTTTGTTTATTTTTTATCACAAAAGCATAAATAAATGTCAAAAACCTGTGGAAGGCAGTGTTTCCTCTAGACTGAATGTGAGTTTAAACTCTTGCTTTAAGGTCTGATTTAGCCTAAAGGGGACAAAAACTTCTAAATATAATATTTATAATAAAAATCCAATCCAAGCCGACCTCCAGTGAATGGAACAACGACTCCAAGCTTCACAGCTCAGATAAATATCAATCAATCGATCAAAATTTATTTATGAAGGGCTTTTCATGCAAATGCAGCTCAAAGCGCTTTACAGTATTAAAAACAACCAGACCGCAGTCGCTTTCCCACCCCTCCCACCATGGATGTAATTTTCACTTTAGAAGTGGGGGGACACGGGAGGGGGGGGGGGGGGTATCTTTACAGTATGCTCTAATGGGAAACAGGCTTCAACACAAACAGTTGTTAGTATTGTTTTTGGATGGCAAAAAGTGCAGGGGTCAAAACTTGACTTTGGAAAAAAGTGGGGGGGGGCCATGTCCCCCCTGTCCCCCCCAAAAATTACGTCCATGCCTCCCACACAGATTCACATAAGAGATCCCCTTTGTTTCTCCCTCCTCCCGCCCTCAATCCCGTCCCAAGCAGATGCAAACTCCCGCATGCACGCACACACACACGCACGCACGCACGCACACACACGTAATAGAGAAAGGGCAGCTGGCTGAGTGCAGATGTAGTAGATACAAAGAAGACGAAAACACCATCAAAGGAGCCAACTGCACCGGGGGCACCAAGACTGGCAGCAATAGCCTTGGCAAGAGTAGGCAGGCGAAGCACCCCGGCCGCCACAGCCCACCACTGCCCCCGGGGCAGCCGGCCCCCACAGAGGAGACACTAGTTTACTAATGAGACTGAGATAACAGTTAAGAAACAAATTAAACATAAACAGCTGAAAAATAAAAATCTAAATAAAACACAGTGATAAAAGATGACCAAGTAGAAACATATAATTACATTTATAAAATATTGTACAACAAAGTATTAAGACTGGTTAAAACTAATAATTATTACAAGTTAAAATAAATATGTAAGAAAATGTGTTATTTAATTAAAAAGAGTAAGCAATAAAACACTGATTAAATATATATATAAAAAAATTTATTCTGCCGCAACAAAAAAGTAAAAATAAACAAAATCACAAAAATGCGTTTATGAATTCAAAAATGTGAGATTTAAAACCTTCACCCTGAACATCTGGACACATCACATCTGCTTTAGGTTTGCTTGGGGGTGGGGGTGGGGGGTCCTCTACATCACTGCGCCCCGAGGCCTCAGAGCCACAATCCATCCCAGATAAAACAAACAAATCTCCTTTTCTCTGCTTACGTTTTGATTTTTCTTGTGTGTTTTTTTTACACTGTTTCATGTGAATGTCTGCCTTTGGAACAGTGAGGAAAGAAGAATTCATTTCTAAGAATAAAGACTGGATCCTGGCTAACGTCAACTGCACCGGATATTATAGAGTCAATTACGACCCGGACAACTGGCAGCGCCTCATGACCCAGCTGGAAACCAACCCAAACGTAAGTGAACCGGGCCAGGTGCAGATTTGATGGAGCGACCGAACAACACCTCCGTAGAAAATACGTTGATTTATGAGAAAATCTAAATAAGTTTTTTTCCTTTCAAGACTAAAAGTGATACTTCACTGAAAAACCCATTTTCAATGTTTGTTTCTGATTCTAACGGGTCACTCTGAGTGTTTCATGCAGGCTGAACATAAAATAGTCTCCTACACCTATCTCCTTCTGATAGAAAACAGACGGTGAAACTCTAGGATTAGAAAATCCTGACAGATCTACGTCACGCTGTCACTAACATTCATGGACTCACCCATCTGGACTCACGACGGGGACGGCTGTTGTTGGTTCCAGGAAACAGCAGAGAGCGTCTCGGCTAGTAGATGCTAACCATTAGCATTAGCAACTCCACCACACAGCAGAACTCCTCCAGGCTTGTGTTATTTGTGGAGATAAATCATCAGCGTTGCAGAGCAAACAGAGTCAGTGCTAGAGTCGTGTTGCTGTTAGCCAATCAGAGGAGAGATATCAGGAAGTAAGACTTCAAATCCTGCCAGCTCTGATGTGGCTCACTTCGGCCCAATCCCAATACTCACACTTCCATATTTGCACCCTTCAAATGCGCAATCCCAGCCAGGGGTGCAAGTATGTAGTGTGTCCTGATGATCCACACTTCTCCCAAGTCTGCATCGATGCGGACTTGGAGAAGTGTATTCCCTACAATCCATTGCTGCAGCGGAGAAAAGGCTCGAGTGCCTTTTCTGAAATATGTATTTTCTAATGAAATTAGTTCGTTTTAGGATGATTAACTGATACTCTGAATGTTTTAGACAAAACAGCAATTAATGTAATTAAACAAAAGTTGTTAATAAAGTTTTATTTTTTTTGTTTTTTTGTTTGTTTTTCAAAAGTAGCACAGCGACAAGCATCCCGGCATGTGTTGTCCCAATTTGGCAATCATTTGCACACTTGTGTACCACCAACTTCAATCCTTACTACTTAGTTCCTCCAAGTGCGAAGACTGCAGGGTGCAGTGCGAGTTTTGGGATTGGGCCTTCTGGTTCCTGAAACAGGAAACACCGGAGCTTTCTTCCCCCCTGAGTATGACTAAGGCTACAAGGCATTCATTCCTACTAGAGACGACTGCAGATGTACTAAAAATACGAGTAAAGTACCACTTTAAAGACTTTAAGGACTCCGTAGTTTTCAGGAAGTTTATTTTTATTTTGCAATTTAAGAGAAGAGGCTGACCTGTTTTCCCATACTGCAGCAGTCCAAGCAAGGCAATTTCTTCAAATTATTCCATTTTAGTAGCCGTTAGCAGAGCACTGTGCCATTTGTGTGCGTCAGTGATATTTAGTCTACCAGGAAATCATGCGACAACAAAGGTTCCGCCTTGCTTGAAATGCAAGCTCTGATTAAATGTGCGCATTTTTTACAGTGTAATTTTTTTTCTCATTAATTAATCGTAACGAACGTGGAAAATTCCCACCCCTACTTTAAACACAAGCCAATCTCGATTTGAGATTCTTAATAACTGAATCATTTCAAATGGATCGCTTCTTTTTCCCGACAGCGACTCTGACTTATGTTGGAGAGGATTCCAAAAAAACAGAAATCTGGTGACCTTGACGCACTTCTGGCCTAAACTGGATTATATAAATCACCAGAAGTTTTTATGGGTAACAATAAAACCACCCAGTAGGTGTAGATTAGATTAGTTTATGTAACGATCTCCAAAAACATAAATAAAATAAACAGATGAGAAGTGAAAGGGGAGGTATTAAACCCCAAGTTAGGACAGCAGCAGCTCAGGAGGTAGAGCAGGTTGTCCAGTAGTCAGAAGGTTGCGAGTTCAATCCCGGTTGCTGTTGTGTCCTTGGACAAGACACTTAACCCACCTTTCCTGCTGGTGGTGGTTGGAGGGACCGGTGGTGCTCTGTCAGTGCGCCCCAGGGCAGCTGTAGCTACATCGCAGCTCATCCCCACCAGCGTGTGAATGGGTGAATGACTGATTGTGATGTAAAGCGCCTTGGGGGGTTGTAGAACCCTAAGAAGGCGCTATACAAATACATTTACCACTTTACCGTTTAAAAACAAAAAGACTTCAGCTGGATCAAACTTCCCACCGCTTGATTTAGCTAAACTCATCAGAGTGAAGCAGGTTTATGGTTTGTTGGCTTGTTTGTGTCTAAAGTCCTTTAAGGAAGTAGAGAAATAATCAGACGTGGCTTCTTATCAGACATTCTCCCTCCTGATAAAACATGATGTGTGCAGGAAATCCCAAAACCCAGACAGAAATAAACCTTTGAGCTTTACATTTGTTTTTTTATTACTGAACTGTGTATTTTAGCAGAAATATTAAAATAATCATCCAGTTTGGTAGCTAGTTGTCGTTTCTCACCTAAAAAATGTGCAAATATTATAAAATCTTTCCTTTTTTTTTGCTTTCTGAAAAATAAAAACATTTACAGAGTTTGAATTTTCTTGAAGGCAGCAAAAAATAAATAATTTCATTTATGTTGAGTTTTAACATTTACAGGAGGAAAAACTACAAATGCACAAAATGTACTTTTTCATAAGAAAGCGGTTACATTTAAGCTTTATTTGGATTTAATTCTGTTTTTACTGAATCCATTTCAACAATAGTGGGTGGAGCCTGATCAGACTAATCAGCTTCCAAGTTTAAAGGAAACTCCAAAATATGCAGGGAAATAATAAACATTTAGATCAGAAATGTGTTGATTGTTGCAGAAATAAATAAATAAACTGACATTAATATTTCGTTTGTCTTTCCAGCGAATCCCACTGATGAACAGAGGGCAGCTCGTCGATGACGCCTTTAACTTGGCTAGGTGACGCTGACATTTCACTTCCTTAAAAGAAATACAGAAATAATCATCAGATTGTTGTGGAGGGAATGTAAAAACGGATTTCTACGGGAGGAAGGAAGGGATTATTGTTATGTTTACTGATGAAAGCTGCGGTGGAGGAGAAAACAAAGAAATCCAGACAAATGCACTCAGATGGGAGAATTTCTTGTTTCTTTTAGCAATTTTTCCTTCTTTTTTTAAACACGGAAAAGTTTTTTTAAGGTTAAAAAAAACTTTTCTGAACTTAAAAATGCATTCAGGACCAAAACATGGAATGGATGTACAACATATGTTCTTGTTTCTTTTATTGAATATGTTTGAGCTGCAGATTCTGTAACTTTATCTCCAGATATGTTATTTAGATTCATTTAAATCAAGTTAAGCTCCATCGACAGGAAGTAAAGTATATTTTTGCAGTGTTTCAAAGGAGATTTGCACAGGCTTTTGGTGCAGGAAGGACCGGTTTAAGATGTTTATCAAATCCTGCAACATTCTCCACCTCGGGTTAAAGGTTAGAAGAGACTCTGAGCCCGAGGCGGACTTTATTTATTGCTTTGTTCAGAGGCTGCTAAGCTGAGAAACCCTAAACATCCTGGCTGTTTCAGCTTCTGGAAGACATTCCATCCATCCATCCATCCATCCATCCATCCATCCATCCATCCATTCATTCATTCATTTTCATCCACTTATCTGGAGTCGGGTTGTGGGGGCAGCAGCCTAAGGCGAGAGGCCCAGACTTCCCTCTCCCCAGCCACTTGGGCCAGCTCCTCCGGGGGAATCCCAAGGCGTTCCCTGGCCAGGTGAGAGACATAGTCCCTCCAGCGTGTCCTGGGTCTACCTTTAGGTCTCCTCCCGGTTGGACGTGCCCGGAAAACCTCACCAGGGAGGCATCCAGGAGGCATCCTGACCAGATGCCCGAGCCACCTCAACTGGCTCCTCTCCATGTGGAGGAGCAGCGGGTCTACTCCGGGCCCCTCCCGGATGACCGAGCTTCTCACTCTATCTCTAAGGGAGAACCCAGCCACTCTGGAGAAAACTCATTTCGGCCGCTTGTATCGGTTATCTTGTTCTTTCGGTCATTACCCAAAGCTCGTGACCATAGGTGAGGGTAGGAACGTAGATCGACCTGTAAATCGAGAGCTTCGCCTTCTGACTCAGCTCTCTCTTCACCACGACAGACCGGTACAACGCCCACATCACTGCAGATGCAGCACCAATCCGCCTATCGATCTCACGCTCCAGTTTGCCCTCACTCGTGAACAAGACCCCGAGATACTTAAACTCCTCCTCTTGGGGCAGGACCTCATCCCTGACCCGGAGAAGGCATTCTACCCTTTTCCGAATCAAGACCATGGTCTCAGATTTAGAGGAGCTGCTGATTCTCATCCCAGCTGCTTCACACTCGGCTGCGAACTGCTCCAGCGAAAGCTGAAGATCACGTTCTGATGAAGCCAACAGGACCACATCATCTGCAACAAGCAGAGACCTGATCCTCAGGCCACCAAAACGGATGCCCTCCACACCTTGGCTGCACCTAGAAATCCTGTCCATAACGGTTATGAACAGAATCGGTGACAAAGGGCAGCCTTGGCGGAGTCCAGCTCTCACTGGGAACGAGCCCGACTTACTGCTGGCAACGCGGACCAAGCTCTGACACCGGTCATACAGGGACCTAACAGCCCGTATCAGAGGGCCTGGTACCCCATACTTCCGGAGTACCCCCCACAGGGCCCCCCGAGGGACGGGGTCAAACACCTTCTCCAAATCCACAAAACACATGTAGACTGGCTGGGCAAACTCCCACGCACCCTCCAGGATCCCCCTAAGGGTATAGAGCTGGTTCAGTGTTCCACGGCCAGGACCAAAACTACATTGCTCCTCCTGAATCTGAGGTTCAACAATCCGATGGACCCTCCTCTCCAGAACCCTGAATAGACCTTACCAGGAAGGCTCAGGAGTGGGATCCCCCTGTAGTTGGAACACACCCTGCGGTCCCCCTTTTTAAATAAGGGAACCACCACCCCGGTCTTCCAGTACAGTGGGACTGCCCCCGATGTCCACGCGATATTGCAGAGCCGCGTCAGCCAACACAGCCCCACAACATCCAGAGCCTTAAGGAACTCCGGGCAGATCTCATCCACCCCTGGAGCCTTGCCACAGAGGAGCTTTTTAACCACCTTGGTGACCTCAGCACCAGAGATTTGAGAGGCCAACCCAAAGTCCCCAGACTCTGCTTCCTCACTGGAAGATGTGTCGGTGGGAGGTCCTCGAAGTATTCTGCCCACCGATCCACAACGTCCTGAGTAGAGGTCAGCAGCACACCGTCCCCACTATAGATAGTGTTGGTAGCGCACTGCCCCCCCCCCTCCCCCCCCCTCCCCCGAGGCGCCAGATGGTGGACCAGAATCTCCTCGAAGCCGTACGGAAGTCTTGCTCCATGGTCTCACCAAACTCCTCCCACGCCCAGGTTTTTGCCTCGGCGACCACCCGAGCCGCGTTCCGCTTGGACTGCCAGTACCCGTCAGCTGCCTCTGGAGTCCCACAGGCCAAAAAGACCTGATAGGACTCTTTCTTCAGCTTGACAGCATCCCTAACCGCCGGTGTCCACCAGCGGGTTCGGGGGTTGCCACCACTACAGGCACCGACGATCCTGCAACCACAGCTCCGGTCGGCCGCCTCAACAATAGAGGCACGGAACAGGGCCCATTCAGACCCAATGTCTCCCGCCTCCCCTGGAACATTTTGGAAGTTCTGCCGGAGGTGGGAATTGAAACTCCTTCTGACAGGAGACTTTGTCAGACGTTCCCAGCAGGCCCTCGCGATACGTTTGGGCCTGCCTGGTCTGACCGGCATCCTCCCCCACCATCTGAGCCAACTCACCACCAGGTAGTGGTCAGTTGACAGCTCCGCCCCTCTCTTCACCCGAGTGTCCAAGACATGCGGCCGCAGGTCAGATGAATCAACAAAGTTGATCATCGAGCTGTGGCCTAAGGTATCCTGGTGCCAAAAGCACATATGGACACCTTCATGTCTGAACATGGTGTTCATTATGGACAATCCATGGCTGGCACAGAAGTCCAATAACAAAACACCACTCAAATTCAGATCGGGGGGCCGTTCCTCCCGCCCACACCTCTCCAGGTCTCACTGTCGTTGCCCACGTGAGCGTTAAAGTCCCCCAGCAGAACGAGGGAGTCACCGGAGGGAGCGCTTTCCAGCACCCCCTCCAAGGTCTCCAAAAAGGGTGGGTAGTCTGAACTGTAGTTTGGTGCATAAGCACAGACCACAGTCAGAACCCGTCCCCCCACACGTAGGCGGAGGGAGGCTACCCTCTCATTCACTGGGGTAAACCCCAACGTACAGGCACCAAGATGGGGGGCAACTAGTATGCCCACCCCTGCTCGGCGCCTCTCAGTGGGAGCAACCCCAGACTGGTAGAAAGTCCACCCCCTCTCAAGGAAACTAGTTCCAGAGCCAGAGCCATGCATTGAGGTGAGTCCGACTATATCTAGTCGGAACCTCTCAACCTCACACACCAACTCAGACTCCTCCCCCACCAGAGAGGTGGCATTCCATGCAACAAGAGCGAGCTTCTGTAGCCGAGGATCAGACCACCAAGGTCCCCGCCCTCGACTACCACCCGTCACACACTGCACCCGACCCCTTTGGCCCCTCCCACTAGTGGTGAGCCCATGGGAAGGGGGACCCACGTTTCCTCTTCGGGTTGTGCCCGGCCAGGCTCCATGGGTGAAAGCCTGGCCACCAGGCGCTCACCAACATGCCCCACCTCCAGGCCTGGCTCCAGAGGGGGGCCCCGGTGACCCACGTCCGGGCGAGGGAACACGGTTTCCATTTATATAATTCATCATAAGAGGTCTTCGGGCTGCTCTTTGTCTGATCCCTCACCTAGGACCTGTTTGCCATGGGTGACCCTACCAGAGGCAGAAAGCCTCAGACAACTTAGCTCCTAGGATCACTGAGACACTCAAACCCCTCCACCACGATGAGGAGGAAGCCTAGGGGGAGGCATTGCACCCTTTATTTTAAACACACCCTTGACTTGTGTCTGGAAAACAAAATTCCCATTGTTTCCTTCTGGAGCTGCAATCTTCTTCTGGGGAAACCTGCCTTTATGTTTTGGGATGTGGTGCACATAAGAGTTAAATCTGCATATCAGAGTGATTTACAGCTGCAGCATCTGCACTTATAGAAAATACAATTGCTGACAGAAGCGACCACATTTAAAAATAGGATTATTGATGCTTCACTTCAGCCACAGCTTGATTTATTTGCTGTTGTTGATTGTGCACAAGTAACGCCACTGTTGGCACTTGCGCTGCTTTCCAAGACGACTGAGCCCTAACTGGAGTCTGCTCTCGGTTTTCCTCAGAGCTGAGCTGGTGAATGTGACTCTGGCTCTGAACTCAACTCGTTTCCTCCGTCATGAGACGGCCTACCTCCCCTGGGAGTCAGCGGTCAGGAATCTGGAGTACTTTGTCTTGATGTTTGACCGATCCGAGGTGTACGGACCCATGCAGGTGTGTGCGTGCTTTTGTCTCGTGAATCATTCAGCTGAGGAAACAAGCATCACTTCCCTGACAGTAAACACGTCCTGCAGGTCTACCTCCGGGAACAGGTCAAAGAGCTCTATAACTTCTTCAGGAACTACACGGACAACTCGACTGTCCCAGAGGATCACTCTTTACAGTAAGACAACGATTGGTCTTTGTGTCAAGCATTTGATATGAAGGTCTGTTTGTTGTTGAGGCTGTTTTTCTGTTGTTTTTGTAATAAATAAAACCGTCGTTGATCTTCAGACACAACCAGATCATTGCCATCGATGTGGCCTGTTCCAACGGACTCCCAGAATGCATCGAGATGGCTCGGTCAAAGTTCGCTGGCTGGATGAAGAGCAACGACACCAACGAGTAAGGACTGTGATCCGTCTAATTTCTGCGCCTTCCTTTAAACTGTATTAACAGCTTTCCTTGCATTCTGTAGCTTTTTCTTCAGCACTGAGTTAGTGAAGGTAGGTTTCTTCTTCTCACTTTGGATCGTGCGTTGATGCCTGCTGGTCACTTTAAAGTTGCGCTTGTCAGAGCTGTCTGGTTCCATAAAAATCATGATAATATAGAAAAAAAAATAAGCTAATCTTTTACTTCTACATTTTGTATCTTTCATTTTGGGATTTGGACATGGACGTAATTTTTTTTGGTGGGGGGGGGGGCATGTCCCCCCCACTTTTTCCAAAGTCAAGTGTTGACCCCTGCACTTTTTACCATCCAAAAACAATATTACGCTATATTTAGAGCCTTTCGAGGTGCAACTTTGAAACCAGAGGCGGTCTTTTTGTAGAATGTGCATGGAGCGTCTGGAGTTTTTTCATCAGCACGTACCCACAACTGCATGTTTGTGCAATCTTGTTGTCGTAAACACATTTCATGATGTCTCGCTCCAACTGGTTAACGAGAGCCTTCATTTGGGACAGGAAATGTGCTTTTTGTTCTGATGCCTTTAAAATGTAAGTAAAGCAGAGCAGGACGGGGCCAAAGCAGCAATGCCACAGAACTGCCGAAAAAACGCAACACCCAAAATCTGCACACATTTTTAATCCGCGCCCTAACTGTGAGAGGATTTCCTGCAGGAGCATTCTCATAGCCCTACCCCAACAGCAGATTAGCACTGATGACAGCCTCTGTGTGGGGTGCAAACTGTTTGTTTGTTTGTAAGTCTGAGTAGAAATGAAACCTCAAACTTCAGGGGTAATCATATTTTAGCATCTGAGCAGATCCTGCCAATGGGAAGAAGAAACACGGTTAAAACAAATCAGAAAACACCTCCAAAAGAGATGATTGAAGATCTCATCTTATTTTTTTTACCTTCCTCAGCACACATACAGGTCCCTGATTGTGTTTCCCTCTGACTTTAAATGTCTGAAAGCAGAAAAACCAAAAAAACTCAAATATAAATAAAGATGTTCTGCGAGTTTGTGAGAAGTCAATAAAAATGCCAAGCCAAAGGGTTCTCTCTAATCAGAAACATGCAAAAATCCTTCAATTAGTGAAATGAAATGTTTGTGATTCAGCATCCACACCAATCTGAGGGCTGTAATCTACTGCCAAGCTGTGGCTGCTGGCGACAAGAAGGAGTGGGAGTTCGCCTGGGAGAAGTTTCAGAGCTCCACCGACACGTCAGAGAAAGACCAGCTAAGAAAAGCTCTGGCGTGCACCAAGAAGACCTGGCTGCTCAGCAGGTGACGTGACGCCTTCTTTAGCTGCAGACACACCCATGATACGGTGAATCCCGGCCATGCAGGTGTAACGAGGGAAATGTTCCTTATCTTGCAGATACCTGGAATACACTTTGGACCCTGACAAGATACGGCTGATGGATGTTGCTTCTACGGTTTACTTCATAGCTCAAAACGCTGCGGGGCAAGCGCTGGCCTGGAACTTTATCAGAGCCAACTGGGACTACGTCAGTCAGGGGTAGGCTACCGTTTGAGCACCAATCCCGTTCTGAGTCAGAAACAAGTAAATAAACTTGAATCAAGCTGAACTTTCACTCCAGGATCATCTCAGGTTGGGGAGACCGAGAATGAGTTTAGGCAGCTCGTGCAGATCAAAACTTTCTTTCTTTGGGGTTCAGATTTTTGCTAGTAGGTATTTTTTGGAGGAGAAAAAAAATTTGCATTAAATAAATTTGTCATTTTTCAATTACTTAAAGGAATATTCAACCCAAAATTTAAATTTGGTCTGTTGACATATTTCCCAGAGTTAGGTAAGTGGGAACCAGCACAGCCCTTCCCCTGAGCTGGATGTACTTCTTTAGCTTAGCATAAAACACAGTAAGTGAATGGGACCAACTAGCATTGTGAGCCAAAAAGTCCTTAAATCACTCAGTAGTGATCCCAATTCTGTGTGTGTGTGTGTGCGTGCGTGCGTGCGTGCGTGTGTGTGTGCTGAGCCAGGATCCTCTGGAGGTTTCTTCCTGTTAAAAGGGAGTTTTCCTCTCTACTGTCGCTGCATGCTTGCTTAGTATGAGGATTGCTGTAAAACTTGCAAGCTGCTGGGTTCCTTAAATTGGAAACTTTTTTCTGATTGGTTTGAATCTAACTTGGAAATATGTCAACAGAGAAAATGACACTTTTGGGTGGAAAAAAAAAACATTTTTGTGAGCAAAGCTACGAACCTGAACCCTCGTCTGGAGAGGTTTCGACACCCCTGATTCAGCTTTTCTTTCACTTCCAGAAAAGGAAAACTTGGACAAACAGGGTTTCTGCCATCAAACACATGAATTTACTTTTTATGTTCATGAAAATTAAAAATGGAAAAAAAGAAACAGTTTTCAGGACGATAAGGAAATGATTTTTTTAAATCCCACGTTTGAAACCCAGTTGGACCTCCATAAATATCAGCGTGTTTATTTCATCTAAAAACTCAGAAGCGAGGAGTGGTTTGGTCTCTACAGCATTCCTCCTCTGATGTTCGCCGCTCCGATGCACGGACCGAGCCAACACCCGTGCTGTTTTGCTGGATTTGTGAAGGAAGCAGCACCAACAATAAAACAGTGGCTTTCCATAATCCTGAGCTGGGACCACTGCGTCATCAAGGGACAAAGGTCCTGTAATTTAATCAGAGTTTATCGTTAGCTCCACATCATAAAACCTCCACTGTTTACGTCGTTACCGGGAAGCTAAAAATGATACAAGAGACAAGTTTTTAAAGGAAAAAATGTAAAATTCATCAGCAGTTTATCTGGATTTGTGAAATTCATCAAATCTTTTTAATTACGTAAAATAAATAAACTTATCTTTACTGTTGTTTATACTGATTATTGTTATTAATGTTCTTTTATCAGTGAGTCAGCTGGACTTATCATGGGCGTGACCAGCAGGTTCTCCACGAAGTTCGAACTAGAGGAGGTAATAAGTCATTTCTTTTATTTCTTCCAAACTCATAACTGTGATGCTTTATTAGTCATCAAAAACACCCAGACACCTCATCCTGGTACTTTGTTTGCTTTTGTTTATCTTTGAGTTTTAATTTACAATGAAAGAAGTTGGACTTTAATCTGATTTTTGCTTAAATTTTAAACAGTTTGTGTTTAAAAGACATTAACTTTACCTAATTTATCAGTTATATAAAACATAGTTAGAGTTTTAAGTCAATCTTTAAATTTTCTTTCATCACCTAAAGGACTACAAACTCTTTTCTTACGCATAATTAATAATATCTCAATACGTTAAGCCTAATTTGACCTGTTTATGTCAATTTTTATGAAGATTTTTTAAAAACATTAGGTTATTAAATAATTTTGTACACTCAGATGCAGCTAAAAAAAGTTTTAAAACTTTTACCGATTTTAAAGAGCAAGTCACCCCCTACAAGAAACTTACTTCACTCCCACTTCATGTTTGAAAAATGCAACAAATGCTGTTGCTTAGCAGACCGAGAGGGCGGAGCCGCTAACAAATACACACACACACAGGCTCACAATGGAATTATGACATCACAATATACCAGATGACATCATAGCATACCTCTTAGCCAATAGCAGTGGCAGATTTAAATTCAAATACAGTGCAGAATTTTTCCCTGACGACGGCGCAACACTGACAGTTTTAGGAAGAATATGTGAATTTTAACCAAGATGCACTGAACTGCCAAATTATTGACTACACGTGTCTGCAGCATGATTAGACACTCCTTTATATAGTTTATCAGCAAAAAAAAAAGTGATTTGGGGGTGACTTGCTCTTTAAAGAGCAAGTCACCCCCTACCAGAATCTCACTCCACTCCCACTTCCTGTTTGAAAAATGCAACAAATGCTGTTGCCTAGCAGACCGAGAGGGCGGAGCTGCTAACAAATACAGGCTCACAATGACATTGTGACATCATATGGTACCAGCTGATGTAATTTGATACTTCTTAGCCAATAGCAATGGCAGATTTAGATTAAAATGCAGTGCAGAGTTTTTACCTGAAGGGGGTGCAACACTGACAGTTTAAGGCAGAATATTTATATTTTAACAAAGACGCACCACAGCGCCAAATTATTGATGACATCTGTCTACAGTACGATCAAACACTCATTTATATAGTTTATCAGCAAAAAAAAGTTGATTTGGGGGTGACTTGCTCTTTAACTAAATATGTATTGAACGTTACTTTTTAGCTACGTGGTAGCAGTCGTATTATTTAATATCAAGACTTTTGTTGCTTTTTTTCTCATCTTTGCTTTGTTTCTGGATTCGTTTCTGATCTGATCTTATTTCGGGTATTAATGCTGTGTTCTTGTGGACAGCTGATGCGCTTTGCGACCCAAGCTGAGGAGCACGTTGCTGACATCGTTATGATGCGCGCCGTGGAGCAGACCCAGGTCAACATCCAGTGGGTCAACGAGAACAAAAACATCATCCTGTGGTGGTTTGAGAGAGAAACGGCTAACATTGAATAAATGAAGCCGAATTCATTCATTCGTGGTGCTGAAAGGTTCCAGATCTGTGGTTTATATGGCTCAGATGGCTTTAACCCAACTCTAGAAGTTTAGTGATGTTCCTGTAGGAGCCACGCTAGAGCCTGAACATGCAGGAGGGAGAGGGTGTGTTTATGTAAATACTAGTGTGCATTATTTATACAGCACATTCAGTGCAAACAGCAGGGAAATATATTAAAAGCATAATTTCTTCCTATTTTTTTTATTAATTTTGAATGTGCTGCTCGTCCAACATGAGTTAATAAATGTGTTTAAATGACAAATAAAAACTTTTAGATGCTTTCATGTTGCTGCTGCTGCCTGTGCATCAAAACTAACACCATATAGATGTTTTTAGGGTCTAAAACATCCAATAATTCAGTTTGATTACATGAAATAAACAACATACATCTAGATTAACATAATAAATGAAATATAAGAAAAGTTATTTTGTTGGAATTATTTTTAATAATAAAATTTGAATATTCAAAAATCAACTTGTTTTGCTTTTTAAAATTATTTAACAGGAAGTTTCAGTTTTATTATTTTATTTTTGGATTGAATTAGGAACAAAATGTTTTATTTTTTTAATCAAATTCGTTCACTTCTCACTTGAAATAAATAAAATGGGGATCCATTTTATTTATTTCAAAGAAAAAGTCATAATAAACTTTAGTCGTTTTTTTAAACTTATTGTTGCATCAAAAAAATTTCTAAATGTTTCTCTGCAGTTTTTTTTTTCCTTAATAAAAGTTTGGATTATTCACTTCCTGATTTATTTGACTGCACATCTGGATCAGATTTAGGGGTTTTAAAACTACACATAGATAAGTTTAATACAGGGAAAGTGTCCAACTGCGCTAAAAACTGAAAAAAATGACACCAAATAATATTCTATTTTATTTCATTGTATAAAAATCTGGCAGTTAGGCACCTGAAACTATTTGATTTGGTAAAATTAACCCAACTCTGCATTTACAAGATCTTTTTTTACATGTACATTTATATCACCTTTTCTGTCTTGTTTATGCATTTAATACATTTTATTTTTGCACAACACTTTAAAAAATCTACTTTCTACATAAAATAAATGGAGTTGCATTCATTTTTACCTAAAGGACAAAATTCTGGAGCATCAACGAGACGTCAATGCTAACAATGCTGCGTCACCACAGGCTGTGTTAAAGAGCAAGTCACCCCCTAACAGAGCATTACTCCACTCCCACTTCCTGTTTGAAAAATGAAACAAATGCTGTTGCCTAGCAGGCCGAGAGGGCGGAGCCGCTAACAAATACACACACACAGGCTCACAACGACGTTGTGACATCATATGGTACCAGCTAACGTTCTAGGGTACCTCTTAGCCAATAGCGATGGCAGATTTAAATTCAAATGCAGTGCAGAGTTTTTACCTGACAACGGCACAACACTGACAGTTTTAGGCAGAAAATTAAAATGAACTAAAATGCACTAAAGTGCAAAACTATTGACGACACGTGTCTGCAGCACGATTAGACACGCATTTATATAGTTTATCAGGAAAAAGGTTGATCTGGGGGCGACTTGCTCTTTAACCTGCAAAAAAAGTAACTACAAAGTTCCTTATGATAAAAAAATATATTCTTCCAGAAACCCCAATAAAAAAAATCTGGAGAAATAGAAACATGACCAATAATAAAACACTGGAGGAGTGACAATGATGGTTGGGCTGAAGTGCCGTAAGCCTGGAAATGTCTCAGATTGTTTCTGGCTTTAACCTCACCGAGACCAACGTGGAGGGAATGAGGCCCGCTTTGTCTGAGGACATGTGCAGGACCCTGGGACGGGTAGAAGTCTGTTTAAATCAGAATTCTGCTATCGTCCGAGGATGCAAGTCGATATACGGTTAAAATGATGTTCAAATGATGAAATGAGTAAAATGTCCTTCCAAAAAATTCAGGCCATCGTTATGCAAACAGAAATCTGACGCCAGTGAGAATGCAGCAGCTCAGTTAGCTTCATAACAGAAAACAGCTGTTTACATGGAACCGGTGTACACGTGATCCAACTTCCAGAAAAGACTAATTATACTGGAAATGGTGTGTGTGTGTGTGTGTGTGTGTGTGTGTGTGTGTGTGTGTGTGTGTGCGCGTGCGTGCGTGTGTGTGTGTGCGTGTGGTAGTCACAGTTTTATAAACCAGGAAATCAAATTCAAAGGCTGCAAGAAGGGAATTCTACAACAATGCACATTTCTGAAGGAGACAAAGCGAGTCCTGTCTCCTCCTGCAGAGCTTTCAGTTTGCATCTGTTCAGCGTCCTCCCTGCAGAAGAGATCGGGGTCAGGAGGTAGAGCTGATGGGGACAGTCAGATTCCTCAATCATCCTGAGGGAAAGGGAAAAACCTGCGTTTAGATCCTGAACAACAGATTCAGCCGCACCCTTCTCGTCTCCATCGGACCTGAGCTTCAGTGGAAAAGTTGACTCGCTAACACGAGTAGCGGCGATTTCTTCTGCTGATTAAAACGTTTTTACAAGGAACGCAAAGTGAGCTCAAATGGAAACATCCCAATTCTGATGGAACGTTTGATCGTGCAACTCCTTCCCAGCCAGTGTTGGGCAAGTTACTTCAAAACTGTAGTAATAAAACTGCATTATTTATTACTTGTTACCCTCATTTTTAAGTAATTCATTACATTACAATATTACTGATTTTAAAACGTAAGGCATTACACTACTTTTGCATTACTTTAAGTTACTTTCACCAAAACAACTTCAGTATGAATCTGGTCATGTGACGCTCAGCGAGCTCATGACATATATGTGGAAGGTGACGTGGTGTCTGAGCTAGGATTGCTGTTAAAAACAGTCAGATATAATAACAGCGCTTTAAAATGATTGTTTATTAAATAAAAGCAACAACAATCTGTACTCTCAGCACGCTGCCATCTTATAGGGCCATCTGAGCAGGGAGTGAGGTGGTGGGGGCTCCAAGCCTATATTTGCCTTGGTCCCCAAATGCCTTGATACGGCCCTGGATGTGGGACTGACTTCTGGGGTGATCTGATTCTATCACATGTATAAATATTAAATGCTTATATATTATTGCTTTTCACTGGTAAAAATGTGTATTGGGGATAAATCTACCTACTTTTTTCTTTTCAAGCACTTTGTTTTGTTTTTTTGATTTTATGTGAATAATTTCCGGCCCTTTCTCTCTCTAACCTTCCTGCATGCTGCATGTTTTCTCCGTCTTCCAGAAAAACTGTTTCCTAGATTTCCTACTTTCTAACTAATCAGCCAAAGGGATCTACCGAACTAAAAAAAAAAGCTTGATATGCGCTGCGCTTCAGCAGCAATGAGTTGAAATCACCGGGGCACAGATGATGAACTCAGCTGAAAAGTACATGAAGTACCAGAGAATATGGGCGGATATAAGCGATCGCAAACGAATGACTTTGTGTTGGTGGAGCGATTTTGTGAATATAACAGCGGCCGCGCGCAGGACGCAGCTGGAGTATTTGAGCCATCACCGCTGCGTCCTCTCTGCTCATAGAATGCCCGCAAAGCTGAGTCCATAAATGACGTCATATATGTGGATACTGGATCTTTTTTCAGGCTTCCCGCAATTTGAATTTTTAGGAAACCCACATCTTGATTCTGGGATTAAAAATGCATTGTAATTACCGCGTTACTGACAACTGTACCGAGTAAATATGACCATTTTCTTTCCCTGTAATGCCTTACATTACCACATTACAGCAAAAAGCAATGCATTACAGTAATTAATTACTTTTGTACCGCGTTACTCCCAACACTGTTCCCAGCATTACGTTTTGCCTCCAACACTGAATAAAGGATTAAATGCAACCCAGGTTATTTTGTAGGAATTACATTTAAAATATTTGGTTGTTTTATGCTAAAATTTCTCTTTCACTGTTTATATTTGACAAATCAGGCTTTTAGTTCTGCAGGAAACCTAGCTGCTACAGGTTCATTCTCACCCATTCATCTTCTTCTGCTCCCTCTCCTTCTCCTCCTCCTCCAGCGCTCTGACAGCCGCTGGTGTCCGACTTGTTGGCCATTATTTTGTCCGTCCACGAGGCGCCGGCCTGTTCGTCCCCAGCAAAGTTACACCTGGTCACCGTCCCGCTGTCCACTTTGGCTAAAGACACTGAGACAAAAGACAAAAGGAGTGGGAAGGGACTCGAGCAGCACCGAGTTCCCCAGAAGTTTGATTATCTCACCTCATAAACCCAAAAACAGATTTTCACTGTTTAAAAGAAGAATTTTTATTTATTTATTTATACTAAAATAAACAAGAACTCACATAAGAAAGGACTGTTTCCTCTGGTCTTCAGCCGTACTTCCTGCCCCGTTTCCAGCTCTGTTTTGTCCATCTCTGACTCCGGGTACCAGAAGGCCCAGGAGCCGGCAGGTCGGTGCTTGTCGGTTATCTTAACCAGCTCACATTTGTTAACCATCGCTGAGAGCTGCTCCTCGCTCAGACGGTCCGACTCTCCTTTAGCCTCCACCTCTGTGGAAGCAGGATAGGCTTTTCAAAACGTTTCAGCAGCCTTTTAAAACGCTCACAGAGACCAAAACCTGCAGAAAGAATCACGTTCAGAGAAATATGCAACCATTAATGCAGACTCACTGTAAGAGGACATCAGGAAGCCCGTGTTGACCTTTCTGGTGTCACTGAAGTTTGGCTCGACCTCCGACCCGTCTGCATCGTACTTCCTCTGATGGATGCGGCTGGGTTTGACGTACAGCACATAGAAGCGAACCTTTACAGCATCAGAGAACACGAATAATGAATGTTAGCTCGAACCTTCCCTAAATGTTTTTGTTTAGGTTTATCCAATGCATTCTCACATCATTCAGTTCAGTCAAGTTTGGATCGTTCATATGATTCAGTCATGGAGTCTGTGTTATTTATAATACAAATGACTCGGAAAAGGGTAGAACGCCTTCTCCGGGTCAGGGATGAGGTCCTGCCCCAAGTGGAGTAGTTTAAGTATCTCGGGGTCTTGTTCACGAGTGAGGGGAAACTGGAGCGTGAGATCGATAGGAGGATTGGTGCTGCATCTGCAGTGATGCGGGCGTTGTACCGGTCTGTCGTGGTGAAGAGAGAGCTGAGTCAGAAGGCAAAGCTCTCGATTTACCGGTGGATCTACGTTCCTACCCTCACCTATGGTCATGAGCTTTGGGTAGTGACCGAAAGAACGAGATCGCGGATACAAGCGGCCGAAATGAGTTTTCTCCGCAGGGCGGCTGGGCTCTCCCTTAGAGATAGGGTGAGAAGCTCAGTCATCCGGGAGGGGCTCGGAGTAGACCCGCTGCTCCTCCACATGGAGAGGAGCCAGTTGAGGTGGCTCAGGCATCTGGTCAGGATGCCTCCTGGATGCCTCCCTGGTGAGGTTTTCCAGGCACGTCCAACCGGGAGGAGGCTTAAAGGTAGACCCAGGACACGGTGGAGGGACTATGTCTCTCACCTGGCCAGGGAACGCCTTGGGATTCCCTTGGAGGAGCGGGGAGAGGGAAGTCTGGGCCTCTCGACTTAGGCTACTGCCCCCACGACCCAACTCCGGATAAGCGGATGAAAATGGATGGATGGATGGAATACAAATGAATTATTGTTGTTTTTAATTACATATGTGTGTTATTGTCCTATTGGTCATTATTATTCTATTTATATTCACATTTTTGCAGCATTTTACCCAACTAGTATTTTGTTTTTTACATATTGCAGCAAAGAACTGCTTTGAAATAAAATACTTAAATGAAAACATTAAACTGGGTTCATGTCTGACCTTTTGACCGCTTGTGTCACTGACTGAATGTCTGGAAACATCCAGCAGTGCTCCTTCCAGAAGGACTCCAGGACCCCTGAGAAAACACATCCAAGTGAATATACATTTTAAAAACATCTAAACTTTAACAGCGCATGCTTAGCTCTTAAATTATACCTGCACGTTCTGTAAGAGTGAGGCTTACTGTTGCCAGACTCCATGAGATTTAATGACTTATATTTTTACCTCATAAAGCATCTGATCGCCTGCTTTAATAAATGCTGCTGATGGTGTGTTACCGCCAGTTTCTCCACCAAAACAATGCCGAAAACAGCCGTACCCATAGGGGGTTTAGAATATGTCTTAATTACATGTATAAAAGGTGAAACTGTTATGTAGGTAGAGAAAAACAAAACACGCATGTTTCCCATAGAGGTTTGGCACGCGCTGCTTCCAGCTCCTCTTCCTGGAGTTTTGAGCTCCTACCTTTCATACGAAGAAGGTGACCAGACACGATCAAACTTCTCACTGTGGACCGGTTTGTTTTGTAAAGATGTGTTGTCATAAATCCTGCTCATTTTGTCAGATTCCTGAATTTTCTTCCCTTCTCGCAGACTTTTTCCTGTTTCCAGACTTCCTGTTCCTGCTCGAGCTAGAGGTGCGCTCCTTTTTTACTCTCCATGGTGCCGACGGGAGTTTTTAAGGATGAGAAACAAACATTTGGGACCGAATGGGATGGGATGAACAATTGGTTCGTGGAGATTTGTCCATGTGGACGACATCCTGGTGATTGTGGCGCGGGGCACGCTGCCTTCATAAGAGGCAGATACACCTGCTGCTCACGCAAAGCTCTCAGTACCTCAGCACCGAGCGTGTTTGAGGTGGCGATTAGCCGTTTGCGACTGTATACTGCCTCATTAGTATTTCCTCTCTGTGACAGCCTATATGGTTTATCTGTAGGGAAAGTGCTGGTTGGAAGTGCTGGTTGACGCTTTACGCAGCTCTCCATGACGCAAGTTTAGAGCCACCAGAGTGGCCTCTTCCTGTTTGGAGATTGTTGTCCTCAGGCAGCTGATCTCCTCGCCCGCTCGGCAGAGGTAAGCCAGTAGTTTTGGGTAACGGGGGTGAGCTGATCCGGGGGTTTTGCCATCTGTTTGTCTTGCAGCGCGGTCAACCTGCCGTGCCGGTGTTGTGCCAAAGTAGTTACCCCCGTCAAATATTGCTTCCCCCATTCACGGGAGCGATACTATAAGACTGTAAAAGTTGAGGGATACAGATTTTTATCAGGCTGTGTGGCCTCGGCTGCCAGAGTGTGAACCCCCCCCCCCCCCCCCATCAATAATGCACATTGGCGTTGCTGTCACGAAATAGTTTATTTGCATAATAAGTCACAGTATAACTACTAACTACAGACACTTTGGAGAACATTTTCTTTTTTTTAGACTTCTTAATTTAACGTTTAATGTTCTCCAAAGTGTCTGTAGTTATTAGTTGTACTGTGACTTATTTGGCAAATAAACTATTTCGTGATAGCAACGCCAACAACAACAAAGTGTAAACCGAGGGGAAACAATTTTTGACGAGGGTAACTACTTTGTCACAACACCGGCTGGGGGTAGTCGGTGTAGGCGGTACGCCTCGACGGCTCCGCCACCTGGGCTGTGTTGGGTCCGGTTGGGTCCCTCGCTGCTTCACCTTGGCGTTCCTGGACAATTGGATCCAAGTAGTGCGCCCCATGGCTCCACACTGCTGTTTTGTTAACCTTTCTTTTAATACAGTATTTCAAATCAAATCAAATCACTTTTATTGTCACGTCACATGTGCAGGTACACTGGTACAGTCAGGGACGAAATTTTGATTTCAGAAGTGGGGGGGACACAGCAGGCTTGTGCGGATTTGGGGTGGGGGTGTTATGTAAAGACCCCTTGACACTCACGTGCCCATCTCAATAATTTTTCCATCCTCAATATATATATATATATATATATATATATATATATATATATATATATATATATATATATATATAGATATATAGATATATATATATCAAAGTTAAAACATGTACAACTCTATTATTATTTTTATTTATTATCATTATTGAAGTGCAGTTTTGGCTGTTGACAATGGACAGGCTATTGTATTTATTGTTTTGGGTCTTTTTTTTATTGTTTTTGGTGCAACATTTTCTAACAGGGAGTGAGATTCCTTTTTTATTGAAATTTTGTTTGTTATTTTTATTCATTTAGAAGTTCTGGTTCTGGACATTTCAATGTGAAATGAAGGTTTATTTGTTGCATTTTAAAGGGTGTACTTGCATTATTATGATATATTAACATTATATTAGTGGTTATTTTGGTCTAGATAATGTTGACAATGATATCGTTTATCATCAACAATTTGTTGGACAAAATATCGTCCAGCAAAATGTGTTACATTCCCAGGCCTAGTCAAAAGTATAAAAATTATTTATACATAAACGGTCCTCCTGAGATCTGGCCGTTTGTTCATTTGCTGTGTTAGAGGACATGCTGAACTAATGTTTTACACATGATCATCACCCTAACATTTGAGTGTATAAAAACATATTAAATGTTTTTTCCCTTAAAAGTGTTTAAACAGTTGTTGCATTTCAACACACAAAAAATAAATGGAAAAAATAAGATAAATCTAATGAAAAGTGTACATCTTTGACATTAAGCTTAAAAAAATCTGTTGACGATGATGATACTGTTCATTTTTCAGAGCTTTTTAATGTGAACATATACATTGCAATAGATACGTTTACAATAAAGTTAAATGATAAAAGTTTTGAAGTTACACTTCTACTACTACTAGTAATAATAATAAAAAAATAATTATAATAATACGAATAAATTGTGTCTGAGGAGTCAGTTATGTGGAGGAGATGAGTTTGTAAAAGTTAGTTTTGAGTATGTTTGTGAAGGAGGAGGTGAGTCTGAGCTTAATGCAGGGGTGTCACATGTTCCAACTTACGTTTTGACTTTGAAAGAAGTCTCTTCTATCCACTTTTCGTTTTCTTGACATGCTGCCTCCTGGCTGTGCATAACTACCAAAGACTCACAAATGAACACTTATTCAAATGTTATGTAATGGAAGCTGAGCTGAGCTCTGATATTACACAGCGTCTAGTTGACGATGTGACTCAGTACCGGTGTTCCCTAGCGGCTCCAAACTAGCAAAACAACGTGAGCACGTTCTGACTGTTTCCAACTTGAGTGACAGCAGCAACAGCCAATAATACGTTAGCAAGTATCAGCAGAGCCAATAGATTAGCTTTTGGGCGGGTATAATAGGAAACCGGTTTCCGTTTCGGTCCTAGTGCTCAACCAAATCCATTTAATGGAGCGTAATATTGTTTTTGGACGGAAAAAAGTGCAGGGGACCAAAACTGCCTTTTGAAAAAGTGGGGGGGACATGTCCCACCCGTCCCCCCCCAAAATTACGTCCCAGGGTACAGTATGTGCGAGTGAAATTCTTGTGTGTCAGTTGTGCAAAATACAATAACATAAAAACAAGCAAAATATAAAAATGGCTAATCTAAGTAATAATATATATAGTATGTAAGGTATACACATTCCTAAATGTGTGTGCTAAGTATTTTATTTTTTATTTTTTTACGTGTGTGCGTGTGAGTGTGTGTATATGCGTATATACACATTTAACCAATGAATAAAGTAAACAATAAGATAAGAGATATAAAATATACAGTGGTTGGTATGTGCAAAACAGTGGCATTAATGTACAGTATGGAGTGTGTAATGTTAGTGAGGGTGAGGTGTCTGCGAAATGTTCAGCAGTCTGATGGCCTGATGGAAAAAGCTGTCTGTCAGTCTGCTGGTTCTGGACCGGATGCTGCAGAACCTCCTTCCTGATGGAAGTAGTCTGAACAGTTTATGGCTGGGGTGACTTGAGTCCTTGATGATCCTCCTCGCTTTCCTCAGGCACCACTTCCTGTAGATGTCTTGGAGGGAGGGCAGCTCACCTCCAATAATCCTTTCTGCACACCGCACTACTCTCTGGAGAGCTTTGCGGTTGTAAGCGGTGCTGTTGCCATACCAGGTGGAGATGCATCCAGTGAGGATGCTCTCAATGGCACAGCGATAGAAGGTCCTGAGGATGCGGCGGCTCATGCCAAATCTTTTCAGTCTCCTGAGAAAGAAGAGGCGCTGCTGTGCCTTCTTCACTGTTGTTCGTGTGCACTGACCACGTAAGATCCTCTGCCAGATGAACTCCAAGGAAACGGAAGCTGCTCACCCTCTCCACAGCGTCGCCGTTGATGGTGATGGGGGTGTGTATTCCTCTGCTCCTCCGGAAGTCCACTATCATCTCCTTTGTCTTTGTGGCGTTGAGGGTGAGACTGTTGTCCTGACACCAGTGGGTCAAGGCGCTGATCGCCTCCCTGTAGGTCGTCTCATCGTCGTTGGTGATGAGACCCACCACTGTGGTGTCGTCCGCAAACTTCACAATGATGTTGGAGTTTCTCGTGGCCGTGCAGTCGTGGGTGTAGAGTGAGTACAGGAGAGGGCTCAGCGCGCACCCCTGTGGAGCACCAGTGCAATGTATTTTAGCCCGCTGCTGGGCTACAGAGTGTGTGGTTGCCAGGGCAACCACTGGATCTCCCGCACCAGATACATTTAATGGAGCCATGCAGTTGGAGGATTTATTTAGCCCCCCCCCCCCCCCTTTTTTTTAAATAACTGACCTGTGTAGCACCTCCTTTTTAATTTAGTATATTTGTCTGTATGTTTTTAGATAAACTGTCAAATAAAGGCCATTATTGTATTTAAGAACACCAGTCTGTTCCTCTGTGGGTGCACGGACAGACTACCTGTTAGTTCCCTGGGGCCTACTGGCTCTGGGGTGGCGTTGTTGCAACATTTTAACTTAACATTCTACTTAGTACGGACCCATTTTGCCGCAGAATGAAACAACAGTCACCGACATAGGGCATTTTCAGTTCTGCAGAAATAGAAACTTTAATTTTTTTACTTAAAAATTGACATGAAATCAGTTTTACATAAAGAGAAAATTTGCTATGTTTACTAAATAAAACAATTAGTTTTGGTTCTGAGCAAAAAAGAAAATGCAAGAATAAAAATGAAACTGAACCGTTTACTGTAATGCTTTTGGGTTGCATGCTGGTGCAGCTGGTGGTCCTGAGGCAAGGTTTTCATTCCTTTCATTTATAAAGCCCCTTCTGCGACCAATGCAGACACCCAAGGTGCTGAACACAATAACATAAACCCATCAAAATAAAATATAGCAATCGTAAAACCAATATAAAAAAATTGAGAGGAGAGTAAAAACAAAAAAATCCTGAAAATTAAGAGGCCGGGGCAACAAAACCGGGTAAAAATTGCTAATCCTGGAATGCCTTGACAAAAAAATGGGTCTTAAGGCAAGTCTTATAAACCCCCAATGAGGGTGACTGACGCACCACCAAAGGCAACTGGTTCTAAAGTGCATGTGCCAACACCGAGAACGCACGGTCCCCCCGTGACCTGCACTTAGTGCGTGGAACCATCAACAGCTACCTATCGGCTGAGCGAAGGGCCCGTGAGGAGGCATGTCTATGCAAAAGGTTGCCAAGATATGCTGGAGCCGTTCCATGTAAGGCCTTGTGTGCCAGTACCAAGACCTTAAATTTTGCCCTGGATTGCACAGGCAGCCAATGAAGGGATGCCAACACAGGGGTGATATGTTCCCTGCGCCTAGTGCCTGTCACGAACCTAGCGGCTGAGTTTTGTACTAACTGCAAGCGTGCTACCGCACCCTGACTAAGGCCGGCATACAGTGCAGTGCAGTAGTCGAGCCTTGAAAGAACAAAAGCGTGTGTGACAGTCTCTAGATGTACTCTGGACAGCAGGGGCTTAATTCTGGCTAGTCGGCGTCAGTTAAAAAACACGATAGCACAACCTGGTTGATTTGCGCGTCGGATTTAAGGGCTGAGTCCAGCTGCACTCCCAAATTTCGGATGGTGGTCTTCATGTTGGATGCTAAAGGGCCCAGATTCACAGCATCGCATGGGCGTGTAGACATGCCAGGGCTAAGTACAATTACTTCAGTCTTAGCGTCATTCAGATGTAAAAAGTTTGTAGCCATCCAGGAGCGCACATCCTCTAAGGCATCTACAAGCTTTGATATTGATCCATCGGCCCACCGCTGAAGGGGGAGGTAGATCTGACAGCCGTCAGCATAAAAATGAAAACGCATGCCAAACCGCCGAAGAAGATTCCCCAACGGTATTAGGTAGATGGCAAAAAGAAGCGGACCCAGTACAGACCCCTGTGGCACACCCCACTTGAGTCCCTTCCAGGTCGAGGAGGTTTCACCTACACTGACACAAAAACTCCTGTCAGACAAGTAGGAGTGTAGCCATTGTAGGGCTGCACCGGTTTTGTAGCCGATCCAAAAGTATGTCATGATCGCCCGTGTCAAAGGCCGCAGACAAATCTAACATCAAAAGAATGACAGCCTCCCCCCCCCCCCCCGTCACAAGCTAAAAAAACATCATTAAGAACCATTAAAAGTGCAGTCTCGGTACTGTGACCTGCTCTGAACCCTGACTGAAAGATCTCCCAGAGTTCGTGAGTGTCTAAAAATACAACCCTCAAGCAGCTTGGATAAGTAAGGTAGATGTGAGATAGGACTGTAATCGACTAACACAGCCTCCTCCATCCCCTTCTTTTTCAGCAGTGGTCATACAACAGCCCTCTTAAAGGTAAGGGGGACCACACAAGAGGCCAGACTGGTATTTAAGATAACCAGTATATATGGGGCCAGAACAGAAAAAGCCTCCTTAAGCATCCTTGGGGGAAGAACATCATAAGGGGAACCAGAAGGTTTTTGCTTAGAAATGAGTTCCTCTAGCTCTGTCATAGAAGGTTTGAATTCCGTGTTCTCCGCATGCTCAGGTTTGTCCAGGTCCTACGGTTTACTCCAACAGACCAACGACACGCATGCTTGTTTATTAAGAGGCTAGGAGTGAGCGAGTGTAACTGGTTGTCCCTGTGATGGACTGGAGAACTGTCCAGGGTGTCCTCTACCCCTCCTTTGACTGCTGGAGGCCACCCCCCCCCCCCCCCCCACCACCACCCCACCACCCCGGCTCTAGAGAGGAAAAGTAGTTCACAGTGACTGAGTGTAATGCTTCTTATGTATTAAAACAATATGCACCCATGGATGTAATTTTTGGGGGGGACAGGGGGGACATGCCCCCCCCCCCACTTTTTCCAAAGTCAAGTTTTGACCCCTGCACTTTTTACCATCCAAAAACAGTATTACACTATATTAAATTGACACTGGTTGAGCTCTAGGACCAAGTGGAAAACAACAGTTTGTGTTGAAGCCTGTTTCCCGTTAGAACATACCGGGGCCCCCCCCGGGGCCCCCCCACTTTTAAACTGAAAATTACGTCCATGTATGCACCAAACTCGTCTCCTTATGGTCTGAAGCTCCTGTAGGATTTATGCGGCTGTAGATCACTCAAGTGCACGACCAGTTTCCTCTGGGTCAGACGTTGCACAACGTGCACAGCTCGCCTCATGTTCTTTTGGCTCTTTTGCAGCTCTTTTGCATTTCCTCTGAGCTCTCTTCGCTGTGCTTTTCTGATAAAACACTCTTGGATTTCACAGTTCCTTTCATAACTGTGGGCCTGGGAGGATTCAAGTCCAGATCTTCAGCACGGGCCGCTGAAAAACATCCTGTCCCACAGCTTGTGCCGATCAGGGAGTGTTCTCCCTGGTTCGCATCCCAACGTTCTGTCTGGGGAGCGTTCGTGTTACAGGTGACCGGCGAGGTCAAGTCTTCACCCTCCTGTGAGTTAACAGAAACGACAATTCAATCATCAGTTTGCACAACAGCCTCACTCACTCACCACCATCAGAAGGAATTTGGGCCTCGGGTGTTTTGATTTAAACAACCTTTTAACACAGAAAATAAAGTTACACCCCAGCTGTTCAAACCCGTGTGACCAGAGAAGACGCAGACACACTAAAGTTATTGGTTGTTGGACAAAACTGAAATAGTGAACGTGTGTTTGTAGAGCTGCAGATGTAAAAAGAGGTGCACGACCACTTTGAGCAACCATTTTCATTGCGTCCCAAGAATAAATCTTCTATCCATTCATCTCCATCCATCCATTTTCTGAACCCGTTTGTGCGATTGCCGGGGGGGGGGGGGATTGGGTGGCCTATCTCCAGTGGTGGTCAATGGGCAATCAGGCGGGGTACACCCTGGACAGAGAGCCAGTCCATGACAGGACAAACAATCACTCACACACACTCACACCTAGGGACAATTGACGCCGGGGACACACCGGCCGCGGAAGCGCCGCGAAAATGGGACCGCTTTCATTCGGCGCCCTTGTTAAGCTATTCTATAGACCACATGGGCCGCCGAAGCGCCGCGAATCGCCTCACGCCGGCGCCCCAGCCCGCGCCGTGCAGCGATCATTTCGGCGTCGGCTCTATTTTTTTCGCGAGCCGCGGGTGAATCGCGTCAATTCTGGCAGGAAGTCCAACCTAGACCTAAGAGGCAGGCCGGTAAAGTTAACAAAATAAAAGCATTTTAAAATAAAATTCCGCAATAGTCAAATGTGTTCGTAATCAGACACTGCAGAAAAACCACACGAACACACACACACACATACACACATCGAACTTGTGTGCGTGTGTGACCACGTGAAGGGGGGTGTGGTTTTGGGTGTCTTTTCACCGGAGCAAACAGGACAGAGAGGCAGAAAGTCTGAGGCAAGCAGTTAAGATGGATGACTTTAAATTAAATATGGAAGTTGAGAAACACAAGGAGCTGTACGACCCCCGAAAAACATGATTATTTACGTACCCATGTCGGAAGAAACTGCTAGGATACACACACACACACACACACACGCACACGCACACACGCAGAGGAAAAGAGCTGAGAAAAGGCAGAGAGGAAATGGAGGACACCAAGTGTTTAAAAGAAAAACTACAGCTGAGCCGAGGCGCGCCTCGACTGGGGCGCGTCTGATCTGAACTGAGGAGCGGCGAGCAGCGGCCGAATTTCGTGAGCGATACGCTTTGCGGCGCTTCGCGGCCGGTGTGTCCCCGGTGTTAGACAGACCAATCAACCTAACACAGGGAGAACATACAAACTCCATGCAGAAAGATCCCAGGCCGGGAAGCGAACCCAGGACCTTCTTGCTGCAAGGCAACAGCTCTAACCACTGCACCACTGCGCAGCCCGAATAAATCTTCTAGTAAAATCTAAAAGAAAATCCCATTCTCACCTGGTGGAATGAGTAACGGCCCAGCTGGATGTTAAGCCAGATGTTCTGTCTCTGAGTCCAGCCTCCTGGAGCCTCCACCTCATACAGACGCTCCCGGTGCTCCTGGTGCTGGAGCAGGAACCTCCTGACCACTGAACAGTAGCGACAGACAGGTGGACTTAAGCATCTCCCTTCAAACACAAGACGGCCGTACCTGCGCTAGAACATCCATTCTTGTTCATTTACTAGATTTATCGTCACTTTTGAACTTTCCACCTCTGTTATGCAAACAAACGGTCACAAAGACAACTAATTATCTGCAGCTATTTCCCTCAGGTCTGACTTTCCTTATGACTGGATGTAATCATAAACACAAGATTAAAATATTCCCAATCCAGCAAATGCAGTCAGAGGAATACTCGGACGACCTGAGGAAAACGCTGGACTGCCCAAGGGAAGGGAGGGACAGCTAAGTGTGGTGGAGGAAAACCTCAGCTGACCTGCTGCCATGCTAGGTGATAAAGGAGAGCTGACTCCGAGGAACTCCTCCGAGGAAAACATTGAGCAGAAATCCTCCAGGATCTGCAGGCCGAAGCCTCTCCTCCTGCAGCTTCTTCTCACCAGCAGTGTGTCCAGGACGGGAAGCAGGTAGCAGCAGCTGCTCCAGCTGTCACACAGGCTGCCTGACAACAACAGATGGAGTCACAGCTCTCATTTATAATCCTCTCCTTTTACCTGGAGGTTTGGGAGTTTCTGTTCTAAACGCTGTTGCTGTCAAACAAATGGATCCAAATGCAGTCTAATCTGAACCTGGATTAATTGGTGTTCTTAAATGGAACGCTACATTCAGATTAGATGCATCTCTGAGGTTTTATTCTAACTCTCATTCCTGGATGTACCGGGATCAGGGTTGAATTTAAAGATTGAAACATGGTGTCATGTTGTGAGGGTGGAGATGGTAGGACCATGTGTGGTGGTGGGTTCAGGAGACAGGAGAGCAGGCACGGATGAAATAAAAATGGGTTTAATGGTAACCGGGAGCGACAGGACGAAACAAGGACATGCACATTCAACAATGATCCGACGAAGACAGCAACAAGGAGGGAGGTATAAATACACAGGGTAATCAGGAACACATGGGCAGAGTAATGAGGGGCAGGTGAGAACAATAAGGTTAAACAAGGCAGGAGAGACACAGTCAGGGAGGCCGGGGCGGATCATGACACATGGATGTTAACAAACTTGAGCTTTTTTAGGATTTCTGCCTCATTTGATCAAACACAAACACAGAAATGTTTTGTGTGAGGGGAAAATTGAAGTGTCTTGGGATTGAAGTGAATTGGGACGCCAACCTCTCAATGACTCCTCAGATCAACTCAGTGGTGAGGTCTTGCTTTTATCAGTTACGCCGCCTATCTCGTTTCAGACCGATCTTAAAGAGGAAGCACTTGGAATCAGTCATCCACACTTTCATCACCTCCCACTTGGACTACGCTAACGCATTATTAGTTGGAACTCCTGTCTCTGCCTTGAACCAGGTTGTCCAAAATGCCGCTGCTTGGTTTTTAACAAACACAAGCTGACATAGCCGTATTACACCAGTCCTGGAACGTCTTCACTGGCTCCCCATCACATTTTGTGTGCGTTTTAAGATCTTGATGTTTGTTTTTAAAGCCCTACACGACCTAGCTCCTCCTTACCTGTCCGACCTGCTGACTCCATATGTACCTACTCGTATGTTGAGGTCAGCTGACCGTCTACTGCTTTGCACTCCCCAGATGTCCTAAAAATCACGAGGTGAGCGTGCGTTTGTCCATGCTGCCCCCATGCTCTGGAACTCACTGCCCATTACAGTTAGGCTGGCATCCTCTCTGCCTGTCTTTAAATCTCGTTTAAAAACCTACTTCATGACTTGGCTATGTCATCCTGTTATGATTTTATAGTTTTTATTGTTGTGTTTTATCTTCTTATTGTTTTTACTTTTGTTTTAAAGGGACTTTTCGGACTTTTGAATTTTTATGCTCGCGATTGCCCCCTCAGGCCAAAAGCGTAATGGCAGCTTCAATAGTAGGCTCGTGCACGAGGCGCGCATGTTGTACGTGCACACTCCTTAACAAAAATAGCAGCTGAGACAGTCCCGTGTGTGTGTGTGTGTGTGTGTGTGGCCTGGAGGACAGAGGACAGGAGAACACGCAGCTAATTTATTAAATAATGTGGTTCTGTACCTTTCTCTTCAGCACAGCCGACAAAGGTTTATGATGGGTCAGTCCTCCTGCATGCTCAGATCATTCCCTTCCCTTGCTTGAAAAATTGTTCCAAAATGAAAGTTGAACCCACATCTTTTTTATCTGTGAATTCAATGCCGTTCGGCGAGTCTCAAATAAAAATTTGGGCATCTTACTGTAAAAAAATTATATCATTAATGTAAAAAATAAACTCAAAATAAACTATGTTCACATCCAGAATCAAACCCAGGTCTTCTGCATGGGAGTCAGACGTCTTACTAGGTGAACTAAAGCGCCAGTGACGTCCTTTGTATCTGTAATGTTTATATCCTTGATGACAGCTGAAACAACGTTCAAAGAACGGTTGGGAGTGAAAATGGCTATTTAGTTGCTAATTAGCAGGAAATATCTAGAAGAAAGTTCTACAGAAAGTAGCTAAGGGTCCTCAGAAATGTAGCTAGCTTTGTCACTAGGCGTTAGGAACAGCGACAAAGTGGCACTGCCTCTCTCTCTGCTGCTAAAGCTACGGATAGCAAATGCTACGGGCGATGCCTGAGCGTGAACACGCATGAAGCAGCCTGCTCGACCCGAGCATCTCTCTTTTTCTGTGATTTTACAGAAAAACAGGCAATCACAGTAAAAATGCCAGGGCTCATTCTACAGGACCAGGGCGTTGCAGGAGAATGTATGAAGAAGACATTTATTATTTCTATACATGTTTTGCTGTCAAACTTCCATAATGTCCCTTTAAATTGATCCTGCCTCTTCAGCACTTTGGTCCGCTCTCACGCCGTCTTAAACTGTGCTATAGAAATAAAGCTGGTACTGTCTGGTTTGTTTCAGAACAGAGTTTATAAAAATGGAAGTGCCAGACTCTGGGCCCTGACGGGTTTGCTTCCAGTAAAGTTGATCAGCCCTCAAACGCTCCACTGAACTCACAGCCAAATGCATCTGCTGTTTGATGCTGAGCAGGAAGGTTTGTGGTCACTGATGCTTGATGTTTGTGCATCCATACACAACTACGAGTAAACAGCCCTGCAGTTTTGCATCGCTCAGCTCTCCACCTTTGTGCTTGATGGTGTAGAAGCCGACCGCCTGCTTGTCCCTCCACAGCAGTTTGCAGCTTTCTGTGCGGGGGTGCAAGGAGAACGACGCCTCCCCGGGTGAAGGAGGCCTCTCCACAACCCGACTGAGAAGGAACACGATCACCCTTTCTACAACCGACTGCACCTGTGGACAACTAGATGTGATTAGTTTAAAAGTTATAAATATGTACTGCCTTAATGATAATCTACAGTAACTGAACTCCGACTGCATCAATGTCACAAAAAAGTAAAACTTGAGACTTTTACGGGTATAAAACCACTCCTGGATCCGATGGATGTTCGCAGCACGTCATCCAAACGCCACCATTTCTCGTGCAGGTACAAAGCCACGACTGGATAGAAGCAGCAGATCAAAACGCATCAGAGTTGATCTGATTCAGGACGTTTATTCAACGGAGATCAACGCAGTTCAGCTCACAACCTTGTGTTTGATCATCAGGAGGATGAAGCGCCAGCACCGCACAGGCAGGGTGGTCGTCCTCAAACAGCTGCAGCTGGCTTACACTGGCTGTCGTTATGGCAACCTGTGCAGAGAGGAGGACATTTTAACTGTTTAAAAGGACAAAGGTCTTATTTGCTATGGAAGAAAGTAATAAACTCTTGATTATTATTTATCTTGTATTTTTTACGACCCCCGGTAGCAATCCCAGCTAAACTCATACATAAAAGCATAATACTTCACAGTGATTTAGAGCTGATTGGTTTATCAAAACCCTTCTGTTGTGTTAGGGTCAAAATTGACCCGTTTTCAAGTTTAACTGTGTAAAAAGTACACTTTCCCCTTTTTGTCCTGGAATGAGGCTTCAACTAACCCTCAGACGCACCTGTTGAAATGCAGTAAAATCAGTTTTCACAATTTTAGTAAATTCTAAAGGTCTCAAAAAAATAAAAAAAGTTACATCTGTGGTGTTACGGGTCCAAAATGACCCGGCAGAGAAAACTGGCTGTTGTATGCATCACTTACAAGCTATGGGTTGCTCTGAGGATCAAATTATGGTTTGTTTTCATTGTTTCCATTGTTTAGCCCTTTGATGCATAATGGTCACTACAGTGGACAGGTACTCAAAATTGTTATTTCTTTATTTTTGCTATTAAGCACAGCTGTTGAAGACTTTATTGCATGTAAGCCTCTCCATTTGGACTTCAGTAAGTCAAGCCACCATATTTCATGTTCAGAATGCACGTTGTACACTGAGATGGACATGTAATAAATTATTTTTAAATTAACAAAATGGTACAAAAAATATTTGTTGAAATTTGTTTCATTCACACCTAAAGATGAATGAAAAAAATTGTTTAAAAAATCATGGTTGAAGATTTCATAATTCATGCATCAAAGGGTTAAATTATGGTTCATTCAGAACAACATACCTGCGCTAACACCATATTATTTTCAATGTTCAGTTTATGGTCAATGCAGGTGCATGTGTGCACACACAACCACACACTCCGTGTTGTTTATCATTGTTCATTTTATGGTTAAATTGTTTGGTTAATTGGTCTGGTTAAATAAAAGTTAGTTTTATGGAAACAAAATTTACTTGTTATCTTTATCCTACCATTTAAATGAATTCAAGTTTATTTATAAAGCGCCAAATCACGACAAGAGTCGTCTCAAGGCACTTCACATAATAAACATTCCAATTCAGGTCAGTTCATTAAGCCAATCAGAAATAATGTTTCCTATATAAGGAACCCAGCAAATCGCATCAAGTCACTGACGAGTGTCAGTGACTATACAGCAATCCTCATACTAAGCAAGCATGCAGCGACAGTGGAGAGGAAAACCCCCTTTTAACAGGAAGAAACCTCCAGAGAATCCTGGCTCAGTATAAGCAGCCATCCTCCACGACTCACTGGGGATTGAGAAGACAGAGCGCGCACACACACACACACACACACACACACACACACACACACACACACACACACACACACACACACACACACACACACACACACACACACACACACACACACACACCAAGCAATGTGGCTATGGTTACATTGTGATTTCTTAGTAAATATTCTATTTGGCGAGAGATAAACTTTATTGTATTTATCTAGGCGGGTCCATTTTGACCCGAAAAACCAAAGATGCCACTAGTGTTAGTCATTTTTAAATAGTAAAAAAAATTACATTTTTTTTGGGTAGGTGTACTCTAATATTAGTTTATAACACATTTATAGTTGATTATTACTCATTCTATAAGGAAAAAGAAATATATTTAGTGAATTTAAACAGTTTTTGCAGTAACAAACGAGTGGTATATTTTAAAATACTGCGTCTGTGGAGCCAACTAAAAAACCATTCACACACTGGTTCCATTTATATGAATACATACAAAGCCAGCAATTAGCTTAATAACAACATTTGAAGAAAACTGGTGATTTTAAGCATTTTCACGCATTTTTAAATCATGAATCCAAATGGACCCGCTAACACCACAGGTGTAAACAGCTTTCTAACACAATACAAGGGTTAAATCAACACCTAAAATCTATTTTGTGGGTTTGTTTCATGGCGGTGTCAATCACTTTGTTTTGGGGTAAAATATTAAATATTTGTTGATTTTAGTTTCTACGTCTGATTTTCCATTTGGCAACTGAAAACTGATCAAAACAAAGACTTAAACTGCTTTTTAAACCTAAAATCTATCAGAGAACAGAAAAGATGATTTCACCTGTAATTGTTGGGATGACTGAAACCAATCAACGCAAGGTGTTGCGTTTAAAGACGTCAGGTAAAGTTCAGACGCAGATGTCAGTTCAGTGTCCTCCACCGGCGGCAGATCAACAGGATACATGCTGTTTTAGGTCAGATAAAAGTGATAACACGGCAACAGGTGCATTTACAACATTAATGTAGCTATTCGCACCCATACAGCATTATAAATGATGTATTATAATGTCTAAGAAAATAGAATGTTTGGGTTTTTAGGAGACCTGAAAAAACTCGTAGCGTCAGAGATTTTGTGATTTGTTCGTTTTGCTACTCCTGTTTTTTTCCCAGAAAACGGCGTTATTTACAAAACAAGAACAATAAAATGACATGACGTCACTGAAAATGTTCATAGCGGCAGAAACAGTGTGAAACAGTTTATTAAAAAAATCACTTACTGTATTTTTATAGCGAAAGAATGACTTACCTGTAGGATTTAGTCTACGTGAGAACTTTGAGTTCACGTTTGTGTTTTATTTGTTTTGGGCTGCAGCGCCATCTGTCGACAGAAACGGATCCGCAAGTAGGATTAACCGGAAACATAAATGAGTAGGCTTCAAAGTAAAAGCACCTAGTAAGCTGGACTAAAAGAGAAAACGCTTTCCCAATTCACAACCCAAACAGAAGTGTTTACAATTCAGTTAGACTACTTACATAAGGGATTAAACACACCCCATTCCGTTTACACGAAAGCTGGGGCTTAATTGATTAATTTGTTTATTTATTTTGAAATTATAAAAGCGGAAGCATTTGCGTGTTTGCCTCCTAACCGCGTGAACTTTACTCGCCAAGAACTGTCGGTGACTGACTTTCATGGTCAAAACCATGTTGCTCGGGCTGAGACCAAGCAGGCTGGTGCCGGGGCTTCGGCGTTGCCTCCTCCAGTGTCGCAACGTTAATTCAGAAAACACCGCGAGGGTGAGTTAGCTTGAAAATACCTAAAGGTAAACGGGTGAGTTTCACGCGCTGGTGCAGGACGCTGTGTACAAATGAACGAGACCAAACGCAGCGAACCAAAGGTTGGAGTGCAGAAAGGGACCCTGTGTTTTATCAGGAACATAAACCCGTGCAGTGTTGCAGAACATGTGCGGTACACGTTAATGTATTTATCGTTATTGTGACCAAATTGATCACGGTTTTCGGTATTATCGCGGTATTTTTTTTTAAACGTGTTACATTTTCAGACAACTAAGTAAGCCCAGTATATCAGGAAAATATTGTCCTCAGTTTGTTTCTAAATTTTGCTTAAAATTTATTTTGTAAATATTTTGTTTATTTGTTTACATTTTGCTCTTTAGTCTTTAAAATACCAATATTTGCCCATAACTTCTTATTTTATGTCTGTTTGATGTCATCATTTTAAAAATATTAGATCAGATGATACTCAGTACTCAAGTAGCCTTCTAATCAGATACTTTTTTACCCTTACTTGAGTAATAACCCCTATATCAGGAAAATATTGTCCTCGGTTTGTGTCCTTCCAGTGAGCTTTTCAGATGTGGGAAAATGTCATCAGGCAGTAATCATTGTTAAATTCATAATTATTCTCGGAGAGAGACCAACTCTTATCTGCCCCTGGGAGCCCCGTAATGCATAGATAGCGTCATTTCAACATGGCGGTGTCCGCGACACGGTTTATATGCAGGTAGCGGCGCTGCGGCTGCTTTATATAGCGACTCGTTGCATTCTCCCTCAACCCAAATCCTCGGATCATGCATTTTAGCTAAAACGCTAACGTTAGCTTGCCTTGCGTTGACTGTAGAGTTGTGGGTGATGGTCACGCAGATGTGTCATGAGATTTGAAGCGTTGCTGCCTCTCACAGACACTTTTTCTGCACGTGCTGCAAACAGGATAGCCGTCTTCTATCAGCTGTCCCTCGGCATTCTTCAAATATCCAAAAAATGCCCGTACTTCCGACTTTGTCTTCTTTGAGGGATAATAAATGTCCTGAGCGCTGCCGTCTCCTCCTTTGGCCATTATTTCAGCTTTAGGTTCAAGAAAGTTTTGGTTGTAAACAACAAAGTGCGCATGTGCCGCCGGCAACTTCAGCAGATGATACGGTGGCTGGTAAGGGTCACCGCACCTACACCGCGCCTACGGTAATCCACCGAGATAATATATATTTTTAAAACAAGACGGTTATTATTATTGTCAACTTTTTTACCGGGGTTTACCGCTACACCGGTTACCGTGACAACCCTAGTTTCTACTTTGATTTTACTTGTCCTAGTTCTAATTAGACTATTTGTTATGTTGCACTTATATTTTTTTCTCCACCTTGCCACATTTGTTTATTAAAATCTGTGTTGATGCGCTCACTCTTCCAAAGCAGGATATTCTACTTCATTCTAACAAAGATAACTGGACTTGTTCAAATATCAGATTTATTCATCTTAGGTGTGTTCTTGCTGTGTCTTTCTAATTCCATACTTTCGTTCTTTTTTAAACACAGAAACAGTTTTGTTTACCTGTTTTGTAGCTACAGTTTCGTCGACGGCTGCCGGCTTCTTCAGGCTGACGCTGATGGTGGCGCGTCACTTCCTTCTCCGTTTATCTGCGGGCAGCAGAGGATCATAACCACCGAACAACAAAAATACAAAAGATGGATCAAGGAAGCAATCGAGATAAGGAGACGTGGATGTGGGACCATGAACAGGGACGACGGAGTTTACACGCTGGACCACGCATGGGACTGCGTCGTCGGAGAGGGGAGAGCGGGCAGTAGAGGGCGACAACGTCCTCTGCTGCCCGCAGATAAACGGAGAAGGAAGTGACGCGCCACCATCAGCGTCAGCCTGAAGAAGCCGGCAGCCGTCGACGAAACTGTAGCTACAAAACAGGTAAACAAAACTGTTTCTGTGTTTAAAAAAGAACGAAAGTATGGAATCAGATTTATTTCTATAGAACAATTAGATGAACCGAGCTTAAAATCTACAAAAGCTCCAGTAACATTTTTATGTACTTAATACGTTTTATTAATAAGTCTTTCACAAATTGTTCTAGTTTTGTTTGTTTAAATATCTGCTTTGGGTACTTTATTCATGTGAAAGTGGATTTCTAGCATTGTTGCATTATGGCATCTGACGTGTTTGTACTTTTAAAGACCTACAATAACAGCACAAAGGTGGATTTGACACATGATCTGTCTGCACAGAGGGCTGCTGTGGACCGGGTTCTGTCTGCGTTCAGGTCCATATGTGGTCCGGACGGCGTCTCGCTGGGAGAGGCGGTCAGAGAGCAGCACGGTAAAGACGAGTCCGTACACAAGTAAGTCGTTCCCCGGTGACTAAAACAAGCTGGTGTGAACGTGCTGACAGCTGATGAACCTTTGAACGCCGCTGTCCAGATGTCGACCCCCAGATGTGGTGGTGTTTCCACGCTGTGTGGAGGAGGTCAGCGCACTGGCCAAGGTCTGCCATGATCACAACCTTCCCATCATTCCCTTTGGCACTGGGACGGGCTTGGAGGGAGGCGTCGGCGCTGTGAAGGTCTGCAGAAATGGACTCTTCTACTGAACAGCAATTAGTGCAGTTATGTTTTAATTCCAATTTCTGAAATGCACGATTGTGTCGTTTTACTGTAAACTAACCTCATTCCCCAGGGGGGCGTGTGCTTCAGCCTAAGGAACATGGACCAGGTCCTGGACCTTCACCCAGAGGACTTCGATGTGACGGTGGAGCCTGGTGTGACCCGGAAAGCCCTGAATGCTTACCTGCGTGACACCGGACTCTGGTTCCCCGTGGGTCAGTCCCAGTTTTACGGTGCTCCAGCTCTAGTGAGATGCAGATTTATGGAACCGTTTGTTTATCTCAGATCCTGGAGCAGATGCTTCCTTGTGTGGAATGGCTGCCACCAGTGCATCTGGCACCAATGCAGTGCGTTACGGGACCATGAGGGAAAACACTCTGAACCTGGAGGTGGTTTTGTCAGATGGGAGGATTATACACACAGCTGGAAAAGGTCGACGTCCCAGGTGTGGATCAGCTGTCACATTTCCATGTTTAGATGTTGTTTGTTGAGACGAACAACCTCGTTTCTTTGATTTCGTCGGTCTTCAGGAAAACCTCGGCGGGCTACAACTTAACGAACCTGTTTGTGGGTTCAGAAGGCACCTTGGGGATCATTACCAAAACTACGTTACGCCTGTACGGCATCCCAGAGGCCATGGTGTCGGCGGTCTGCTCGTTTCCCTCCATCCAGGCTGCGGTGGACAGCACCGTCCAGATTCTCCAGGCTGGGGTCCCCATCGCTCGCATCGGTGAGGAAGAACGAGAAAAGCTGAAAATAATCTGTGATTTTAAGAATTCTTGTGAAAATCATGATGTTTTTCTATAAAACCATTTGAACATCATGAGAAATTAGCTTTTTGAATTTTAAATCGTGCATGACTAGGGATGGGTATCTTTGACATTTGAATCGATTCGGTACTAATTCCCGGTACCTAGGAATCGATACCGGTACTTAACGGTACCAATTTTCGATACTTTTGAGTGTTTATTATTTTAATTCTCTTTTATAATTAAATATATATTTTTCTCAATATATAACCATATTTGATAAATATCACGATAAATAACATACAACTGTTTGTATTTTAACATCGTCCTCGTAGTTTTATAAGCTGATAATTAAAGTGAAGCAAACATCTTTACTGTGAACTAAATTTACTGTGTATCTTCATTCCTTTTGCCGTCCTTTTTCATTTGATTTTTCCTACTGGGAAGTTAGAATTTCCGAGGAGAAAGCGAACGCACCATTAGCTGATAACAATGGTGGCAATGGAAGCTAACGTATCAAGCTAACGTTATCTTAAACAGTCTATTTAGCTGCTGGAGCAGATTAAAACGATGATGCCTCACACTTAGATCGTTGTCACTGGTTTCATCTTCACCCAATCACCCGTCACATTTAGTAAAGTGAAGCCAAACTTTAGAGCGCGTTCATGTTCTTCTAGTCGGAGATTCTGAGTTCCGAGGAGAAAGCGAACGCACCATTAGCGGAACGGAAGCTAACAAATCAAGCAACCGTTATCTTAAACATTTTATTTACCTACTGGAGCAGATTAAGATGAGGATGTCTCACTTAGATCGTTGTCGCTGGTTTCATCATCACCCAGTTACCCATCACATTTAGTGAAGTGGACCCAAGCTTTAGCGTGCGTTCTTTCTACCATGCTGCTCTGTTTACAACTGGCTCGCAGCGACAGACGACATTACGCTCTTGCGCATGCGCAGCTGTCTAGGCAAGTTCTCGTTATGAAGGACGGGTACCGAAACGAGGCACCGTTTCAAATGACGTGAATCGGTGCTCGGTCGGTACTATGGAATTCGGTCGCTACCTTAAAAAGTACCGAATTAGGTACCCATCGCTGTGCTTGACTAAATATTCAAGGCTACTACAGAAGATAAAAGAGGCAGAAAGCAGACCAGCATTAGAGACTAACCCCAAAATTCCACTACCTCCGCTCCGCTCCGCCCCCGCTTTCCACAGCCGCTCGCTTCCGAACTCAATTTTTACTGGTACCCGCTCTACAACGGCTCCGCTCCGGTGCGGAGACCTGAGGTGCGCAAACAGGCATGCGCGGGATTTTCGAGATCTAGCGATACAGTCCGAGCAATAAATGCGGAAGTTGGATCCAAACACCCGTTGTGTGGGAGAAGCATCGGAAATGAGCTGTTTAATCTGCCCATCATTTGTGTTGAGAGATCAGCAGTGTTTGGATCAACAAAGTGTGACTACTTTGATAGTGGAAACTGTATTTATGGCTTATTTTTGTGCATTTAAAGTTCAACCGCCATTGATAGTTGTTATAAGTTGTTAAACCTGTGCATATGAAACAAAAAACGCCTTTTGTTTATCGATTTATTGTGAAAAACGGAAGCTGGGCTTGCTCCCTTTCCTGTTGGGCCGTTGTGGTTTCTGTCCATTGACTGCGGAGGTGTTCCACCGTCCGGCAAAAATAGGATCGATCCTATTTTTTGCCGGACGGTGGAACGGCGGGCGGCCGCAGTAGTGGAACAGCTCTGATTGACTACAACGGGACCGTTTTTGCTGCGGAGTTCGTGCCGGAGCGGAGATAGTAGAATTTTGGGGTAAATCTTATTGATCAGCTTCCTGCAGCTGGAGATAACAGAATCCTGGTGAGAGGAAATTATCGTGAAGAAAAAGATCAATATGGATTTAAAAAAGCTGAAAAATCATTAAAGTAATGACCTGTGTAGATGTGTGATGCTGGATCGTCTGTGTCTTTGTCTCGTTTGACTTCAGAGTTTCTGGATGATGTAATGATAGATGCGTGCAACCGGTTCAGCTCCCTGACCTATCCCGTGCTCCCGACGCTTTTCCTGGAATTCCACGGATCTGAGCGGAGCCTGGAAGAACAAGTCGCCACAGCTGGTGTGTGTGTGTGTGTGTGTGTGTGTGTGTGTGTGTGTGTGTGTGTGTGTGTGTGTGTGTGTGTGTGTTGTGTGTGTGTGTGTGTGTGTGTGTGTGTGTGTGTGTGTGTGTGTGTGTGTGTGTGTGTGTGTGTGTGTGTGTGTGTGTGTGTGTGTGTGTGTGTGTGTGTGTGTGTGTGTAAAGTTATCACAGGATGACCACAGATTCAGTTAGATGGGTTTCCTTCGGCGCTGCAGAATAAGTAGAAACATCGAGGGTAGAGTGAAACAGCTGGGATGTTTGGTTAAACTGATTAGAGAAATATTAAAACATTGTGATGAATTTATTAATCCGTTTATAATGTGTGTGCTTCTGCAGAGGAGATCGCCCAGAGTAACCACGGTTCCGATTTTCAGTGGGCTCGAGACGCAGAAACACGAAGCCGGCTGTGGAAAGCCCGACACGATGCCTGGTACGCCGCGCAGGCGCTCCGAGCTGGCAGCAAGGTAAACGGGTCCGGGAGCCCGCCCGCTCACACGCACACACACACGCGCGCACACACACACGCGCACACACACACGCGAACACACACACGCACACACACACACACGCGCACACACACACACGAACACACACACACGAACACACACACACACACACACGTGCGCACACACACACACACGAGCACACGCGCACACACGAACACACACACGCGAACACACACACACATGCCCACACACACGCGCACACACCAACACACACACACACATATGCTCACACACACGCTCACACACACATGCCCACACACACGAACACACGCACGCAGACACACACACAGCAGATTGAGGAACTGAGCACTAAACAACAGTACTGCCTGGTGATGTTACTGTTGCTGTTATGACTGGATTTGGAGAGTCTGCCTTCATTTTTATTTTATTGTTTGATGTTGTTTAATAACTCTGGAAACGAATGAAAATGAAAAAATGGTTTAATTGAAATAAACCCTGAAAGCAGTTTACTAGAGGTGTGTGTGTGGGTGTGTGTGTGTGTGCGTGCGCATTTGTGTGTTTGTGTGTGTGTGCGTGTGTGTGTGCATGTGTGTTTGTGTGCGTGTGTGTATGTATGTGTGTGTGTGTGTGTGTTTTTGTGCGTGTGTGTATGTATGAATGTGTGTGTGTGCGTGTGTGTGTGTGTGCGTGTGTGTGTGTGTGTGTTTTTGTGCGTGTGTGTATGTATGTGTGTGTGTGTGTGTGTGTTTTTGTGCGTGTGTGTATGTATGTATGTGTGTGTGTGTGTATGTATGTATGTGTGTGTTTGTGTGCGTGTGTGTATGTATGTGTGTGTGTGTGTGTGTTTTTGTGCGTGTGTGTATGTATGTATGTGTGTGCGTGTGTGTGTGTGTGTTTGTGTATGTGTGTGCGTGTGTGTATGTATGTGTGTGTGTGTGTGTGCGTGTGCGTGTGTGTGTTTGTGTGCGTGTGTGTATGTATGTATGTGTGTGTGTGTGTGAATGTGTGTGTGTGTGTGTGTGTGTGTGTAGGCTTACTCCACAGATGTGTGTGTTCCTCTGTCTCGGCTGCCTCAGATCATCGTGGAGACGAAGGAAGACCTGCTTGAGAGCCGGCTAACTGGTGAGTGTGGGGGGGTTAGGGTTGGGGGACATTATGGGAATATTAATCTACGGAGGTTTAATCCTAAATCAACTGTTGGTTTTATTTTTGTTTGTTGCTTTTAATGTTTCCTGCTGCAGGAAAAGATTAAAGATCAAACGTCTAAGCGTGTTTGTGTTCTGCTTCAGGGCCGATCGCGGGTCACGTGGGCGACGGTAACTTCCACTGTCTGATGGTCGTGGATCCCAACGACCCGGATGAGCAGCACAGAGTCCACCTGTTCGCCGAGAGGTTGGCCAGGTAACGAGCTCCTGAGCCCAAACTCTAGTCTGCACACTTGTGTGTTCTTGTCGTAAACCAGGATTTCTGACTTTTCCTTCTATGAAATCTGAACTTCAGAATATCTTTGTCGGATTTTTCTGTGTCCTCCACAGGCGAGCGCTGGCCATGGGTGGAACCTGCACCGGTGAGCATGGAGTGGGTTTGGGAAAGAGGGTTCTGCTGCAGGAGGAGGTCGGACCTCTGGCCATCCAGGTCATGCAGGGTCTCAAAGAAACCCTCGACCCAAAGAACCTGATGAATCCTGGGAAGATCCTGCTGCAAGGAGACCCTTAGGTGTTATTTTAGTTTAAGGAATTACGAAATTATGATCAGATTTAAACTCTAGAAGGAATCGCTGAAGCTGTGTGTCAGGAATGTAGGTGATCAAACTTAGTTTCCTTGACTTTGTTTGTTTATTTTGTCTTGATACCAGGACACTCGAGAAACCGGACCTGATAATAAAACACAGCGATGATTAAATGATTATATTATAAACTTTAGAAATGCGTCTGATGCTGCTGGATTTTAAATCTCATTTTGACCGGATTTCTGTAAAGAAATCTAATTTAAGTGGTTTGAAAGGAAAACGTTTGTTTCTTGGTGTGTGAATATGTTGAGAACATATTAAATCTTTACCTCATTTCAAAGTTCTTGGAGGTTCCTCAGCTATCACGGAGGGTTTTAATCTGCCTGGAGCTTCAGTTTGTCTTATTTTATTTAAATTTATTAAGCTATAAGGGCAACAATCCATTCAGTCTTCTGTAATATTCAGTTAAAACATAAAAGCCTATTTAAAGATTTCGAACAGAATACATTTTATTGTTTTTATTTTCAGGTCTTATTATTATTATTATTATTATAAATTATGAAGCAGTAATTTAACTCAAAACATTTCTAGGAGAAAAAGTGTTTTATAGTTTAAAAGTTTTAAACAGCAAAACCTCAAAACATATATATATAAATATTTATATTATATATATATTTATATTATATATAAATATTTATATATATATAAATATTTATGTATATATATACATAAATATTTATATATATATATATATATTTATATACAAATAAATATATATTTATATATATATAATATATTTATATGTATATAACCCACCAGGACCGGTGGCGCCTGTACTCGGCAGCCTCGCCTCTGTCAGTGCGCCCCAGGGCAGCTGTGGCTACATCGTAGCTCATCATCACCAGTGTGTGAATGTGTGTGTGAATGGATGAATGATACACTGTAGTGTAAAGCACTTTGGAGTCCTTACTCTGAGAGGCGCTATACAAGTGCGGGTCATTTATCATTCATATATATATGTATATATATATATGTATGTATATATATATATGTATATATATGTATGTATGTATATATATATATATATATATGTATATATATATATACATATATATATGTGTGTATATATATATATATATATATATATATATATATATATATATATATATATATATATATATATATATATATATATATATATATATATATATATATATATATATATATATATATATATATATATATATATGTGGCAAGGTGGATAAACGAGGGCCCGGGCGGGATTCGATCCCCAGACTCCCGGGTGAGGGTCATACGCTCTAACCAGTCAGCCAAAGGGACATCCCCTTGGCCAAGTTGCCAGGGCGCATGATCAATCGGGACACTGTAACAGGACACTCACACTGTCACATATACACATATATATATACATATATGTGTATGTGTGTATGTATACATACATATATGTATATATACGGTATATATATATATATATATATATATATATATATATATATATATATATATATATATATATATATATATATATATGGCCCGGGAGTGATTAGATCCCCAGAATCTCGAGTGAGAGTCATGCACACTTACCAGTCAGCCAAGTAGCCAACTGTGACAGGATGCTCACACTGTCACATGCATATATATATATTTAAATAAATGCTGCTATATGTGACTTTAATTCAACAACACCTCCCTGGAAACAAACAGGGACAGCAGAATGACAAAGTCACACGAAAACATCAATTTTTTTTAAACCGGACAGAAACAGCCTGAAAGGCGCAGTACCCAGTTCCACCACACGGTGTCAGCAGTGTCACACACATGGATGATTTTATTAGATGGACTAAATAAAACGCGCGTTTCTGCCTCACTGGGTTGTTGGATGCAGTTGCAGCTCACAGTCGTTAACTGAGCATTAAGAATGAGATTACCGCAATCTGAGATTCTGAGTTACAATAAAACAACTAACATATTCTATAGTTTTATAAATATTGATATTATTCACATTCTCCATGGTGGACCTTATGCTTCTATAATCATGGTTTAAACAGCTCTTAATGGTTGTTTTAAATGAGTCATTAACTAGAAAAATAAGTAAAAAATAAACTAAAAAGTAAATGATATAGCGCCTTCTGGAACCCCCCAAGGCACTTTACAACACAGTCATTCACCCATTCACACACACATTCACACACTGGTGGGGATGAGCTACGATGTAGCCACAGCTGCCCTAGGGCGACAGAGGCGAGGCTGGTGAGCACTGGCGCCCCCGGTCCCACCACCAGCAGGCAACGTGGGTTAAGTGTCTTGCCCAAGGACACGACGACAGCGACAGACTGAGCGGGGCTCGAACCTGCAACCTTCTGATTACGGGGCGAGCGCTTAACTCCTGTGCCAACGTCGCCCAAGTATCAAGTATAAATAAATAAGGAGAATGTGAAAACTTAGTTTCTCTATTATTATTATAATTCCGTCTTTCAGCCCCAACAGAGGACCAATCCTCTCCTCCTCCATCTCTACCTGTGGGGCAGAGCCTTCCCTGGCTAGCCTGGACACATAACACCTCCAGTGTCCTGGGTTGACCTGGGGACATCCTGACCATGCCTGAACCACCTCAGCTGGAGAAGCAACAGATACTCCGAGTCTTTCCCAGATGTCCGAGCTCCTCTCTATCTCTAAGGAAGCTCACTTTGAAGAGAGAGAGAGGTGAAGAAGGTCATACAAAAGCCAGCTTGAACAGGTGAGTCTTCAGCTACTTTTTAAAGGAGACCACTGAGTCCACTGATCTCAGGCTCAGGGGGAGAGAGCTCCAGAGTCTGGGGGCCACAGCAGCAAACTTCAGTCAGAAACAGAGAATTCAGGTTTTTAGAGAGAATTAGATCATTGAGCAGGAAGGTCTTATTGTTAACAGAGCGGGTGTTTAATAGAGCCATGCTGAGTGTGGTGGAGGAATCAGAAAGTACAGAAACAGCTGGAGTTAGTGGATGTAAATTAGCAGGGTTAGATCCACGGTGTTTATAAAAACCACTTATGGAGGGAACAGGAGGAGAAACCACTGAGGAATTAGGATAAACCGACCTTTACAAACTTGGACGGATGAACCGTGTCCCAACGTGTCCTGGCGGGAATATGGAAGTGGCGCTCAGGTCGCCAAACAAAGGAAGAGAAGCTAGAAGATCACGCCGATGTTTACTAGGTAAACCACACTTTAAGAGAAGTCTTATCCTCACCTGGATTCCTGCTCGTTTACCTCTTTACCTCTGACGCTTTCCCGGGACCGGATAAACATCGCTGGAGGCGCGCAGATCGGGACCGTCGTTTGGCTCCGGGCCAGCGCGCCGCTCAGGAAAACAAACAGGATGGTACGTCCTCGGTGCATCTTGGGCGATCGTGAACGAACAGAATGACAAAAGAGTCTGGCGATCATAGGAGATGGTAGCAGGGACACTACTGAAGAGGATCGCAGACAGGAGCAAGGTGGAGAAGGGGAGGTTAGTGGAGAAAAGTTTGAAAAAGTGGCCGGTGACCGCGGCGAAGCCAAGCACAGGCGCCATCTTGTTTCCCACCGGAAGCGGAGATTGAGTGAGTCGCCGCCTTCTCCTCGAGACACTGAACGGTTTCCCAGAACCAATTTGGAGCAGCTCAAGGCTTCATCCATATCCTCATCAAAGCAGAGGCAACTGCTACTGCTGCTCACCGCTTGGCCCTCCGGTACCTGCTGCTGCTTCACACCAAGCACGCCCCGTAGGCCTTCTTAGCCTGAAGCTCCTCTAACATGTAGTGTCCACCAGCCTTTTAAATAAATGAAGACCTCAGATATGATCTCAGTTCTAAAACACGGTAAATTTGACCTTTTTATTTCCTTATTGCCATCTGCTGGAGGATTCTTCCTGTTAAAGAGGAGTTTTACTCTCCACTGTCATTAAATGCTTGCTTGGTATGAGGATTGCTGCAAAGACACTGATGCAACAAGTCAGCGACTCGATGCAATCTGCTGGTTTTTTTAGGAAACTTTGAATAGCAATAATAAATAGATCTCAGTGGACTGAAAAGTTCAGGAAGGTTGATAAAGCACCTTGAGATTACTTTTGACACATTTTTGTTTGTCTTGTTTTATCTACTTTTTGGACCATGTAAATGCTATATAAAGAAACTTCTTCTTCTTTTTATGGAGCGTTGTTGCGCCCAGTAGCATGTTTAGCGTGTTGAATAGATTTAAATCAGACACAGAAAGGAAACTATTAGCAAGTTTTTCTTCACTGACGGTGATTTTGTGTCTTTTGCTGCTCTCTGTGCTCCTCAATTTATATTAAACTGACTCTGTGTGTGTGTGTGTGTGTGTGTGTGTGTGTGTGTGTGTGTGTGTGTGTGTGTGTGTGTGTGTGTGTGTGTGAGTGTGTGAGTGATTATGCCTGAGCTAGGGACCTTTTATAGACCTGCTGTCCTCATATCAGGACAGATTAATACACCTCCTGTTTGACGGTTAGCGTCCAACCACAGCTTCCCTTTTTTGGTAGCGAGACGGAGACAAAATATCTGAGACATTATTTCTGTGACAGTGAAAAAAAAACATAAACATAAACATACTGAAGGGTTTTAATCGTTTCTAATCACAGGCTGGCAAATTCACCCAAAATAGTTTGCATGTAGATGTTGTAAATGAATAATCACAGTGCCAGTGTCAAGTTTATTTATGAAGCACATTTAAATACAAAGATTAAAATGCAGGTTTTTAAGTTTGATAAAAATCCTGCAGCAGTGACCCCGAGATAACCTTTTTGTGCATGAATACAGTTTGTATGTCACAACATCACCTCCCCCTCGGGGGTCACGGACCCCCAGATTGGATGCATCATTGGACGTTTAAATAACAGTTTACTTAATTAGTTTGTTGTCGTTTAGCTGTAAAGCGTGTTTTACGTTTATAAGACGCGTTTGTGTCAAATCAACCCGGTTTTTACATTTGTGATTACCATCTAGCGCTTTCAACGGACATGTTTGTGTTTTAAACCAACAAACAGAAATAAATCCTCACCTGTGCGTTAAAGCTCACGCCTGCCATGAATTATCCTGAAAGGCCCCCATAATTTAATCCAGCAGATCACACCCCCACCGCGGTAGAGGATCCGGGCCAATCCGATGCTGAGGAATGGAAACAGTGTTGTCGCGGCACCGTCTCCAGTCTGTTTTTATGAGCGGAGTTTGCGCACTGAGCGCGTCTATTGTCTGGAAGCGGCGGCGCGGCGGAGCGGAGGAGCGCAGCGCCGATCTGGGAGCGCAGGGGAGCGGCTTCTTGTGACTCCGATGTCCGGGGGAGGAACACCGATTGCTGCCAGGAACGGAGCCCACCGGACGGGAGCGCGCTGACTGAGACGACGTCACCCAGCCCCCATAGACCGTCTCTTCTCTCCGGCGGCCAGACAGACAGCAACAGTTGTCACGATGTCTGAGGCCAGATGAGGCGAAGCGGCGGAGCGAACGCTGCGGCGCTGCTGCGATCCGGACCGGGCGGTGCTGCAATGATCCAGCCGTAAAGGCACCGGGACGGCGCGGAGGAGAGAGAGAGAGAGAGAGCACCTGGCTAATCGAACCGGGATCCAGCTCAGCTCCGGTTCGGTCGCGTCCTGATCGATTTGTGTGTGTGTGTGTGTGTGTGTGTGTGTGTGTGTGTGTGTGTGTGTGTGTGTGTGTGTGTGTGTGTGTGTGTGTGTGTGAGGTGAATCCGGACGCGCGGCTGGCTCATGTTCCGCTCGGCGGGGAAACGCGCTGTTGCGTCTGCAGAGAGCTGACGATCCCGCGGAGACTCACGGACAGACAGACGGTCAGGCCGAGAGGCAGACAGGAGTGAGGGAGGGGGGCGACAGCCTGTTTGGGCTCTCTCGACCCTTTGCGGATCGAGCCGAGCCCCCTCCTGTTTCCACCCAGAACCCCCACCCACTCCTCCAGCTTTGGATGGGGGGGAAGCAGAGCACGGCAGGGCGGCCCCGGGGTGCTTTTCCCGGCGTCTCTTCGGATGACAGCGCGGTGCCACCCTCGGCCCACTTTGGTCACTACCGACCGAGCGGCACCATGGGCCTGCGGAGCCGCTCGGTGAGCTCCGTGGCTGGAATGGGCATCGACCACAGCTCCGCCATGCCCTTCGGCTTCTACACCCCCAGAGGGACGGACTCGGATCGGGGCGGAGGGGGCTCGGGGGGCACCACCGCGGCCCCCCACGGAACCGGCTACCAGGACACTGGCGGCGGGGGGCACCACACGGACGGAGTTCTGTATTTGGGGTCCCGGGGGTCGCTGGCTGACACCTTGCCCCTGCACATCGCGCCCCGCTGGTTCAGCGCGCACAGCGGTAAGACACACACACACACACACACACACACACACACACACACACACACACACACACACACACACACACACACACACACACACACGCGATTGACCTGGTGATGTTATTGTTGCTGTTATGACTGGATTTGGAGAGCATGGCTCTGAAAGGTGCGCTCCACCTGCAGCATCTGTTGGCCATTGCTTGTTGTGTTATAACACAGATGACTAATAAGCCTGAAGCCAAATCTGGCTGAGTCAATTAGCCCTGCGATTAGGGATGGAGGAGGAGGCGGCAGGGAGGAGAAGGGCTCAGAGCCTCCTTCCTTTCTTGGTGATCATCCTCTAACCCACAACCTGTTTCTGTTTTTGCCTGGACACACCTGGACACACAGGTATCACCTGGCCCGGTTTGCTGAGCTCCAGCTGAGCCCTAAAGTCACAATAAAATTAAAAAAAAAGATCTTCTTTGGCAAACAGAACAGAACCAGCACTGAAGCTGAAACTAAATTCACACATTTTTTATTAGAATATATATATATATATATATATATATATATATATATATATATATATATATATATATATATATATATATATAAATATATATATATATATATATATATATATATATATATATATATATATAAATACACTCACAAAATGAAAACCTGCAAGTGGTGCAAGAACATTTGTATTAATTAAGTTATTTACACAAATGCTTATTGTTTTTGCTCTGATTTTTACTGCTGATCTGCAGTCTCACCAAAAGGCTCAGAAATAAAGCTGAGGGACGTCATGAGCGGTTACGTGTCCTCTGATAACACCGGGTTTGCAGATCCCCTTGCTCTCATTACCAAAGCTCTGCCCAGCTCACAGCAGGAGGAAGGCAAGTCAGACGTCAACGTCTCAGCTGGTTTTACCGTCTCTGCATTGCCTAGCAACTCTGGATGTGCTTCTCTATCAGTGGGGGCAGATAACAATGCCAGACAAGGGGAGGGAGGCAGAAAAAAAACGAGGAAGGTGCTCAAAAGTAAATAATCTACAGGTGTGTTAATGGCTAAATCTCCGTTTTGATTCGATTTTGGTTTGATTCGACAGCATTTTCAGATGAGCTGTTCAACAGGTTAAACCAAACCCTTTAATAATCTTTAAATCCAACATAAAATGCAATTTAATACCCGTTTGCCTCCAAAGGATGCAAGGATTAGGATCTGGTTCTGGTTCTGCTGCTCAACAAAGATGAAGAGCCACAGATGTTTGAAAAACAGTCTCTAACCAAACCCAAGGAGACATAAAGAAGCCCCCGAGAGACACCAAATGACTGCATGGGTTTCCAGGAAGAAGCTAAACGACCAGAAATAAACACGATGCCGCGCCGACATTAAAGAAAGCACACAGTTCTGAGAAGATGCAGCTAGCTCACAAGCAGACGTACGAGCAAGAGGTGCAAAATAAGCTATACGGAATAAACATGCAAACATCCACAGAAATCTCAGCAGCAGCACGTAAACCGACGTGCGTTAGATGATAATGCACTTTATGGATGATAAAGCAAAGTCAAAATGACCCAGAAATGCAGACAAAATACCAAAAACATGTTCAAAAGAACCAAAAAGAACGATGCAACGCTGGCAAACAAGCTGCAAATAAATGCAAAACAAAAACTCAATAGATGTTTTTCTGAAAGGCAAATTAACTGTTTAGTACATTTTCAAATGATAGAGACATGAGGGTATAATAGGAGACGACATGATGCTCCTAAAAAGCTCCGAAGCATCAAAGGATGGTTGAAAATAGTCACCAGGATTTGGTTGTTTTAGTGTTTTTGCATCTTGGTGAGTCCAATCTCCGTTTCAGGAATGATGGATGCACTTTTGTCACGTCTTCTGCACGTGTTCAGACGTTTAGACTCTGATTTGATGTTTGTGAGCAAGACTTTTTGGTTTTTCTAGGGAACTCGGGTGCTTTCAGAACCTCAGCTGAGCCGTGTCACACAATCCGGAGTCCACATTGATTTTCCGGAGACCACTGGGATGGCTCAGCAGGCTGCTGCTGCAAACAGCTCCCGAGGGAAAACACATGTTGTCTGTGGCAGGAGCTTAGCTTCTCTGCATCGCCTGGAATGCACTTTTATTTGGGTAAATTTTCGTTATTTTATGTAAGACAATAAAACTTCTGCGTGTGAATTAGACAAGGAGCAGCATTCAGCGTGTGTGTGTGTGTGTGTGTGTGTGTGTGTGTGTGTGTGTGTGTGTGTGTGTGTGTGTGTGTGCTTCACACATGACCGAATCAGGGAACTCGGAGCTCTTCTGCACAGAATTATCCGGTTTCATGTATGGAAACTGCTCTCTGGTGTTCATGTCACCGGCTCCGACATCAGCTGGAAAAGTCCAACTTATGTTTAGTTTGTAGGTTGTGGAGAACACGAGCTCCAGGAACAATCAACTTTTGGATAATTTTCATAACAATGTAAGAAATTCTAAAAAAAAAATTACAGATTAAAATGTTGAAAAACTATAAAACAAGATATTTCAAGTAGAAAATAGTAAAATAATATATTTTTTGCCATTTTGCTTGATGAGACATATCCGTTCACCTGTAATAGAATTAATCAATTATTCATTAGTTTATCATCTGGTTCACAAAATTGCAATGGAGCCTCAAATATCACTGGTTAACTAAATATTACAGAGAAATGCAGCAAAGCCGTCATCATCGTCTTCCTCCGCTTATCCGGGTCCGGGTCGCGGGGCAGCATCCCAACTAGGGAGCTCCAGACCGTCCTCTCCCCGGCCACCTCCACCAGCTCCTCCGGCAGGACCCCAAGGCGTTCCCGGACCAGATTGGAGATGTAACCTCTCCAACGTGTCCTGGGTCGACCCGGGGGCCTCCTGCCGGCAGGACATGCCCGAAACACCTCCCCAGGGAGGCGTCCAGGAGGCATCCTGGCCAGATGCCCAAACCACCTCAGCTGACTCCTCTCGATCCGGAGGAGCAGCGGTTCTACTCCGAGTCCCTCCCGAATGTCCGAGCTCCTCACCCTATCTCTAAGGCTGAGCCCGGCCACCCTACGGAGGAAACTCATTTCGGCCGCTTGTATCCGCGATCTCGTTCTTTCGGTCATTACCCAAAGCTCATGACCATAGGTGAGGATTGGGACGTAGATCGACCGGTAAATCGAGAGCCTGGCTTTCTGGCTCAGCTCCCTCTTCACCACGACAGATCGGCTCAGCGTCCGCATCACTGCAGACGCCGAACCGATCCGCCTGTCGATCTCCCGATCCCTCCTACCCTCACTCGTGAACAAGACCCCGAGATACTTAAACTCCTCCACTTGAGGTAGGACCTCTCCCCCGACCCGGAGTTGGCAAGCCACCCTTTTCCGGTCGAGAACCATGGTCTCAGATATGGAGGTGCTGATCCTCATCCCAAAAATGCAGCAAAGCAAAAATAAATAAATAAATAAATTGGCTTTTGACTGGAATCTAATAAGCAATGAAAAATCCCACATTTTCTCCATTTTGTGAACGCATCATGGATGTAAATTCAAAGAGTCGGAGTACCCGGCCCGGAGGGTTACCGGGGTCCCACCCTGGAGCCAGGCCTGGGGTTGGGGCCCACGAGCGAGCGCCATGCCCGGCCGGGCCCAGCCCGAACCGGATACATGGGCTCATCCAACTGTGGACCCACCACCCGCAGGAGGAACATAAAGGGTCAGGCCAAACTCAGCGTGCATCGCGGTAATTCTCCTTCCATGAGATAAATCAGTTTCTGACAAAGTCGGGATCAGCAAGTTAAAAATGTTCTACTGAAGCAAATATTCAGGATTTGATTTGTTTCCTGGAGATCTTCTCTAGACTCCAAACAGCTTGCTAATTATAGTTATATTGTATGTGTTGTGTTTAAGCGTTCTTATAGGTGTACAGGTCATTTACTGGAATCCAGCTGCTCACACTCCTTAGTGGGAGAAGATGTGCGTGAGATGTGGGAAGCGTGACCCGTTGTTGCTGGCTGTGTTAGCAGAGCAACTTTGAGTTCAGCCTAAAACTTTAGATTCAGTAAAAACAATTTCTGTTTGGCACGATCATCATTAGAAGCTTTTATTTCCTTCTTTGTCCCTTTGGATATTATTGTATTTTTCCTAAATTACAGTAAACTTGCAGACTTTTGGGAAAAGAATGCACCAAATTCTGGATTTTAAACCTTTTCCTAGAGAATTAGCTTTAGTCCTGATGTGGTTGGGAACAAATTCACCACTGATGCTAATAAACCTTTTCATCCACGCGTAAAAAATGTTGTTTTTAGTCTCTTGATGGATTTATCGTTGCTGTAGAGAAGCTTAAGTTGTTTATTTAATAATTTAAGTTGTTTATTTAATAATTTAAGTTGTTTATTTAATAACTTGGCCGTTAATCATTCAGCTCCAGGTTCCACCTTACTGTTTGTCCTTGGAAAGTTGGATGCGTGCGGAAAAATGTGTCACACCCTTACAGTGTGTGTGTGTGTGTGTGTGTGTGTGTGTTGGTGATAAAATTCAGGTTCTGTCTAATGTTAATTACAGGATAAATCATAGAGAGCTTTGTAGTTATGTTTGTTCTGGTTACACACCATGCATTGAGATTGCATTCTTTAATACAGAACACACACACACACACACACACACACACACACACACACACACACACACACACACACACACACACACACACGCACGCACGCACGCACGCACACACACACACACACAGAAAGCTGCAGCAGTAAAGCCTCCTCCTCATGCATCTTCGGTCCGACGCAGGCGGAGGTCAAACTCGATGGGGTGCGTTCGTGTGCTGCAGCGATTCTGAAGCTCAGGCTTTTTGAAAGAAAACAACAGTTAATTACACTTCTTATATGAATCACGGCTGCTTGCAAACTTGATGAAAAACCATGTAAACAAACAATTTTTTTCAACAGTAAACAAAAGAGGTGAACGGGATGAAAATTGTAAACGTTTAGGAACGTCATTCTTTATTTTTACTGACTATAAAAGAGCTGCAAAATATATCCATCCATGCATCTTCCTCCGCTCATCCGGGGTCAGGTTGCAGGGTCAGCAGCCCAAGCAAAGAGGCCCAAACTTCCCTCTCTCCAGCCACACAAGCCAGCTCCTCCAGGGAATCCCATGGCGTTCCCTGGTCAGCTGATTTGTGCCATAACTGTTTATCTTGAAGCTCAGTTAGCTCACTAAGCTCATATTTGATTGTTTATTCTTTAAAATATCTTGAAATGAGGCCTAGTCCACACGTAGCCGGGTTTTTTTTTTAAACGAATACCCGCCCCTCCAAAAACTTGCATCCACACCACCTCGTTTAAAAAAACCTGTCCACACGTACCCGGATAAATACGTTGATAAGGACATGCCAGACCTGTAGGCGGCAGCACTTCCCCCGTTCTTAACCTCGTCCTTCGTCTGTGGTCTTCCACAAGGAGCAGTAATTCCTCTTGCAAAAACAAGCCTATCTCCAGCGGTCAAAGGGCAATCAGGCGGGGTACACCCTGGACAGAGGGCCAGTCCATCGCAGGGCAACACAGAGACACACAGGACAAACAATCATGCACACACACACACATACCTAAGGACAATTTAGACAGACCAACGAACCTAACAGTCATGTTTTTGGACTGTGGGAGGAAGTTGGAGTCGGTTTAAAACATATTAGTTGTATTATCCTGGTCATGGGTCAAACTGGCACCCTCCCGCCAGCAGGACGTGTCTGAATCACCTCCCCATGGAGACGTCCAGGAGGTGTTCTGACCAAACACCTGAACCACCTCGTCTGGCTCCTGTCGACGTGGAGGAGCAGCGGCTTTACTCTCAGGCCGAGTCCCGCCACTCCTCGTCCGATCTTCTTCTTTAAGTGCCAACACGCGGGACAGCAGAGAGCAACTCAAGCAAAGGGAAACTAAAATGAAGACATTTTGGGACTAAATGCAGCAAAACCATCATAGCTCATCAGCTGCAGGACATGTGTTAATTTAAAGTGTTTTAAGACCGCTGAAAATCTATTTCAGCGTAATCACATTTTTCCAAATGATCCCAGCCGAGGAAAACACATTTCTGTCTGAATGCAGCGCAAACGAATAGAAAGATCAGAGAAGAGAAAGCGAGCCTCGTTTGGTAACATCCGTCTTTTTCCACGATGAGCTCTGATTGGTCTAATTGCTTTGATTAGTTCCCACATCTGCTGTCAGCGAGGAGCCCAAGCTGGAGACCTGCTACCAAAGGCCGAAGTCCTCGAGATTAAAACATTAAAAAACACACGGATGAGACGGGACGGCCGGGCTGCAAGCGGGAGAAAGGTGTAAACGGAAACGTGAATGAATCAGGACTGAAGGACAAGGCCTTGATGATCAGTCAGACTCAAACACCCCAAAACAAATAAATGATGCGTTAACCCCCTCTGGGCAGACCGAGGGCCTGCCCCCAAGCCTCCTGACTCTTCATCGACACAATCTGTCAATGACCGCATCAGCTCTCAATCGATGCAGCATTTACACTCCTTCCCTGACCAACACGGTTAATCCTCAACGACCTTGGCTGCTAAAGCCCCGGCGTGACTCGTAAGCGTGAGAGCATTTTTCTCGCTTAAGTGCTTCGAACAACAACAAAAAAAGGTCTGAAAACAATAACAGGCTTAGAAGAGACTCAGTGCTGCTGGAGGCACGTTTCCTACAAACATCTCAGCGGCAGCAGCTGGTTCTGGTACCAGACCCATTTATCACAAAGACGAGGTTATGTCTAAAACTGCTTCAACCAGCTGGGCTGAAGGGTTTTGTCGTGGGAACAGAGGCAGATCTTTAAAGGGGCATTATGGAAGTGTGACGGCCAAAACATGTATAGAAATAATAAATGTCTTCTTCATACGTTCTCCTGCAATGCCCTGGTCCTGTAGAATGAGCCCTGGCATTTTTACTGTGATTGCCTGTTTTTCTGTAAAATCACAGAAAAAGAGAGATGCTCGGGTCGAGCAGGCTGCTTCATGCGCGTTCACGCTCAGGCATCGCCCGTAGCATTTGCTATCCGTAGCTTTAGCAGCAGAGAGAGAGGCAGTGCCACTTTGTCGCTGTTCCTAACGCCTAGTGACAAAGCTAGCTACATTTCTGAGGACCCTTAGCTACTTTCTGTAGAACTTTCTTCTAGATATTTCCTGCAAATTAGCAACAAAATAGCCATTTTCACTCCGAACCGTTCTTTGGTTTGACGTTGTTTCAGCTGTCATCAACGATATAAATGTTACAGATACTGTGAATGTTACTAGAGTGTAGCTCACCTAGTAAGATGTTGGACTCTCATGCAGAAGACCTGGGTTTGATTCTGGATGTGAACATAGTTCATTTAGAGTTTCTTTTTTACATTAATGGTATTTTTTCACAGTAAGATGCCCAAATTTTTATTTGAGATGAGAATCATCTCAGAGGCGTACGTGTGTGTGGTGTGTGTCCATAATCATGCAAATTCAGCTTTATTCATTTTCATTCTAAATCTGCTGATTTTAGAGGCATTAACCCTTTGATGCATAATGGTCCCTACAGTGGACAGGTACTCAAAATTGTTATTTCTCTATTTTTGCTATTAAGCACAGCTGTTGAAGACTTTATTGCATGTGAGCCCCTCCATTTGGACTTCAGTAAGTCAAGCCACCATATTTCATGTTCAGAATGCACGTTGTACACTGAGATGGACATGTAATAAATTATTTGTAAATTAACAAAATGGTACAAAAAATATTTGTTGAAATTTGTTTCATTCACACCTAAAGATGAATGAAAAAAATTGTTAAAAAAATCATGGTTGAAGATTTCATAATTCATGCATCAGAGGGTTAATGTCAGCATATCGGTATCGGCAAATATCTGTTATATTAATATCGGTATCGGCAAATATCTGTTATATTAATATCGGTATCGGCCATAACATTTCATATCGGTGCATCACTAATGCTAAACACACAAGAACCATTTTCACACGCCAACATTCACCTGTCAGAAGGGTAATCTCACCAGATTACATGCGACTTTGGGGTAAAAAAACATGGCCGACGAGGAGGGTGCGACATGCTTCACGGCTTTCCCTCGCATTCAACAGGTTGTTGCTGCAGTCTTGAACAAGCTTCGACATTTTTGCTAAAGCAAAGCAGAAGTTTCTATGAAAATTGCTGCAGGGTAGCACACAAGAACACCTGTAATCCCAATTTTTTGGAGGAATTAGGCTTCTGTTTGTAAAAAATGCTGAACTCAAAATGAGCTGCCACCTTTCTTGCAGGTGAGTAAAAGTGTTTGCTTGTCCACAAGCTGCAGGTTTTTTATTCCAATCCTCCACGTGTGACTTTAAAAACCATAAATGTTTCTAAACAAAAGAAAAACAAAACAAGTCTTGCTGCCCCGACTAAAGTCCTCGCTGTTTAAAAATGTTTATTCACTTGTTTTCTTGTCATCTATGGCAATCATCTGCAGCTGATTAACACTAGTGACTCATCAGATGTGAGAACAAATAAGTTTTTTATTTGCACACAAAACCCAGATGTTGGTGGTTGTTTATGCACTATGTCGGGCCGGTATCAAACATCTGTAGCTTGATTTTGCTTGTCTAGCTGCAGGACGAATCATTCCTTCACTCAGTCTGGTTTAAGCTTTGCTTTGTTCTCCAGCAGATGCTAACTGCTAAGCTGCTGCTGCAGGAGCAACACAATGAAAGCGACGGAAACACCAACACCTACAAGAATAGATACGAATAGAAAGCCACAGCTGCCTGAGATATGTTGAAGTACTCCAGGAGAATAAAAACACTCTTAGTTTTATATGAAAAATTAGTCCTGTGATTATTAAAACAGCTTTTATTGGGTTTTTGAAATTTATAGAATTGCTTACAAATACAGTTTTTGTGTAAAACATGCAACTTTTAAATATTAGACTCAATTAGATGTATTTTTAATAAAAACGATAAAAAACTTCTGAGAGAATTGTATAAATCACCGTCTGTGTTTGTAGACTGTAAACAGATGAATACGTTTGTTTTGCTAATTGCTAACAAGTGTTTTTAAAACTTTTTTTGTGTTTAGCAGCTCTATGTGTGAGTAGTTTTCATTAAACAAGAGCGTCGGCGTTAGTCACCTGCCAGAAACACAAAGCAATTACTCATCAGCTCCATCACTTCCTGTGCCCCCCCCCCACCTCATGATACCTGCCTGACATTGTTCTCAGAGAAGGCAAATCCTTAACCTCTACAAGCAGCAGCTGCTTCTTAATTTAAACGTAAATAGTGAAGAACTCCTCCTCACCTGGAAGATGAATCCAGCGTGATATTCATCAGTAACAGAGAACGAGAACAGCCTCGAGCTTGTTTTCCGCTCCGAACCTGAGTGATAAAGATGCAAACCCGTTTGAGCCGAGAGACACATTCACAGGTTTGATGTGCTTTAGCTTCATGCTAACATTTGGTGATGCTTTATATATATAAAAAAAAAAACACTAACCTGTGTACCCACAAATTCCACTACCTCCGCTCCGCTCCGACACGAACGCCGGAGCAAAATCGGTCCCGTTCTAGTCAATCAGAGCAATTCCACTACTGCGGCTGTGCTCCGGCAGTGCGGCGCCGTGCGCCGCCCTCTGTTCCGGCGTCCGGCAAAAATAGAATCGATCCTATTTTCGCCGGACGCCGGAGCACCTCCGCAGTAAATGGACAGAAATCACAAACGCCCAACAGGAAAAGGAGCGAGCACAATTTCCGTTTTTCACAATAAATCGATAAACAAAGGGCGTTTTTGGTTTCATATGCACAGGTTTAACAACTTTTAACAACTATCAATGGCGGCTGAAGTTTAAATGCACAAAAGTAAGCCATAAATACAGTTTCTACTATCAAAGTAGTCACACTTTGTTGATCCAAACACTGCTGATCTCTCAACACAAATGATGGGCAGATTAAACAGTTCATTTCGATGCTTCTCCCACACAACGGGTGTTTGGATCTAACTTCCGCGTTTATTGCTCGGACTGTATCGCAAGATCTCGAAAATCCCGCGCATGCTTGTTTGCGCACCTCAGGTCTCCGCACCGGAGCGGAGCCGTTGTAGAGCGGGTACCAGTAAAAATTGAGTTCAGAAGCGAGCGGCTGTGGAAAGCGGGGGTGGACCGGAGCGGAGCGGAGGTAGTGGAATTTTGGGGGTTAGAATGAGTTTTCTGCTTATAAAAAAGTGGCATATTCCTGCAAACCCATCAGAGGAAGCTGGATGAACTCCAGGCTCCTCCCCTCTTGCATCGCTCCTGTTGGGGTGTTTGTCTGTAACCCTTTGGGAATCACCTTGTTGGTCTTTAAACCATATTTCTTTCTGCTCTTTCTTTGGTATTTTCATAGATTTAACTAAAACGATGTGGATTTAAAAAGATCTTTGTGGCTGACTTCTGGTAACAGAGCTAAGTCATGTGCTGCACAACTCTGGCTCATCCCTTGAGTTAGGAGCATTTTAATGCCCAAATGAATCATTGATCTGAATTAAGACAAACAAACAAAAGCATTCCTGTGGAAAATAATCCTGAACAAGGGTTGAAAAACTGCCACAGCCAGAAGAATTATGGATTAAAGCCACTTTAGATTATTACGAGCGTCTGGGATGTAATTAAAACTTCATCGCTGCTCTGTGAAGCCACGCTGAACGCAGAAGGAGCTGTCTCGTAGTTTTGTTTAAAGGTGTGGTTCACTGAAAACCAGGATATTTTTCAGTTTATAGTTGGTCACTCTAAGTTTTTTTTATGCAAGATGAACATTCTCCTACACCTATGTCCTGCTTTAGGTTCTGATAGAAAACAGACGATGAAACTCTAGGATTAGAAAATCCTGACAGATCTACGTCACACTGCCACTTAACATTCATGGACTCACCCATCTTGACTCACAACGGGGAAGGCTGCTGTTGGTTTATCGTCCAGGAAACCGCAGAGGACGTCTCAGCTAGTAGAAGCTAACAGTTAGCATTAGCAACGCCACCACACAGCAGAACTTCTCCAGGTTTGTGTTATTTGTGGAGATACAACACCAACGTTGCAGAACAGAGTCAGTGGTAGAGCCGTGTTGCTGTTAGCCAATCAGAGGAGAGATGTTCACGAATCAGGAAATAAGAGATCAGATCCTGTCGTGTTAAGCTCTCCTCTGATGTGGCTCATTCTGAAACAAGCACATCTGAGTTTTTCCTCCCCCTGAGGTCAACACCTTTAAAAGACTCAGCATGAAGGATAACGGGAGGATCTGACTTAACTGGTAGACTAAGGACTATTTACCTGGGAGGGGAGGGGGGGCTGGTCATAGCCTGGCCCTCTGTATTATTTCTGCACAGAGAATGAGTCTGGTAAATCACAGGCAGAGAGGCACTTGAGGGGCGGGACTAGGAAGCCCAAAAATGACCAGTCAGAAAAAAGAAGGAAATCCCGACTGTACCGCACGACGCGGTCGATTTCTAGTTGTAGTAAAAAAAATAGCATCTGGCAACGGCGCAAACATCTTTTATTTTTTTAGAAGAAAGGCTTTTAGCGCTTCTACTTGTGGTTTTAAAGACATCTGAGTCATTTAGACGAGAGGAAAGAGCCGCAGCGAACTCCGCCGCTGTCTTCGTTGTCGGCGACGCTGTAGTTTTTTTTAGCGGTAGTAAAAATGGCGTCTGGCGACAGCGCAAACGTCTTTGTTTAGAAAGAAGGCTTTTAGCGCTTCTACGTGTGGTTTTAAAGATATGTTCAAGTCATTCAGAACAAAGGAAAGAGCCGCAGCGAACTCCACTTCAGTCACCATGTTTATGACAAACTCGGCGTGGTGGTGTGTGACGTACGATACTCAGCGCTGATTGGCTCGGTTAGAATTCTCACGGGGGCGGGGTTATTTGAATAGGAGAGTTCCCAGACTCTGTCTCTGTGCAGAAGTAAACAGAGGAGGGGTCTGGCAGGCCAGGCTAGGCTGCTCGGTGAGGTTAGCTAAAGACTGACTGGACAGGTGAAATGGGAAGCTGAGGGAAAACAATGAAAGAGAATAATTTTTTTTTAATTTCATTGTTTAATGAAACCTTCAAGTCATGACTTAGTTGTAAAATCACGTGTTTGAATCTGGTTGCAGATTTTTTTTTGGTACATCCTGCAGCTGTACGCTGAAATATTCTGAAAATGATTATTGATTCTACTTAAACGTTTGGTTTGTGTTTATTTATTTGGCAGACGCTTTTATCCAAAGCGTTGTGCATTTTAAAACTATTCATATGTCAACTGGAAGATCCTTCATTACATGTTTTAAACCCCCCACCATTTTTAATGCAGCTACAGACACCCGAGGCCTTCCTCGCTGACGCGTACACCATTAGCTTTAAGATTTGAGGTGATGAAAATAATCGCCCTGCCACATACAGATTACTGACAGAAACGCTGTGGCATCCACGCTCTGACAGAAACACGGAGACTGAATAGGCGAGGTGCTGCTTTAAGCAGGGAAATCAGTGCAGATCCTCCCACACAGGCCCGCAGCAGCACACACAAATAAACACAAACACCACCTTCTGATGCTGAGGAATACTCGGCCAGGGAGGCTGCCATCCATGCAGTCGGGTGTTGTGGTTGGACAGGCAGGGAAGGAAGAACATCTGTGCTTCTGAACTGTCTGGTAGCGTGAATATAGGTCAGCGCTGCAATTTATTTCTGTTTCCTCTGCTTTGCACACTCCCCACATCTTTCCTCGTCTCTTTTCTCCCCGTTAACTCGGCGTGCTGCACACTCGGGAGGCGTGCGAGGACACGGACAGACACACAAAGCCTGCAAGGGCAGAATGAGATGATGGGGAGCGAAGGAGAGGCTGCGCGGCGACGTTTGGAGATGGGTTCTTTGTTGCTGTGACAACCAGAAAACGGCTGGTTTTTCAGACGTGGACACAGACGCAAACAACCCCTTCACCTTTGCAAATATCACTTCGTCTCTACTACAGCCTCCCTAAATGACTTCTGCAGCATGTGCACACAGACAAGCAAACAGTTTGACAAGGATTAATGACCCCAAACGAACTGGAAAGAGACGTAAATGTAGCGGGGAAACTATAAACTGAGTTCAAGGAGTAAGAAATGACAAAGCCTGAATGCAAAGACACGCAAAATGACAACAAATGTGCAGGAAAAAAAGCAAGTCGACTAAAAGACTCAAAATGACCAAAACTAAATGAGTAAAGATCCACAAAGCAACACAAACACACCAGATGTTAGCTCTTCTGTGTTATGCACCGTCACTGCTTCTGCGTGAAAAATATCAAAAGAATCTCAAAAAAGGTACAAAATAAAAGCGATTAAACGAAAAAAGCTGAGTTGTTTTTGTGTGTAACATTATTTAAGAAGGCTGTGAAAGGTTTCTGGGGTCGTGTGGCTGCATGTCAGCACCATATGTACTTTAAGCGCTGCGCAACGGCCAATTAGGAGCTGCAGGAGCCCCGGCGACTGTTGCTATGGACAGCGCCTTGATGTCATCAACGCCGAGCAAAGAGGCTTTCTAAAGATAAACCTGAGGTTTGGGCAGCGAGCGGAGCCACAAGCAGCAGCATTCAGGTCAAATCTGAAAGTAGAAGATCTGGATGAAATACCGGATTAAATTACTAAATTAGGATTTGGTAATCTGAAAGTTTTTCTCAGTTAAGAGAATTGTCTCCAGCTTTTCTTATTTAACTATTTTCGTTTTAAAAACCTGTAACGGCCCACAAAAATCTGATAAATCAGATTTATTTCCATCATTTTATTTATTGGATTAAGACGGTTAATAGGCCTTTAAATTGGCTTAGTGGCCAAGATGCAACAATTAGTTGGACATAGTTTCAGTCATTTAAATTTATTATAAATGAACTGTTTCGACATTTAGGCTTTTTGTTAAGCCAACAAGCCGTTCTTATTAGTGCTGTACGATACTGCAAAATTTGGTATTGATCCGATACCAAGTAAATACAGGGGCCAGCAGGGCCAGATTAACACTTTGTTGTACCCTGGGCAACAATATTAAAGGGCCCCATCATCACGACCCAAGGATCACCATAATGTGGTCACATACAGAATATTTTACTGTAATATGCAGTAAATATACTCAATACTTGAATGCCTGACATCACGTAACCCGCTCAGGGTAACCTTTGACCCACCTCGTGTGGACTGACCAATGAGGAGAGGGTCTTAACTTGAGGCCCTCTCTTCATTGGTCAGTCTGCATGAGACTGACTCTCAACTGACGTTCAGTCATAGGCAGCGAAGCGTCTCTGTGCAGCGCAAAAGCCCGGGTGGACAGTTTGTTTAATGTAGGGTGACCATATTTCCATTTCCAAACAAGAGGACAGGGGATCTGTGCCTATGACGTCACACTATGGCAATGCCACACAAACCATGTTGGGACCCATTTTTTTGTAAGAACTAAATTAATATCAGATTCTGCCAATAAAAGGGCTCTAAAACAATAAATATTTAGGGGGATGGACTGTGCGCTAGCCGCAGCAGCCTGGAGCGCACCAATGAACAGCGCTCTGTGCTCTCTGCTCAAGAGTCCATGAATGATGTAATATAGACAACTTTTTTCCGGCTCTCCCTGGATGTGTAGGATATCCAGCTCCCCCATAATTCGATCCCTGCTCCTGGATGAAAAACTGGACATTTTCATCAATTTAAGAACCCCCCACCCCCACCCCACCCCGGACAGAGAGTGACAAGTGGACATGTCCGGGGAAAAGAGGACGTACGGTCACCCTAGTTTAATATAAAGTGGGAGATTACAGATACAGTATTTTGCTCGTGCCCTTGCTGCCCTGGGCCCTTTAGAGTTCGTGGACCCCTGGGCAATTGCCCAGTTGCCCATATGGTTAATCCAGCCTTGGGGGCTAGTATTGCCGATACCAATACTACTAGTCTAGTATCATCTTGTTTGTGGGATTTATTAAGATAAATAATGAATACATCATCAATATAAGAATCTTGTCTGAAAACTCAAGTTTTGTTGATTACTTAATTATTTTGTCATTTTTCCTTTAATAAATCACGTGTACGATGATAATGAAATACAGGGAACATTTTCAGGCAAATAAATTTTTATTAAGAAACTCAAAATGGTTTAAAAATGGTTAACAAACTCAAGATATTTTCTATTAGAAATCTATAAAGTCGTGTTAAAAAAATCCAACGGCGTTCCTTGTTCGGTCTGCCATCACGCAGCTACAACAGTGTTCTCTGCTGTTCTGTGCTTGTCTCGTGCTGGAGCGCTGTTTTACCTTTTTTTATGTAATGGCGGACTGCCCCTTTGACATCCGTGGCGTTCCAATCACAGTGCTTTAAGTGTTTTTGGGCCAATCACAGCGCTCTTTTAGCGAGGTAGGCGGGATGTCCCTGCAAACAAACATGGCTGCCGCTCGAAACGGTCCAATCACAGGTATCAGCCAGGTAAACTACAAATCAAGATGGCTGCCATTCTGCAGTGGTCCAATCATGGCGCTGTATAGATTTCACGGGCCAATCGCAACACTAAGTAGGCGGGATGTTATTGGGGAAAAAAACAAACGTGACTAGTCGGCGGTCAGCCGCTCGTTTGAAACGGTTTTGGCATCAAGTTTGGACTATTATGACTTTGGTTTTTGTTTGAGTCAATATCAGATAAAAGTACTAACATTTATTTAGGAAAAGGATGTGTTTTGCATCTTCTTTGACGGAGTTTGGTGGACTGCCTCGTTGACCGACATCTGTAGCGGTGAGTACATCACTTGCCAGGCTAGAAGAAACTGAATCGATAGCATCATGCAGGTATCTAATAAATACTCAATACCAACGTTAGATCAATACTATCGATATTTTAAACCGCCCTGCCCTAGTTCTTATACTGAAATATGCATTCTGATGTTTCATACTAGCTTAACAAACACATTAGGTATTATTAGGGTCTTGGAGATAACAAACGCCTAAAGCACTAATAATAAAACCGATTAGTTGTTTTTGCTTTGGCCCTCTTGTTTTTTTTATCATAAACCAATTTTACAGATTTCAGATTTACAGATTTCAGATTTATTGGCCAAGTAAAATTACATTTACAAGGAATTTGGCTTCGGTAGATGTTCGCTCTCTAAAACATATAACAACCATAAAGCTTTAAGTTAATGACACAGAAGTGATCTTTGTTACAGCAGCTCATGATTTAGCCGCTGTCTTCCTACCTTCAGTGCATCTGATGCTGTGCTGCATTTCTAACCGCCACAAATGTCGAGAGCAGAGGGTAAGACAGAAAGATAATAATGCTATAAAAGTAGAGCGGGACGATACGGCCTAAAATTAATATCACAATATATTGAGGATTTCACCTCGATAACGATAAATGGACGATAACTACGGGTATGCACAGAAACAAAAGTTGTCCACTAGATGGGGCTGTCACGTGTGTTACGTTGAGTCACATTTTTACGTGACTCAAGGTGCTACAGCTTCTTATGGGCTCGACACACGGGTGGCGACATCGCCTCTCCTCCATTCATTTTCAATGAGACATGCGCGACAAAGCGATAATCGCGCGTCTCTCTCCTACTAAGCGAAACGCAAAAATTGTGCGTGTGAAATTTTGTGCTCGTGCACGTGTCGTGCACGGACGACCCAGCGACGCGATCCCAGAAAGTTGAAACATTTTCAACTTTTCATCGCTGCCGAGGACCAATCAACGGAGGTTTCATTCACTGACCAATGAGCGGACAGGATGCTCCGTACACCTCCGAGCAAACATGGAGGAGAAGTTGATTATTATGTTTTATAGTAAAATCAGAAGTAAGATTTCACATAACTCTAGCAGCGCCTTGTGAAACATCATATCTACCGCTTTATTAACTCTGAACCGCTTAAATAACCTTCATTTCTTCCAGGGTGGTGCTCCCATTCCCCATCACGCGCTCTGCGCTCCTCTGATCAAGGCCTGCTCGCTGTCCCTCGTTCTAGGTGTCGTACTCGCGGGAACTGGGTTTTCTCAGTCCTAGCACCGTTACTCTGGAACCAGTTGCCACCCTCAGTTAGGCTGTCCCCATCTCTGCCAGTCTTTAAGAGTCGCCTAAAACACACCTCCTCCGCTTGGTGTTTCCAGAACATGTTTGATTTTGGCCCTCTTTTATGTAGAATTTATTTCACAGTTTTCATTGTTTTACACGTTTGTCCTGTACCAGAATGTTGCACCTATTTTGTAATTTTTAGTTTGTAATTTGATTTGCTTTTATTTTTGATTTATTCAATATATTTACCTTCAACTGAACCATGTTCAGCGCTTTGGGCTTCCTGACAGGGTTGCGGAAGGCGCTTTATAAATAAAGCTTTGATTGATTGATTGATTGATAATTCCCTCCAACCTGACACAGCCAAACAAAACAACGGAAGTTTCAATTTCGCCATGGAACGGAACGCGTAGACGGTTTTGCCGCTGCCGCGGGTCGCCTCCCGTGTGTCAGGTAATAAAAGGGACAGCGACGAATTTCGCTGATCGCGGTCATTTGTCGCCTCCCGTGTGTCGAGCCCATTAAAGGGACATGAATGTGTCCAACCTACACACATCTTTTCATTTTTTATTATCAAATTTATTGACATGGGAAAAATGATCCCGATAAAAGTCAGAAATTCCGATAACGATACATGTTTGATTTATTGCCCAGCCCTATATAAAAGTGTCATAACTGAGAAAAATCCTGTTGTTTAGATTTGTTTTTTGTTACATACAGTTTAAACCAAGATTCTTGTGGTTTGATCTCATTTAAACAGTTTAATTTTTTTAGTATAAGCATAAGAAATCCCATAAAAGTTGAAACATGCTGTTAATGTGAATAACACTTTAATGTTTATGTTATGTTTTATTTATTTAGCAGACGCTTTTATCCAAAGCGACTTACAATTTATAACCTATAGGGCATGTTGTGATCTGTGGGGGAAACCGGAGTACCCGGAGGAAACCCACGCATGCATGGGGAGAACACGCAACTCCACGCAGAAAGGCCGCAGCCGAGTTTCGAACCTGCAACCTTCGTGCTGCTAGGCAACAGTGCTAACCACTGCGCCACCGTGCAGACATTAACCCAGTCAATTTTTTTTTTTTACATTTTTGGTTGATTTAAAGCATCACAAGGTGTAAGATAATAATAATAATAATAAGAAGAAGAATGTAAAAATGTAAAAAAAATGTTCTAATTCCTATAATTTAATAAATGATTTTAGGTTTATTAGATTTTTTTAGCCACATTCATTAAACGCATTCACAAAATAAATTAAATAAAACAATTTAAATGAGACTGTAATTCAAACAGTTGATGAATAGTTATTAAAGATTTCTGAAGCGGTGGTGATCATGTTGAAATAAAACTTATGAAACTATTTCAAAAATGTTGTTTCTCAATGAAAATTGCCAAATAAAAATGTGAAACACTGAAAAAACAAATTTTAATGATTATCTCTGATTCTAACGGGTCACTCTGAGTGTTTCATGCAGGCTGAACATGAAAATAGTCTCCTACACGTACCTCCTGCATCAGCTTCTGATAGAAAACAGACGGTGAAACTCTAGGATTAGAAAATCCTGACAGATCTACGTCACCCTGTCAGTTAATGGAAAACTTTGCAACTTTCTTTTATTTTTAATAATTTTCTTGAGCCAGTATGTGCTAAAGTGACCTTTTACAGGGTTCATGAAAGGCCACCCAGCCCCTTTGGCCACAATACTGCATTTGCAACTTCAGAGTGGCTGACATTCTTGGGGCTGCAGTCTGCTTCCAGCCAGTTCCTGCATGTTTTAGATCATTAACACTGCTGTCTAGTGATGAATCACTCCTGTAGACACTACGGAAAGCTGGGGAGGCGTTTCAGCTGTTAGATGAAGGTGTTAAAGAGACAAACACACAGTGAGGAGATAAGTTTTGCTTTCATTTCTACAAACAAACACTAGGGGGTGCTAAAAGCAAGCCAGCTTGACTCACGACGGGGAAGGCTGTTGTTGGTTTAGTGTCCAGGAAACAGCAGAGAACGTCTCAGCTATTAGAAGCTAACTGTTAGCATATCCACCACACAGCAGAACTCCTCCAGGCTTGTGTTATTTGTGGAGGTAAAACATCCAGTGTCAGTGGTAGCTTAGAGTGTTAGCCAATCAGAAGTAAGACGTCCAAATGTCAGAAAATAAGAATCACACTTTTAAATGTTGAGGAAAGGAGCACTTTTGATTGTTCAGTTCATTTTATTTCAAACATATACATTCACCAACATTTCATAAAATCCTTCCAAGCAGTTGTTTGAAAAGGAGTAGGCAGAAGTATATACTTATTTAGCCCTACCCCTTCAGGTTTACATCCTCATCCAGGGTCCGAAATTAACACTCGCCACTCGCCAAATGCGAGCAAATTGCTCCATTTGGCGAGTAAATTTTTGAGCTCTACCTGCCACCTGGCGAGTAAATGTTTGCACCAAATTAGTTATGTTTATCAGTCATCTTCCACGGATTTCTGATACTCCTCCTGCCTGCATGCAACGTACACAAACGTACGCGAAACGTGAGCGCCGCATCCAACGTCATTTCCACCTATCCCATTCAATCAGTTTATGAAGTTAGCCGTTAGCTTCGTGTTAAAACTAGCGGTGAAATGTGGCGGTTTTTAACTGGAGTCAGCCAGCCTTCCAAAAGAAAACTCGTCGAACTGGAAGAAAATCCACCAGGACCAGTGGCGACCAGAAGATTTTGTGAAAAGTGGCGAACTGGAGACGGCGGAGTCGTGAGACACTGGCTACATTATGATGGCCACGTAGCGTTGCTGCCTTTCACAGACAACTGTCCCTCGGCATTCTTCAAATATCCAATAAATGCCCATACTTCCGACTTTGCCTTCTTTGAGGGATAATAAACGTCCCCAGTGCTGCCGTCTCCTCCTGCCATTATTTCAGCTTTAGCTTAAAGAAAGTTTTGGTCGTAAACAACAAAGCGTGCATGTGCCGCCGGCAACTTCCAGATGATACGGTGGCTGGTAAGGGTCACCGCGCCTACACTGCAGCCACGGTAATCCACCGAGATATTTTTTTAAACAAGACGGTTATTATTATTGTCAACTTTTTTTACCGGGGTTTACCGCTACACCGGTTACCGTGACAACCCTAGCCCTGACACACTTTCAGATATTCTCATGTTGCAGCTGTGTTCTCCAGAGATCAAGGACTAGGACCCAACTGAGGCTGTAATGCTTTGGCACAAAGACGGTGTCAGAAGCAGGAGGCCAGACTTCATGGACAGAGAAAACAAGGAGTCTGGCTAGATTTCAATGAAAGAGTTCATAAAAACATCTCTATAAATAAATAAATAGTAAAAATTACTAAAGAGTTGTTTTTCTTATTAAATGATGTTTTAATTATTGTGTCACTCTGTTTGGAATCAACATGATATAGAATTACATGCTTTAGGTAGATCTAAATCATTTAGGATTTTGGCCGGTAAAAAATATGCTTGGCCGGTAGATTTTCATCATCTACCGGCCAACTTGGCCGGTGAGTAAAAAATTTAATTTTGGACCCTGTCCTCATCATCTCAATTTGAACAACAAAATATTTACAATGCCTTCAAACAAAAAGAAAAATAATTCTCATGTTCAACTAGAACTATATTTAGATTAGCTCATTTGTAGAAGAGATCAGACATCAGTTTGCATGCCGTCCTGGGTTACTTGCATTTTCTTCGTTCTTATACTTATTTAACATTTCTTGTTTGAGTTTTATTTTGAACTGGTTTACATCACTACTGACCTTTATTTCTTCTGTTAACTCATTCCAGAATTTAACGCCCGCTATAGAGATAGACATCGTTTTCAATGTTGTTCTTACTCTTTGTACTTTTAAATTCCACTTCCCTCTAAAATTATACCTCCCTTCTCTTTCTAAGAACCGTTTACTTATTTCACTGGGGAGCATCCCTTTCCTTGCCTTATATATTATTTGCACTGTTTTAAACTTGACCAGGTCCTGGAATTTTAAAGCTTGCGTCTTAATAAAGAGTGCGTTTGTGTGAGCCCTATACCCCTCCTGATTTATTAGTCTAATAGCCCTTTTCTGCATTATGATTATAGTCTGAATATTACTTTTATATGTGTTTCTCCAAACCTCTACACAATAACTCATCAAAGACAAAACAATATATGTGTGTGTGTGTGTGTGTGTGTGTGTGTGTGTGTTTCTTTTTGTATATTTGGTCATTTTAAATTGCAGGAAGGAATAAATAAAATGAAATTTAGCAACAAAGCATAAAATGTTGTGAGGATTTATGTTTTTACTCAAATTACTGTTCAAATAATTGTATTATTTCCTTGTTTGGAATCTAACCGCGGTGAGTCTTTAGAGGGTTTTCTGCATTATCTCCAGGGATTTGTGCTGTAATAGTTCCTTATTCAACATTCGTGGACTCCGTCTATTGGTGTCGAACCAAATCTGTGAAGCATTTAGCTTTTTCTAGTAGAAAAAGTGTAATAAAGGTTAAACTAGATCACAGAGTGGAGTGCACTTGTTAGACTTGTTTGCTCTCAGCTGAAACTCAAAAACACACTGACCTGCTCAGTGAGATAAGTGAAACAAGCACATGCACTCCTTTTATTGGATTTAGGGGGTATTTATAGTGTCTGTGTGGGGAAAAATGAGATTTCTGACCCTCCAAAGCTTCTTAAATCAGTTTTTATTAATTGTTTGAATGTTTTAGACAGGAAATGTGTGTCGGTGGAGCAGTGGTGTGGTTTACAGGTGGAGTAACAGAAGAAACAATGGGCTCTAGATTGTCGGAGCCTTCGCTGACACCCCACTGCTGACGGTGCTCGTTCGTATACCGGCTGTTGAGGGAGGAGTGTGGCGTGGCGCTGCACTGTGACCACTCTGTTCTCTTCACCGTGTTGTTTACAGATTCCTGTCAAACCCACTATGGTCTCGGGAGAGATGAGCTCTGAGGGGTTGATTGAGCATTCAGGCACTCTCCTCTGAGCAAACATCCTAATTTAACCTTTGCTGATGTCGGATTCAGAACGTTTGAAGCACAAAACTCTCACACTGTTCTTTTTTTCCTTTGTATTTTAAAACTTCCCTTTCCTCGCCTTCATCTGAGGCTGAATTAGTTCCCCTTGTGAGGAAAAGAAAACCTGTTTTATTTTTCTTTCATCTCTGCGTCTCTTCACACCCCCGGCATCCATCCTCTCCTCCATCTTTCCACTTTTCCTCTTTCGCTTGTTCTGTCCTGTTCCCATGGAAACTGCTGGTCTTTCCGGTAAGGTACGGAGAATTTGCTGGCTAGAGTTGCATTAGTTGTAAGTTGTGATGTAATCAAGCCTTTGGTTTCCAGCGTTGCCGTTTATGGTCATGGCAGTGGCGGCATGCTGACGATCAGACAAACAAAAGTAGGAACGCTGCTGTCCCCTCTGCTCTGTGTAGAGACAGACAGATGTGGAGGTGAGACACAAAGCAGGCGATGTTCTTGACCTGCTGTGAATTTAATGAAGTGTTTTTGTAACTCGCCCTGAAATAACTGAAATAAAATTTCAACATAGTTTTGAAAAACCTCTTCTTCTTTTAATCACTTTTCACAAATGGAGTCTCAAACGGAGTCCCTCAGGGTACAGCGTTTGGCTCCCTTAAATTTCCAATGTAAACTCCAACATGGTGACTCTTACCCCTGGTTCACATCCCACATGGAAGAGCGACGATGCGCCGCAAAGTGCCGTGGAAAGAAGAACGCTTCTATTCGGTGCCCTTGTTAACCTACGGTCTTGATCACATCAGCTGCAGAGCGCGACGAAGGCTCGCGTGATGAAGGCTTGCGCTGTGCAGCGATCGTTTTGGCGTGTGCTCTATTTTTTTTCACAAGCCCTGTCAATTCTGGCAGGAAGTCAAACCAAAACAGAAGAGGCAGGCCAAATTTTTTTTAACAAAATAAAGGCATTTTTCAAAATAAAACACTGTGATTGATAAAATTGATAATTTTTGTGTATCTAAACAGACTAGAGAGATGAAAATGAACAAAGACGAACACACACACACACACACACACACACACACACACACACACACACACACTCCTGCAGAGAACCGTAGCGTTTCCATAATTTTAAATACAGTTTTTACAGCAAAAGATGGATTTAATAAATGTGAATAGTAACAAATACATTTGATTCAATGGTAAATATACAATATAGATCGAAGAACATGAGAGGGAGATTTCAAATGGAAGGTGAACAAACTACAAACTACAAAAAACAAAACCATTACAGTTAAATTCTTTCATTTAAATTATTATTGAGGAACACCAAACATATCCATCTGTAGTGCCTCTCCAGTAGGTGTTTGACCCAGATGCTGGAAGAACTCATGTCACCTCAAACCTTTGGTGTTGGTATTCTCATCTGCGCATGCTCTGGTTTCACGCCGACCGGGCAACCTCGTTGCAGAGATTTGACTTGTATGCACTTCTCCTCGTGATGTCATGACACAGAATCCCTCCTTCTCCACATCCATCCCTCTGACCGGCTGGCTCTTCAAGCGTGACAAGCAGCATGACTAGAGTTGCTCTCACACTCTCCATCTGTAGTATTAATGATGTCTTCCCTCTTTTTTCTGTGATGTGTCTGCCTGACACCGCCTGCCTGGGGTGCCTATGTGTGTTAAATCTCTGCCTTCAGTCTGCCACGCCACCGAGCTAAACCCCCGAAGTGGCTTTGTTGTGCTTCTGCAGAGGGAGCTCTGCCTTCAGCCTGTCTGCCAGAGCTAAATCTCAGCATGACTGTGTGTGTGTGTGTGTGTGTGTGTGTGTGTGTGTGTGTGTGTGTGTGTGTGTGTGTGTGTGTGTGTGTGTGTGTGTGTGTGTGTGTGTGTGTGTGTGTGTGCGCATCTGAATCAGTTACCAACTTTCCTGCCTGGCGGTACAAAGCTCCAGCGTCCTCGCTTCCTGAATTAGAGCAGAAATTGATAAAAGCATCTCGAGCTTGTGGAGCCAATCGTGTCCTCACCTGACTGACTTGGGACTTTGTGTTTGTTGTCCTAAAATTTTCCTTTTATTTTATTTTTTTCCCAGAAACTACACTCATTTACAACAAAAGACAATATTTAAAACAAGCGTTTCCGTTTTGGTGAAAACAACAAATTTCTTTGCAACAGAAATATTTGGTCGGCTGTTTAGATGAGCCTTTTTTTACCATTCTGCTCTTGTGACTGTTTCATTTGCGACCAGCTCACTCAGGCTGATATTGATTACACCGTTATGTGGGAGTCTGACTCGGAGACGAGGACTGCCGTAGAGTCCCTGATCTTGCTGAGTCACTGTAAGTCTGCCGCGTGCAGAAAAACTTCTCCTCTAGCGGTGTTTCAGCATCTGGTCCTGCGGTTTGTCTCAAAGTTACATTCTAGCACCTCTGTGTGCCTTCATAGGACATTTTTAGTTCAAACTTTGTGGGATCAGAAACTAATTATTAAATATTCTTTAGGGAGAAGCACACATATCATTCACCTGTCTGCTACTTAGTATTGTTGTCTGTTTGAATTAATATGAAAAAGATTTCTCAGGCTGATTAGAAGGTTTTATGAATAGACACTTTTTTTTAGTAATTCTGTTAAAGTACAGCCAGGATGGCACTAAAGCCTGAACCCTTTACCGAGCGTGTGAAGAGGACGTTTGTGGATATCTAAACTGACTGCAGCAATTATTTTTATTAGCTGCTTTTTTCTAGTGTTCTTGTATTTTTCTATGAATAAAAGCAGGAAGTTTACCACATCTAGTCACTTGATTAAGCTTGATTTCCTACTAAAACATAAAATGGCAATTTGAATGAAAGTTGCAAAAATGAAAAAAAAAAAAAGAATGCAATGAGAGCCTTTTAACAAAAAAAGTGCGTATGTGTGTGTGCATGTGTGCATGGGTTTGCATGTGTGTTGTGCATGCGCGTGTGTGTGCACATTTGCTAGTGTGCATGTGTGTATGTGCGTGGGCATGTGTGTGTGTGTGCGTATGCGAGTGTGTATGTGTGTGTGGGTATGCATGTGTGCATGTATGTGTGTGTGTGTGTGTGTGTGTGTGTGTGTGTGTGTGTGTGTGTGTGTGTGTGTGTGTGTGTGTGTGTGTGTGTGTGTGTGTGCATTTGCAAGTGTGTACACGTGTGTGTGTGCCTGTGTGTGTGCATCTATGTGCATGCTTGCATGTGTGAGCGTGCGTATGTCAGTGTGTGTGTCTGTGGTCTGTGTGTGTCTGTGCATGTGTGCGCGTGTGCATGCATGTGTGTGTAAGAGTGTGTGTGTGTGTGTGTCTGTGCATGCATGCATATGTGTGTGTGTGTGTGTGTGTGTGTGTGTGTGTGTGTGTGTGTGTGTGTGTGTGTGTGCGTGCGCGTGTGTAAGTGAATGTGTCTGTGTGTGCATGGGTATTCATGTGTGATTGTGTGTGTGTGTGTGTGTGCGCGTGTGCATGCATGTGTGTGTAAGAGTGTGTGTGTGTGTCTGTGCATGGGTATTCATGTGTGTTTGCGTGTGTGCATGTGTGCATGCATGCATATGTGTGTGTGTGTGTGTGTGTGTGTGTGCGCGCGTGTGTAAGTGAATGTGTCTGTGTGTGCATGGGTATTCATGTGTGATTGTGTGTGTGTGTGTGTGTGTGTGTGTGTGTGTGCATGCATGCATGCATGTGTGTGTGTGCGCGCGCGTGTGTAAGTGAATGTGTGTGTGTGTGCGCGTGTGTAAGTGAATGTGTCTGTGTGTGCATGGGTATTCATGTGTGATTGTGTGTGTGTGTGTGTGCGCGTGTGCATGCATGTGTGTGTAAGAGTGTGTGTGTGTGTGTGTGTGTGTGTGTGTGTGTCTGTGCATGGGTATTCATGTGTGTTTGCGTGTGTGCATGTGTGCATGCATGCACATGTGTGTGTGTGTGTAAGTGAATGTGTGTGTGTGTGTGTGTGTGTGTGTGTGTGTGCGCGCGCGTGTGTAAGTGAATGTGTGTGTGTGTGTGTGTGTGTGTGTGTGTGTGTGTGTGTGTGTGTGTGTGTGTGTGTGTGCGCGCGTGTGTAAGTGAATGTGTCTGTGTGTGCATGGGTATTCATGTGTGATTGTGTGTGTGTGTGTGTGTGTGTGTGTGTGTGTGTGTGTGCAGGCATGCATGTGTGTGTGTGCGCGCGCGTGTGTAAGTGAATGTGTGTATGTGTGTGTTTGTAGTTCTTGAGCTTTTAACACACGAGTCAACCAGACAGATCTAAAGTGATTAAAACCCAAACAAACTAGTTTGAGCCGCTGCAGGAAAAGACCACTGATCGTTTAGTTGGGAGCTTCAGTTTTTCCAAACAAACAGGGAATTCCCACCAGCAGCTGCTGAGACACTTCATGTTCTCCCTTTAGTGTTCACATGATCTCTTAACAGTAATTTAGCGTGTGGACTGTTTACGCTTCAGATAGGTGCTTGAGATGACTCCGTTATGACTCGACTGAGAGCGATCCTGCTGAAAAATGCATGAACGACCCAAGTTGTTGCCGCTTTACTGAGCTGCTCCGGTTCTGGTGTGGAGAAACGGCCTGTTAGGTGTTGTGATGGGCCACCGGTGGATTCACAGCTGTTTTATTAGAGGAGATGGTCGGTGAACACAGTCTAACGCTCATTTTCTTCTCTTTAGTTCTCCACTTGGATCTGCCCTTTTGGTGTCCTCTCTTCCTCTCACCTCGTTGCTCGCGTCTCTTCTTTGCCTCTCAGTCACAGTTTCTTTATTTAGTCTCAGTATTTCTGCTCTTTCCTCTGTTTTTCCCCTGAGAAATTTCTTTTTCATCATTTCCCTTTGACCTCTCTGTCTGGCCGTTCTCTTTCTTCTACTTTACTGTCTCCTGTATTCATCTCACTCTGTCCCGTCCTCCTCCTTCACCTCGTCATCACATCAGGACCTCAGTCCACGGATGGATGAGTCATCTCTGCCCCAGACTCTTGTGATCTTCATTTTATTGCTCGGTTAAATCGGACTCTCCAGTCCTCCTCGGTCGTCTGCTGACCTCATATCAACAGATAAAATCAGAAATGATCCGTTAGCCTGTTTCCTTCAGATTTGGAATAAACACCACCAGAATGTGCCCAGATCTTAAAGAGACACTAAACTCTGGATTGACCTTCTCCCCTCTAATCCTCCTCCAAACCACAGATCAGATTATTCACGTTTTAATCACCCGGCCTGTTACCTTGGATCACAGACCTCTGTTTCTAATTAGTGTTTGCATGAGCTACAGCTCCAAGTGTTGTTCCCTGGTCTTTTGACTTCCCTATGCAGCATGTTTTAGTTCTTTCCCGGCTCCAACACACCTGACTGGATCAACAGGCTTCTGCAGTGATTGATGTCACTGGGGCAGCAGCACCCTGTCCTGAGCAACCACCAACTCATCCAGTGGGACCCCAACCTATTTCCTTGGTTAATCCCTTCAACACGGGTCGGCCCAGTGGCCTCCTGCCAGCCGGACACGCCCAAAACACCTCCCCTGTATGGCCGACCCACCTCCGCTGACTCTTCTCGATGTGACGGAGCAGCGACTTTTGTCCCTCCTGAGCTCCCTGATCTATCTCGAAGACCCGCCCACCTGCAGACGAAACTTATTTTGGCTCCTTACCCAAAGTTCATAAACACAGATCAGTTTCTGGCTTAGCTTCCTCTTCACTGCATCTGCATCACTGCAGACGCTTCTGCAGGTCCATCTCCCGCTCCCTCCTCCCGCCAGACGTGGCAACCCACTCTTTTCTATTTGATCAAATCAGACTGCAAAACCTGTTGTCCTTTGTACACTCCAACCATTTTTAACTCGTTTGCAGCTTATCTTTAGTAGCCAGTCATCAAATATCTGCATTTTAAAAGGTTTACTGTACAGCGTTCCATATATTTTACCACAATTCAAACACAAACCAGACGTGTGAAAAGAAAAACCCACTTTTGGTTCATTCTCTGTTAGGCTCAAGATATCGACCAGCAGGTGTTTGTGATTTCTGAGTTTGCAAAAACAAACCAGTAGAGGAAGAGACGTTTCCATCAAAATTCTCACGGTCTCAAATCCACCAGGATGCATTCAGCGCGTCTGTTTGTGACACGTATTAAAATTATAGCTAAATATAATCAAACTGATTGCTTTAATAATGTTGAATAGAAAACATCATCTGCTATAAAGAATCTAATCACAACTCTGCACAGATCAAAATCTCTTAATTCTACCTTTACATTTTCACTAAGTTTCTTTTTCAGTTAACATTTTTTATTTTCCTGTCAGTTTTTGCACTTTTAAATATTTTCACAAAGTGCATTAAACAGTTTGATCCTGTGGTTGTTAAATCTATTTCTGTATGTTTTTGTAACCGCTCGTGATTTTCCGTTTAGGACTCAGCCTTTGAAGGGACTTTACAGAGTTTTGAATTTTTATGCTCGTGATCGCCCCCTCAGGCCAAAAGCGTAACAGCAGCTTCAATAGTAGACTCGTGCACGAGGCGCGCATGCTGTACGTGCACACTCCTTAACGAAAATAACAGCTGAGACAGTCCCTTGTGTGTGTGTGTGTGTGTGTGTGTGTGTGTGTGTGGCCCGGAGGACAGAGGACAGGAGAACGTGCAGCTAATTAATTAAATAATGTGGTTCTGTACCTTTCTCTTCAGCACAGCCGACAAAGGTTTATGATGGGTCAGTCCTCCTGCATGCTCAGATCATTCCCTTCCCTTGCTTGAAAAATTGTTCCAAAATGAAAGTTGAACCCACATCTTTTTTATCTGTGAATTCAATGCCGTTCGGCGAGTCTCAAATAAAAATTTGGGCATCTTACTGTAAAAAAATATACCATTAATGTAAAAAAGAAACTCTAAATAAACTATGTTCACATCCAGAATCAAACCCAGGTCTTCTGCATGGGAGTCAGACATCTTACTGGATGAACTATATCACCAGTGACGTCTATTGTATCTGTAATATTTATATCCTTGATGACAGCTGAAACAACGTTCAAAGAACGGTTCGGAGTGAAAATGGCTATTTTGTTGCTAATTTGCAGGAAATATCTAGAAGAAAGTTCTACAGAAAGTAGCTAAGGGTCCTCAGAAATGTAGCTAGCTTTGTCACTAGGCGTTAGGAACAGCGACAAAGTGGCACTGCCTCTCTCTCTGCTGCTAAAGCTACGGATAGCAAATGCTACGGGCGATGCCTGAGCGTGAACGCGCATGAAGCAGCCTGCTCGACCCGAGCATCTCTCTTTTTCTGTGATTTTACAGAAAAACAGGAAATCACAGTAAAAATGCCAGGGCTCATTCTACAGGACCAGGGCATTGCAGGAGAACGTATGAAGAAGACATTTATTATTTCTATACATGTTTTGGCTGTCACACTTCCATAATGTCCCTTTAAATAAAAACTTGATATTTACGCAGTTCTTTAATGCAACAAACAGCTGATCAGACTAGAAGTCTATCTGACATTTAAGGAGACTGAAGTCCTAACGTATTTCTGGGTTTAGCGAGTAGATCAATGGTAAGAAAGTGACAGATTTAAACACATATTAGCTTTCACACTTTAAGTATTCAATGCTCATGTTTTTCCAGCATTTTGACAATATTTGCCAAAATTCTATATTTTCTGTCTTTACCTTTTATTTTGGGACGGCTGAGTCACAATCATAGTGTGTTAACGTCCTCCTGCCGTCGTGTAATTAATTAACACCTGGAGATTCTGATGCACGTTCCCAGCATGCCAGGCTGCTGATGGCGTGGCGGTCCTTCTGACTGAAGCCGATTTAGCGAGTCGCCTCGATGCCTTCAAAGGGCCAGCTGTGTGGAAATCCAATCTGGACGCCAACAACAGGGCGTCACGTTGGAGTCGTTATCGGGCTCTGATCCCACCACTCGCTGAATGTAAATTATTCACAGCAAAGCTCTGATTTTCTGTGTAGCTTTGCTTTTCATCACTAAAACATGACACACCTGACGGAGGACTGGGGAACGCGGCGATCATCTTAGTTCCAGTGTTTGCTCTGAATTCATGAAGGGAGATTTCTAACAGCGCCCGCAGGGAATAAACAACGAGCCTAATTTATGTTTCAGTAGGAATGTTTTAGTCTAGCTGTGAAACAGGAGTTTAAACAGGAAATGTTTTTTTTACTGAAGTTCACTAAAGGTAAATAAATAAATAAATAAATCAGTTTGATGATGCTTTGTGGAGCCAGATCTGTTGTATATTTATTGTCTTGCATTTATGAATAAAAGTTCAATTGAAACATTTCTTTTTTTCCATTTATTTCTCAAAAGGACATGAAAAATTGACAACATACAAAATACGAATCCCTACCATCATGAAATGGTCTAAACAGGTCAAGTCAGCATTTTCAACGCTATTATTTACTTTTTATTTATAATTTATTTTTTAAAAATATATCAATAAAAAATAAAATTAAAATTTAATATAAAGGGGGGGGGGGGGCATCCTGAAATTTACAACTCAGTTGAATAAGAGCTGGTTACTCCATCCACTTAAGCCTCAGTTGACTGAGATTTAAGGCAACCTATAAACGGTGTCCACTTAGAGACACATTTTCCTGAACTACCCTTAATTGACAATGAAACCTTGTCAACCCTCAAAAATGTCCTGACAGAATTAAGCCATGTTGATACTGATGGGGGAGTTGGAGATTTCCAAAACTGAAATGTTTTTTTGAATTTTAGATTAAAGTCGCCCAGTGATGAGAAATTATGACCTCTGGTGGATCAAACTTTGGAAAAGATGTGCAAATCATGCATGAGAATATATTAATATATCATTAATATATCAAGATCTCACAGCATGTGTTGTTAATGACTCTCAGCTTTACTAAAACAAACAGGCTCATTGTCTGTAAAACTGACCTACTCGTATCAGGTTCAGTAGCATGGACGTAATTTTGGGGGGGGACAGGGGGGACATGTCCCCCCCACACTTTTTCCAAAGTCAAGTTATGACCCCTGCACTTTTTACCATCCAAAAACAATATTACACTATATTAAATTGACACTGGTTGAGCTCTAGGACTAAGCAGAAAACAACCGTTTGTGTTGAAGCCTGTTTCCCATTAGAGCATACTGTAAAGATACCCCCCCCCCCCCCCCCCACACACACACACACACATGCACACACACACCCCGTGTCCCCCCCACTTCTAAAGTGAAAATTACGTCCATGTTCAGTAGGCTCTGGCTGCCATCTTCCTTTTTCCATTTATTTTTTTATTTCATTAAAATCCATCCAGTCATTTATCAGATAATTTCCTATCAGGGTCCCTTTGAGAGAAAATGAGGAAAACCTGTGCAGAAATTTGCCCGTAAGAACAAGAAAACCAACGGCTTGTTGACCGTTAAACAGCCGATGACATCATCGTGACTGTCTGTGTTGTGAATTGCTTTGGACTGTGTGTTATCCTGTGATTCCTAAATGCAAACTAGAAATGTGAAATGATTTTAAATGGCACCATAACCCTCTGAACCTCCACTGGCCTTGAGGTTGATTCATCACTTTAAACTCCTCATCTGTGTTTGTGTAGATCTACAAACAAGTTAGGTTCTGAATGCAAACGCGCAAACAGAACACACCCTGCCCTCGGGTCGCAGCATCCCCGGAACCGGAAACGCGGTGCCAGCGGAAACAAGATCATGCTAAATGCCAGTCGCCGTTTTCTAGACCCAAACGTCGCTAGTTGTCCGTGACTTCAACTGGTGTTTTATTTTTTTGAGACTCTGCTAGTTTGTCCTAAAGTGGAAGTGGTAGCAGCCGGCCGTTTCTCCTTCTCTGATATTATTGAGCGGAGAATGAGACGGACAACCGGGTGGTCCAATGGTTGCATTCGATCCAAAACGTGTTATTGGTGGAGGTTTTTAGACAAATGCAAGAGAACCACTTCATAATTGTTTTCGTTTTTTTTAACCCTCTGGAGGCAGGCAGGTTAAAACCTACCTACCTGGTTACTCCACATACGTATTTCATGAGCATTTTTAACTCAGAAGTACCCCTGAAGGACTTAGTTGTTCGTCCTTTTATCAAAACTTATTTTGAGCCTGAGAGGGTTAAAGGCAAACTTTGCAACTTTTTAAAATCGTTTTCTTGAGCCGGTTTGAGCTAAAATGACTTTACAGGGTTAATGAAATGCCACTCCGACCCCACCGACCCCTGTGGCTAGAATACCGCACTTGCAACTTCAGAGTTACTGGTCCAGTCCCTGCTGGTGGGGGGAGCTGTGGAGTGGAGTGGAGCTCATGATGGCGCTGAAGCCATCTTCCAGCACGTTTCCTGCATGTTTTAGACCATGAACACAGCTGATTTGTTGGATTTAGTGCTGAATCACTCCTGTAGACACTAATGAAGGCTGAGGAGACATTTCAGCTGTCAGATTAAGGTGTTAAAAATACGAACTCACAGTGAGGAGATAGGTTTCATTTTCGGTAAAGCCACAGCAAATTAATACTAAACACAAAGGGCCGCATAGAAAACAAAATTTTAGGCTAATTTGTTTTCTAAACTTGCCTTTTAGTTTAAAACGTTTTTTCTTGAGATGTTGCGGATTTTCTAATTGCTGTATTTTATCATCAGTAAATAAGATTTTTTAATTAAAACTGACTCAATGGTGCAGTCTGCTGAATTAGCTGAAAGTTAGTTTTTGATGTTTAGTTTTTTGTGTGAAGTGTCCTAACACTGGCCTGTGCACACTCACAAAAACACACAAATCACGAGCACATTCTCTCATAAGCACCAGTATAATTAATTTATGATCCTGTCCGCTGATGTATTTTTGTCCCTATGTGACCTTATGGGCTCTCTGAATAGGAAACGTCCTCTAGGATTTGTGGTGCACGGCTGAGTCCAGGCCAGAAACTCGCAGCATGATTCCTGCTGGACCGTGTCTCATGTTTAAAAAAAATAAAATAAAAAGGCCCCTGTACTCTCTCTCCATCCTCCTGCACCTCGTTTTTACTCTTTTCCTCAATCTCTCCTTCTGCTCGTCCCTTTGGAGCTTCTGAAAATAGCAGCTGAGGGAAAACTGGGTCAGCTGCCGTGTAAAAGTCTTTATAGCGAATTCCTCTGAGTGTTTGTAAGCGAACAATTTGTCAAACTATCCACCTTTAACATTTTTAAAGTGCAACTTTTAGAGAAAATCAGCAGCTTTCTCTGTTGGATTTATGTAATCAGGGCCACATCTAGCTTTCCTCGAAAAATGTTCACTTCTACTATACATATGTAAATATATAATGTTCTGCCTTGTTAGACCGGGTCATCAGTAGTGAATTTACTAATCTAGTTTGTTTGTATGGAATTATTCTTTATTAGCTCATCAGTTGGCCTGAGGTTGATTTTTATCGTAAGATGCTAAAAGCTCGCATGATCATTTCCTTTGCAAAGACGCTTCTTTTGTGACTTGTTTGAAAACACAAGTCAGGATTCTGAAGCTTAAAAATGACATTAATAGCAGCACAAGATGGGGTCTCCCAACCAACTAGATAAAGACACAAAACTGCAAGAGAATATGGAATGTTTTAGGGCTGCACAATATATCGTGAATATATCGTTATCGTGATATCTGCATGTGCAATATGCATATCGCAAAGAACAGATAAACATCGCAACGAATGGTCAGCTGAAATGTTTGCTACACATGATGATTTCTGTCACCCAAAATGGGTGTCACGTGTTCATGCTTCCTTTTGCAGTCCAAGAATCTTGCTGCAGCATTCTGGACAAGCTACATGCGGGTTACAGTACCCTTACTTGCACCAAATAAAACGGAATTACAATAGTCGAGTCGTGAGGTAATAAAAGCATGAACAACAGTCTCAAGGTCACGTCTAGATAAAAACGGCTTTACTTTAGCCAAACGTCTTAAATGATAAAATGAAGAGGATACTACAGTACCCACATGAGCATCCATGCAGAATGCACTGTCCATCTTCACGCCAAGGTTGACTGCTCAAACACCCAGATAGGAGTTCAGTTCACCGCAGTCTACGTTGGAAAAATCAACATGTCCGCTCAGACCAAACAACAGTGCGTCTTTTTTTTTCCCATCGAGACACAGGAAGCTTTCTGCCAACCATAACTTAATGTCTACCAAACAATCCAAAAAAATGTATTGTGTGGTCACCGGCACCATCTAGAGGTAAGTACAATTGGCAGTCGTCGGCAAAGAGATGGAATCCAATCTCAAAAGCAGCTTAAAGTTGTTTGATTTTGAATCTTCATGGATGTCGATGGGATGGAAGAGCTGCATTAACATGTTGACCTAGGTGCAAGTCTCTGATGAGACATCTGAAGCCTCTAAAGCAGGGGCGTCAAACTCAAACTCACACGGGGCCGAAATGAAACTCTGGGACGGAGTCGAGGGCCAAACTTCTTTTTTTTTTTTTAAGTGACGGCAAATTTGCACATTTTCTTTATCAACATATATGCAATTTTGAACCTTTAAATTAGGAAACAAACATATTTCTGCATTAACACTGAATGTGGAATAACCAAATTACACACGAGCAAGTCAGTTTTAAATAAAAGGCATCAGTGGTATTCATTACTTGTGGTATAATCAGCATTTTAAAAATCTATTCAGGATTTATGTTTTCTTGTTTATTAATTTTTCTTATTTTTTATTCTCCTTTCTTCTCCTGTAATACGTGTCATCGCTGCTGTGACGTCTAGCTTTCCCCACTGAGGAACAATAAAGGGATTTTCTATTCTATTCATCTTTCTGCAGCCTTTCCACTTCCTGTTTACTGTAGGTTAAATCTTTTCTCACGGGCCAACAACAAAATAAAAATATAATTTTATCTTAAATGAGAATGCAACATCTCACCTGTTAACGTTCATGTTTTGGAGCAGAAAAGGAGCATCAAACCAACATATTTAAAGCTCAGTTTGCTCCACTGGTTTACTGTGATGCTCACCTGTTCCAGCCAGATACCTGCATCATGGGGTTGATCTGAGCTGAGGAGGAGACTCCTGTTGTTTTGTTCATCTTCATCATAATAATGACAACATTAGATGACAACAGGTGCTCACATAGGTTTGTGCTGATGAACATGTCTGAGCAGCTGGACCACGTTGTTGTGTGTCGGGGAGGAAAAACTACTGCAGTCAGAGTCATGCTGGTTTGAGCGTGTCGCTGCTCGCTGGAGTTATATCGGCTCTGTCTGGACGTTAGTTGGAAAACCTTCTCTTTCAGTCGTGAACACATTACTGAGCGGCTAGAATCTCCGTTTCTGGGCTTCAACGTTGGAAAATAGCTGAGTGAACTCGGCGCTGAGTGAGAGGAGTGTTTAGTTTGTCTGAGACAGCGGAGCTGCAGACACCGGCAGCAGACGCTGGAAAAAACACAAAGGAGGGGGCGCGTCGGCTCCGCGCTGACGCCACAAAGCTTCATGGGAGTTGAAGTTTTTGCGGTAAAATCAGCCAGTGGGTCAGTTTTAATATATTTTTGATATTTATCTCGCAGGCCACATAAAAATGCTCCGCGGGCCAAATGCCTTGTGTCTGACACATGCGCTCTAAAGTCTCACAAAGTCACTCATTTGTTCTAATTACATCTTAATTTTTATTTGCTGTTTCACCACCAGCCCCTTCCCAGCTTCCTCACACATTCTGAGTAACCCAAATTCAACATCTGAAACGTCTCTGTAACTCTTTTGAGACAAGATTTGGTCAGCAGGTCCTTTCAGCATATTCAGAATAAAAATGAGAGTAATTTTTAAAAAAATTTTTCAGATGTGAAACTCACAAGAATCTCTGCAAACTGGAGAAATGACACGTTGGTGTGTTTTATTGGAGCTCTCCTTCATAAGAAAAGTCGTGTTTGTTTTCTGCTGTGTGCAAACTCGGCTCACGCGGCCCAGTGGGTGATCTAATATTCTGTTAAGTGTTTAACTGATGTGGTTTCCACAAATGAGTCCCAACTAAACAGCGGGAGGAGTCTGCAGAGAGGAGCTCAAGTGTTGATGAGTGATCAGTTCTCAAAACAGTCACCGGACCACATCCTGGAGAAACCTTCATCTGATCTGATTTGATTTGAAATCTTGTAAAATTACTGAAAAATGCCTTTGCTCATTTCTTAAACTGTTAAAAGACATTAGAGAGTGGTGAGTTGTAGCTAAAGCCTGAAACATCTTCAGATCCAAACCAAGCACCAAAACAAGTCAGATCTACACAAGCTTTGCCTGAGGAGTTATTTTATTTATTTTTATTAGCAGTAAGCAGCTTTCTGTTGGAGAATTTAAAATGAGAGCATCTCTGGGATTTCTGTCAGGAAGCTGCATCCACAGCTAACCAGTCAAGCTTTGGCATCTGAGTGGGTTCAGGAGCCCTGAGCAGCAGCAGCTAAGTGGTCCACTGATGGGTGATTCGTCATCAGGGCTCCCAGACTTTAGATTATCCCTGCAGAAAATGAATGTTTATCATAATCTGGATAAAATACATTTTAAAAGATGTTTTCATTTGTTGTTGCTTTATTGTAGGATTCAAGTGTCCTGTCTGCTCCAAGTCTGTGGCGTCCAATGAGATGGAGGTTCACTTCATCATGTGTCTCAGCAAGCCTCGGCTCTCCTACAATGGTAAGAAAAGCCTTTTCTGGGATGGAGAGGGTAAAAATCTGTAGTCCCACCCAGGAAGTACGGCTGCTTTGAACACACGCCGCTCCCGGAGCCTCACCTGCGGCCCTTTTGGGTAAATATTCATGACGAGGTGGGTGCAGGTCCATCGCTGATGCCTGCTGTTGAGCCAGTACTTCCACAACATCATCAATATGAATGAGAGGAAATGAAGAAAGTAACAATTCATTATGAATTCATGAAGCGACTGTACACAAGCCAACATATTCAATTATCTGCTCCTTAAAACACCAACATCAGTGAGGCTGTGAAGCTCCTTCATCCTAATTAACCCGGACGGAGCACGGGACTCCAGCATGCTTCACACAATGTTTCTGGCTGCTTTTCACCCCAATAAGTCTGTTTTATTTGTTGTTTTTAGATCATTGTTACCAGTTGGTGTCATTTTGCTGGAGCTGTAGTGGCTCTGTAAAAATTCCCCTAAAAACAGACAAATTTAATTACATCGCCTGGTGACTGCTGGAGAAACTAGCTCCCAGCAAGCATGATCAGGCCTAAACAGCTCAGGAAAATCAATTAATGTAGAGAAACTGTGGCTGCATGTGTGAATAAAAGTCATTTTATAAAATGATGCACTCCTCTAAAGGGAAATGGCTTAAAAAGAGATGTTCTGGCCATTTCTACGGGTGCAGAAAGCTTTTTATTAGGTTTAAAGCTCCTTAATATCATTATTTATTCTTTAACTTTTACAGTTTACTCATGTTAAACGAGGGACAGAGTCTTTATCACTCTTGCATGATTCTCAGTAATCGTGAAGGTTGATGCTCAGCTGTGTTAAACAGCGGAGGAGTGAAGTGGAAGCTGGACAAGTCGTAGGATTTGATTTTTCTCCATCGATCGTCTGTTGTGCTGCTGCGGTTGTGATGTTAGCTCATCCTTCACTGTCCCCACAGCTGACAGGTCTAGCTTAGCGACTGCTAATCTGTTACACCTGAGTGTCTGGGGATTTTTTTCTGTGAATTGAAGCCTTTTACCAAAACGTTTAAAGGTATACTATACAACTTTTTCATATTTTACAATATCAGAATTATCATAAAGGGGCGGGACTTAATTAAAAAATAAATCAGTTTGGCATTTTGGTCTCTTTTAACTTTGTTACCATCCCAGGTGTGATTTCCTCCGTCGACCGTCCGACAGGTGTGTCTATTTTCCCACAGCAGTTTGTTGATCGCCGTTTGTTTGATTCCTGACCTGATGGGTGACTTTGTAGTCATCTATAACTCTGCTGTGTCTCTGATTCTAACTAGCTGCTCCACCAGAGAAAACAAGACATTGGATTTCTGTTATGCAAATGTAAAGAATGCATGCATGTCCAAAACAAGACCTCTACTGGGACAATCAGATCACAGTCTTGTTTTTCTCTGCTCAGAATACAAACCACTTGTTCAGAGGCAACCTGTGACAAGAAGAACTGTGAGAAAATGGTCACAGGACGCTGAAGAAGCCTTGCAGGGTTGTTTTTAGACCACAGATTGGATGACTCTCTGCCAAGGATATGAAGAGGACATCAGTGCCATGACTGGATGTGTCACTGACTATATAAACTTCTGTGTGGACAACATCATACCCACCTGAACAGTGAGATGCTTCGCTAATAACAAACCCTGGATCACCAGTGAACTGAAGAATCTGCTAAATGAGAAAAAAAGAGCCTTCAAGGAGGGAGACAGTGAATTATTGAGGAGTATAAAGAAGCAACTGAAGATCAAGATCAGAGACAGCAAGGAGGCATACAGGAAGAAGCTGGAGAACAACCTACAGAGGAACAATATCAGAGATGTCTGGTCAGGGATGAAGAAGATCACAGGCTTCAAGCAGAGGAAGGATTGCACAGATGGCAGCCTGGACACAGCCAATGAACTGAACAAGTTCTTCAATAGGTTCAGTTCAGGAACAAACCCAGCATCCTCCTCGCCTGTCCTCAGCCAATTCTCCTCTGATCCAACATTTTCCTGTCACACGCCAGCTCTTTTGTCCTCTAACACAGTCATGGACACTTCTGGTTCTATAAATCTGTCTTCAACCAAGTCAGGAGATGCTGCTGCCCCATTTACCTCCCCCTCCCACCTATCTGTCTCTAGAAGTCAGATGAAGAGGCAGCTGGAGAGACTGAACAGGAACAAGGCTGCAGGTCCAGATGGTGTCAGCCCCAGAGTACTGAAGGCTTGTGCAGAGCAGCTCTGTGGGATTCTGCAGCACCTCTTCAACCTCAGCCTGGCCCAGGAAAAGGTTCCAGTCCTGTGGAAGACATCCTGCCTTGTTCCAGTTCCAAAGAAAACTCGCCCATCAGTCAATGATGACTACAGACCGGTTGCCCTGACATCCCACATCATGAAAGTCCTGGAGAGACTCCTGTTGGTCCACCTGAATAAGCAAACTAGGACATATCAGGACCCGCTGCAGTTTGCTTATCGCCATGGAGTTGGAGTTGAAGATGCCGTCATCCAGCTGCTTCAACCAACCCACCGTCATCTGGACAAAGCAGGCAGCACTGTCAGGGTCATGTTCTTTGATTTCTCCAGTGCATTTAACACAATCCAGCCTGGTGTACTTTGCCAGAAACTCCAGAAGACACAGGTGGGGGCCTCAACCATCGCCTGGATTAAAGACTACCTGACAAACAGACCACAGTTTGTGAGGCTGAAGAACTGCACATCAAACCAGGCAATCAGTAACATTGGAGCACCACAGGGGACTGTACTCTCACCTTTCCTTTTCACCCTGTACACCTCAGACTTCCAGTACAAATCAGAGACCTGCCATCTACAGAAATACTCAGATGACTCTGCAGTTGTCGGGTGTATCAGAGATGGACAGGAAGCTGAGTACAGAGAGCTGGTGGAGCGCTTTGTGGCATGGTGTGGAAACAATCATCTGACCATGAATGTGAACAAAACAAAGGAGATGATTTTAGACTTCAGAAGAAACAGGGTGGAGTCAAACACTGTTTCCATCATGGGAGAAGAAGTGGAGGTGGTTGAGGAATACAAATACCTTGGAGTTCACCTGGACAACAGACTGGACTGGAGAAAGAACAGCGAAGCCGTTTACGAGAAGGGACACAGCAGACTGCACTTCTTGAGGACGCTTAGGTCCTTCAATGTCTGTAGCAAGATGCTGCAGATCTTCTACAAGTCTGTTGTTGAGAGTGTAATCTCTTCAGCCATCGTCTGTTGGGGTAGCAGCATCAGAAGCAGGGACCTGAAAAGGCTCAACAGCCTAATAACAAAGGCTGGTTCTGTTCTGGGGACGACTGTGGAACCGCTGGAGGAGATAATGCAAAGAAGGATTCTCCAGAGAATCAAGAAAATGATGGACAACCCTGAGCATTCTCTTCACAAGACTGTCCGACAACAGAAGAGTGTCTTCAGTCAGAGGCTTCTTCAGTTTGGCTGCAACACTGACCGCTACTGGAGATCCTTCCTTCCAACAGCCATTGTAATATACAACAACTCTTTGATGACCTGATTATTATTATTATTATTCTGAGCTACTACAGCAATCAATTTCCCTCTGGGATTAATAAAGTATTTTTGAATTGAAATGAATTGAATTGAACTATGACTCACAGGAGGCTTGGAGGGCATGAGGTCAACCTTTACAGCTTCACAAATAACTCTGCGTGGCCCACAAGGCCGGTGCTGTAAAATAAAAGGTCGTTTTGAAGCCTGCAGCCAAATTCAAGCTGAAGACTGAGTGACAGAGACAGAGAGCGGAAAGTAAAAGTGTCTTAAAGAAGATGGGATCCAAAGTGATGGAGTGCCCTGATGGTTGATAATTGACAAGAGGAGGAGCGCTCCCATAATTCCTCTCATTTCTTTCTGCTACTCTGTTCTTTCCTGTCACTCTTTATTTCCAGCAAATAACTCTTTTCTATTCTCCTTCTGCTCACCTCTCCCCTGTCTGTTCCTGCTGTCTGATCTCAGTAATTCATTTTTTCCTCGCTATCTCCCTTCTTCTCTGTTCTCTTTGGGGTTTGAAACCCACAAAATGAGCAGAGCTTATCTTGTTTCCCAGCATGCTCGGGGCTTTGTATTTTTATTAAAACACCTGGTCGACTCCACACACGTATCTCAAACACACATTAAAGCCTTTTGAGTTTAGTTATTTTTTATTAGTACAAAGAAAAAAAGACATTATTTGAAATGTAATAAATAACATTTTAAAAATGATTGTATTGGTTTTAAACTAATTTCTTATTCACTTAATACGTCTAAAGCTGTGTTCTTTCTTGCTCGAACAGAATTCATTAATCCCTCCAAGTCACATCTACCCATTTGTAGATTTTCTAACCGTAAATCAATCGGATGAAACTTTGAAATTGTTTGAAAATGTGAAAGCACACGCTAGATTTCCCCACGTCCACTTGAATCCTTTAAAGTTGTGGAACACTTAGATACCGTTGCAGTGATGTCTAGTAGGAAGAACGTTTTTAGTCGGAGTGCTAGTTGTGCCGCTAAGCAGGAAGTTGTCCTCTCCTCATTGGCCCTTTTTAGGAAGAAGCTAGTCACTGACCTGGGAGTAAAGCTGGATGTGTTGCTAAAGCTAGAGGCTAACATGTAGTGGTGCTCTCTTGCTTTCTCCATCTTCGCCGCCTATCCAGGATCAAGCCGCTGGCGTCGCAAGCCCACCTAGAGACTGCAGTCCAGGCTTTTCTAATCCTAGAGTTTCACCGTCTGTTTTCTATCAGAAGCGTATGCAGGTGATAGGTGTAGGAGACTATCTTCATGTTCAGCCTGCATGAAACACTCAGAGTGAGCCGTTAGAATCAGAAATAATCATTAAAGAGACTTTACGGAGTTTTGAATTTTTATGCTCACGATTGCCCCCTCAGGCCAAAAGTGTAACGGCAGCTTCAATAGTAGGCTCGTGCAGTGCATGCTGTACGTGCACACTCCTTAACGAAAATAACAGCTGAGACAGTTCCTTGTGTGTGTGTGTGTGTGTGTGTGTGTGTGTGTGTGTGTGTGTGTGTGTGTGTGTGTGTGTGTGTGTGTGTGTGTGTGGGTGGGTGGGTGGGTGGCCCGGAGGACAGGAGAACACGCAGCTAATTAATTAAATAATGTGGTTCTGTACCTTTCTCTTCAGCACAGCCGACAAAGGTTTATGATGGGTCAGTCCTCCTGCATGCTCACATCATTCCCTTCCCTTGCTTGAAAAATTGTTCCAAAATGAAAGTTGAACCCACATCTTTTTTATCTGTGAATTCAATGCCGTTCGGCGAGTCTCAAATAAAAATTTGGGCATCTTACTGTAAAAAAATATACCATTAATGTAAAAAATAAACTCTAAATAAACTATGTTCACATCCAGAATCAAACCCAGGTCTTCTGCATGAGAGTCAGACGTCTTACAAGGTGAGCTAAAGTGCCAGTGATGTCCTTTGTATCTGTAACGTTTATATCCTTGATGACAGCTGAAAAAACGTACAAAGAACGGTTTGGAGTGAAAATGGCTATTTTGTTGCTAATTTGCAGGAAATATCTAGAAGAAAGTTCTACAGAAAGTAGCTAAGGGTCCTCAGAAATGTAGCTAGCTTTGTCACTAGGCGTTAGGAACAGCGACAAAGTGGCACTGCCTCTCTCTCTGCTGCTAAAGCTACGGATAGCAAATGCTACGGGCGATGCCTGAGCGTGAACGCGCATGAAGCAGCCTGCTCGACCCGAGCATCTCTCTTTTTCTGTGATTTTACAGAAAAACAGGCAATCACAGTAAAAATGCCAAGGCTCATTCTACAGGACCAGGGCATTGCAGGAGAATGTATGAAGAAGACATTTATTATTTCTATACATGTTTTGGCTGTCACACTTCCATAATATCTCTTTAAATAAAATAAATAACCTACACAGGTTTAATGCAGAGGCAGAAAACCCAGCGACTGATGAGCTTCAATCAGCTAATAATCATGCAATAATCTTATTTCTTTTGCAGTTTTTCTGCATAACCGCTCCACAAAACAGCCTTTCAGACCTTCAGACCTAACAAAACCATAAAATACAGGAAGTGAGTTAATGGGAAAGAGAAATTCTTAAATAAATGCTGCATAATTCTCACATTTCTGTGTGTTTTCTGTGAAATAAAAACAGCTCAGTTGGGTTTAAATGCCCTTGAGGGGCATGTTGGTTTACATGGCCGTATCACACACGTATCACACAGATTACATAAAACACAACATGCATTCCTCCTGAATAATAAAAATAAATCATAAAAAGGTGGACATCATAACAGACCATAATAGAGTATATGCATCTAGTTCAAATATGCAGTTCGAGGAGATTCTCAATGAATTAAATGAAAACTTCTGCAGCTGCATTGAGGAGACATCTGTATTTAACCCTTTCGTCCACGCTTTTCATCATGAAAGCTCAAAGTAAGCATGGCCTTTAAATTCAGCGTACTTTTCTCTTGCTGCCACAGAAGCGGCATGGTGTCACCGCTGCAACGTGATTTACTTTGAGGGCTTTCTGGGTTGAGCTGCAGCCTAACACAGAATCTGAGCAGCAGATGGAGGAGGAGAGCTGATGTATGGGTATCAGACAGGACGTGTAAAGGCTTGTAATCTCATTCCTGGCACTTGGTCACAGAGATTCTGAATTAAATAACACTTTTTTAATCGCCACATGGCAGTTATGTTTTAGCAAAATCCAGAGGAACAATGTTATTAATATTGGCGCGTAAAGTTCAAAGAAAGGGTTACATTTGAGAAAATTGAATAGAGAAAAGAAACTGAGGAACGATAAGACGCCTAGAAGAGACATAGCTTATCATCCATGATACTATCTATATAAATGATTGTGTTGTATCGTGTGGCGATGCACAGTCACATTCCCCAGTGTGTATGGTAATTTATTAATCGACAAGTTTTGGTTTTGTCATGGATCATAGAAAATAAAAGATGAAAATTGGCCTCGTTTTGCCTCCAAGCTGCATTTAGAGTCCTCAGTGATCCTGCTGCCACAACACACGAACGATGAGCAACCGCCGCAGTTTAAATAACCACATTCAATGTGCAAAAGTTCATGAATCCCTGGAATACCGGTTGGTGCGACAACATTTTCAAGAGACATTTCAGCCAAAGTGCTCCAGGAGCTTGAGATATTTGTGCAGCATTCGAGTACACGGATGTGCCTGAAGTACAAATCTAATCACATCGACGCCGTAAACGTGTGCGTTTTATTGCAATCCTACTGCAAGTTTGTGTCTTGGACTTGTTGCTCGACTTTTGATGTACTTTATTTTGAAATGTGAAGATTCAAGTCCACGCGCTGGATGTTGGAGGCCGGAAGAACGTGCAACAAAAAGACAAAGGTGACGCATGAAAAAGCAGCATAAGCAGATGACTGGAGACAAGCTGTGACCGGCCCGGTTCTTAATGGACTCAGTGTGGATTAGAACCAGGGCTTTGTGCTCCTGCTTCACCCAGCCAATCTCAGACGCTCCTGTTTGAAGCCAAGCCACAACAGCTGGAGAGGTGAAATGAGGTGCTCCCGACTCTGGACTACCAACAGAGCCACGCCAAGATGTTTGGGATTATCCCTCGACTTAGAGGATCAATATGTTGAGCTCAGAGTAGATAAACACCGTTGAACTCAGTGAGCGCCGCTGCTGTCATCTCACTTTGCCAGTTATAAATAAGTTTGGAAAAATCTAATTTGTGACTGAAAGCGGGATTTTCGTCTAAGCAGGTGGCCGTCTGTCCTTTGGAATTTCAGATAAGAAGCAAAAATGCAGGAATTTCTCAGACTTTCCTTTCCAGACAGAAAAAAAACGTTTTCATTGTTTTGAGTTTTTACATCAATGATGTTAATTCTAATAACATCCAAACTGTTTCATGAGACCATGATATTAAAGTTATTTTACCCTAAATACGATCCTACAACAGCTATATAATAATAATAATGTTGTATTTATTTTTTATAAAAATGTAACAGTGTGGAGTAAAATTGGCTCTCGCCACCTGTCGATCAGGCACCAGGGGGCCGTAGACATGTACCAGACTGGATCTGGCAGGTTTCTGATGAACATACTAATCCTGATGCACCATCTAGAGGCTTAAATTCAACACAGAGCAATTCCTTGCTCCTCCGTCCTACTGGAGTGGAATTAAAACTGCCGTAAACAACCCTGCAGCAGCCTGCTGTAGCTAGTGCTACAACGAGCTAGCACCAAAATGAGTCAAGCCAACTAATACTAAAATAAACCACGAAGTAAAAAGATCCACGCTGTTTGATCAAAATAGTAGTACTTACAAGTCCTTTAGCAACAAAGCTAGGACACAATCAGCCTGTGATTTTGTAGCCACCTTTAGCTCTCTCACACTAGCGTGGGCCTTGCTCTGGTTTTAGCTCTCTCAGGACAGAAGTAAAGTGACTCGTAGGAGGAAATCCTCTTCAGCGATCCACTTTGGAGAATAACAGGTCATGTGATGATAAATGTTGCTTGTTTTTATCCTCACGTTCAGAAAATGTGTAAATTCACTTGGAATAACAATGAATTTCTACTTCATACAAAACTGAAGCTGCCCAAGGCTGTACTTCCATGCCAGCTTCTCCCAAAGTTGTCCTCCATCAAACTCTCGTGGAAACTACTTTGAGACGGGCTCCAGAAGGGTTTCCAAGTTCCTGCAACGATTTTGAGACGATTTGAGCGACGCGCCGTGATCATGTGGATGAACTGAGACCTCTGGCGAACGTTTAGAGACATGTTTGGAAAATGGTGAATGGATGAATGTATTCGTGTAGGGTTCTACAGCCCCCCACGGCACTTCACGCCACAATCAGTCACTCATCCATTCACACACACGTTCACACATTGTTGATGATGAGCTACGATGAGGCTGCCAAACATGACCACCACCAGCAGGCAAGGAGGGTTAAGTGTCTTGCTCAAGGACACAACAGCAGAATTCTCTGTCAGGAGCTGGGATTGAACCTACAACCCTCAGATTACTGGACAACCCGCTCTACCTCCTGAGCTGCTGCAGCCCCGTTCTTGTCACTTTAGTGGCTTTACTGTTGCTACGCTGAGACGTCTGGTGTTCAGGCAGTAGAATGAAGACGAGTAAAACGATCTGGAGCAAAAGCCTTGCAGCTGTTGTTGTTGTTGATGTTGTTGTTGTTGTTGTTGTTGTGTTGTCATAGCTCTGGCCACAAAGTGTATCTGCTGTGTAACGCACCAAGCCACTCCCCCTGCTGCTCTCGGCTGTGGTTGATAAGCTGTCGATGTTTCAGTGAATACTGATTTGTCTTCCTGTGTGTGTGTGTGTGTGCGTGCGTGCGTGCGTGCGTGCGTGTGTGTGTGTTCCTCCCACCTTAGATGATGTGTTGGCGAGGGATGCCGGCGAGTGTGTGATCTGTCTGGAGGAACTGCAGCAGGGGGACACCATAGCCAGACTGCCGTGCCTCTGCATCTACCACAAAAGGTGACACACACACACACACACACACACACACACACACACACACACACACACACACACACACAGTGAGAGAGTGAAATGAATCACTGCCTGTTATATAATTTTGCACTTCTTCTAATTAAATCCACTCACAGAATGCCTGTAAAACCTCTGAGATGGATCACAGTTCTGGCTCTTGGTGCACAGATTACTCGTCATGCATCATTAGTAATGAAGGTGCTGCATGTTGCATTTCTAAAAACCTGCTGATGAGTGGGACGGCTTAAGACAGTTAGCTCACAGAGAGATGAATAATGGGTCTCCGCTCTGCCCACACTCTGGAAGCTGAGGTGATGCTTCCCAACGGTCTGTTTCACCGAAGCCTTTTCTGAATAAATGTCAGCAGCAAAAGGAGTTTGTGGAAAATCTTTCAGTTTCGATTATCACTTGTTCTAAAACTGCACTCTTGTGACTCACAAGCTGCACATTGAGCATTTTGACTGATGTGGGAGTTTACGGAGGCCTTCCAACAGGATACTTCATAAGAAGGAATCCCTGATCGAAGACACTTGATGCTGCAGCTGTTTCTTCTCACCTCTTTGTTTGATATCTGAATCCATAATGAGCTGTTTGCAGTATTTCCGGTAATGTGTCTGTGTGCCTCTGCAGCTGTATAGACTCGTGGTTCGAGATCAACCGGTCCTGCCCTGAACACCCCTCTGACTGACTGACCACTGGGCCCCACTCGGAGTACTGTTCAAGGTGAGCTCAGCATCATCACACTCTGAACGCTAGACCTGTCACACTCGGTCTCGTGTGAATGCATTCATTTCAAATCTGCTGCCGTGCAGAAAACAGACGGTCCTGGTATTTAGATTTTATTAAAGTTATTCAAAATTTGTGACAAGCTGCTATGAATAAAGCACCTAAGGTCAAGCCACAACACACTATACACACACACACACACACACACACACACACACACACACACACACACACACACACATATATATATACACACACACACACACACATACATATACATATATATATATATATATATATATATATATATATATATATATATATACATATATATATATATATATATATGTATATGTGTGTGTGTGTGTGTGTGTGTGTGTGTGTACATATATGTATATATATATATATATATATATACATATATATCTATTTATCTGTCTGTCTGTCTGTCTATCTATCTATATCTATCTATCTATCTATCTATCTATCTATATCTATCTATCTATCTATCTATCTATCTATCTATCTATCTATCTATATCTATCTATCTATCTATCTATCTATCTATCTATCTATCTATCTATCTATCTATCTATCTATCTATCTATCTATCTATCTATCTATCTATCTATCGATCGATCGATCGATCGATCGATCGTGTTAGAACCCACAAGCTCCCAGGCCTCCGGTAGAGGACCTGAGCTTGGACTGATGAGACCACCCACAGAGGGTGAGATGGGAGTTTTTGTTATTTTATTAAGAATTTATTAAAATAAAGCTGGAAGTTACTGTAAGATCAGTGAGTTCAACAGGGCAACGCTCCTTTTATCCTCCTAAACCTGATGTTTCTGTTGGGTTGAATTTCACATGGATCCGTATTTTTCTCACCAGACGAAGTTAATCTAAATGAATCCAAAAGTCTTTAGTTTCATCCTGTTTCACTTCCTGTCTCCTCTCTGTCTCCAGAACGCGTTGTGGTTCTGCCGTGGATGGACATCCGGACACGGACACAACCAAACCCAATGAAACAATCAAAGCGACCATCACATTCCCACCCCGATGGAACCCAGCGTTCTAACAACAAAACAAACTGTTCTTCGTGAACTGAACCAAAAAGATGTGTGACTATGGAACCGCCATCCATTAAAGCGCCTCTGCCACGCTTTCCATGTGACGTCCGCTGATGAAACTGCGTACAGCCCAGACCCTCCTCCTCCCTCACCCGTCACACCTCTCTGGCCAAACAGAGTCCCTTAAAGGGCTTTATCTGCCCCCTCCAGCTCGACCAGACACGCTCAGGTCTCCCATCCTGTCTCTGGATCCAGGCCTGTCCGTCACATCTGCCCAGCCCTCCCATGGCCTTAACTGAGGAAGCAGAGCGGAGGAGGAGGAACACGAGAGGGAGACAGAGGAGGAAAAGGTGGAAACCAACAAACGGAGGTGCAGAAGCTTGTCGTGACAAAAAGACTTGTACATTATTCAGTCGGCCTCTCATCTCACTCAACAGGACTCCGGCGTTGGTGATGATCTTTCAGAAGAGACTGCCTCAGCGTGCTCCTCTTTCATAGTTCCTGCCTCAGTTCTGCGTCCTTCCTCATCAAATTTGACTACTAAACAAAAGAAGCACCTTGGATGCTCAGGACCCGGCTTGTGCAAACCTGAGCGGGGGGGAGGAGGGGTGGATGAAATCTACCAAAAAGAGGTGTTGACCTGCTTTATGTATGAGCTGCTTAGAGAGGATCTAAGGATGGACGTGGCGGAGAGGCGGAGAGGCGCGATCTGAGCATGCTCAGTTCTGACGGCAAGGGAGGAAGGGGCAGGAACCGATGTAGTTCACGCTCTTAATGTGTAATGTGTGTGTGTGTGTGTGTGTGTGTGTGTGTGTGTGTGTGTGTGTGTGTGTGTGTGTGTGTGTGTGTGTGTGTGTGTGTGTCCAAGTGTTTACAGTCTAGGTATCCATGTTCCCTGTGTGTGTGACTGGCAGTCCTCCCTTTACTTTGCTGATGTTTACAGCTACAGAAAAGCAACACGACTCATTGTAAAGTTCAAATGTAACCTCTCTCTGTTTTTCTCTGTCAGATCTGCCAGAATTTTTCATGTGAACATGATTAGTCATTTCTGTGAGGGAGACACGCGAGAGTGTGAGTGTGCGTCTCTGTTCATATGACTGTGTCCGTGGCTTGATTACTGACTGAGCTGGCCAGGCACGGACCCTGAGGACCCACAGAGTCACACGACCCTTGATCTGAAACCTCAGAGATAAAAAATGCACGCACACAAAATTCAAATGTACTCGGAAAAACAGCACTGGAGATTCAAACTGACAGAAAGCAAACGGCAAACTAATCTCAGATGGCACAAACTTAAAGAGCAAGTCACCCCGCAATCTACTTTTTTTCCGATAAACTATATAAATGCGTGTCTAATCATGCGGCAGACACGTGTAGTCAATAGTTTTGCACTTTAGTGCATTTTAGTTAAAATTTAAATTTTCTGCCTAAAACTGTCAGTGTTGTGCCGTTGTCAGGTAAAAACTCTGCACTGCATTTGAATTTAAATATGCCATCGCTATTGGCTAAGAGGCACCCTAGAACGTTAGCTGGTACCATATGATGTCACAATGTCGTGTGTGTGTATTTGTTAGTGGCTCCGCCCTCTCGGTCTGCTAGGCAACAGCATTTGTTGCATTTTTCAAACAGGAAGTGGGAGTTGAGTAATACTCTGGTAGGGGGTGACTTGCTCTTTAAAGAGGTCCTTCTGGGAGAAAATATTTTTAATGATTATTTCTGATTCTAACGGGTCACTCTGAGTGTTTCATGCAGGCTGAACATGAAAATAGTCTCCTACACCTATCTCCTGCAGGAGCTTCTGATAGAAAACAGACGGGGAAACTCTAGGATTAGAAAATCCTGACAGATCTACGTCACCCTGTCACTAACACTCATGGACTCGACCATCTGGTCTCACGACGGGGAAGGCTGTTGTTGGTTTAGCGTCCAGGAAACAGCAGAGAACGTCTCAGCTAGTAGATGCTAACTGTTAGGATTAGCAACTTCACCACACAGCAGAACTCCTCCAGGTTTGTGTTATTAGTGGAGATAAAACATCAACGTTGCAGAGCAAACAGTCAGTGGTAGAGTCATGTTGCTGTTAGCCAATCAGAGGCTAGATGTCTAAATATCAGGAAGTAAGTCTCCAAATCCTGTCGTTTGAAGCTACTTTCTTCTTTGGCTGAGTTCCCCGTGCTGAAACAGGCGCACCGGGGCTTTCTTTTATGTCAGAGTGCGACTTACAGTGCATACATTCCTCCTAGAGACCACGGCAAATATTAAACGTATGAGTGAAAATCCTTTTTAACAAAAGCAGGTCAAAACGTCAAAAAGAGGATTTAAATTTACCAAAAGAAGCTGTAAGAACTCTAGGCAGGCACAATATGACAGATAACTGCAAAAAGACTCGAATTAACAACAGAATGACTTAAAACATGTACAAATGAATCAAGTGTCAAAATGCACAAGTGAAAATTTACTACAAGGGCTCAACTACAACACTCAAAAATGTTCACACTTAAAGATTAGCAAAAATCCCCTAAGTTGATGCACAACGATTCATATAAATGACCCGAATCAGACTCTGAGCGCCTCCTTTGTGACTCGTTTGGCCCCTGTGTGCTGCTTCTGTTTTAGAAAATTTCTACAAATGTGTGCCTCGAGGCCTGTTGGCTCATTATCCATCCACGACTGTCTGTGCATGTGTGTGTTTGCACCTGGAAAGGCGCCTCCTGGTCTCCGCTACAGTCCCTGCCCCACATTGTGTTTCTGCTGATACAGGTCTGGCTGCCTGCGACTAGCAGCTCGACACACCCAGACCCTCAGAAGGACTCTGATGTTCCACTGTGGAGCCACTGAATGAGGCTTATTTATTCATTTGTTCATATTTAACAATATTTGTTTAATAGTCAAAACATGTGAGGCGTTACTCACTCTTCAGAAGGCCAAGATCTGACGTGTGACGACTGCTACGAATCAGCATACAAACAAACTGCATTTACAAAGCTACTGTAAACAAATGGTGAAATAAATTGTGCTAGACGACAGACTATTTTCAGCGTGTTTCCTGTGATGCAGACACGTTTTATTTAACAGGATAATTGTGTTTGCTCTGGGGCCACTGGGTTAAAAAAGCTGGAGTTGCATCCTAAAAGAATTACAATTTATTCAGGCTTCAACTACATTTCCCAGAATGCTTTTGAGCGCTCAAAGAGCCAGTGAGAGAACAAAAGTCTTGATCTTTTCTCATGAGGAACTTTAATAAGTTGTATCAGTTTCTCTGGGAATAAAAAGTGAAAAATGGTTAACAGTACACAGAAATGGATGTTAACTGAACACAAAGTGAGTTTTGGGGGCATTTTTGAAGCGCATTTCTGTCAGTTCCAGCTGTGTTTATGTGGTAAAACATGACTTTTTAAGTCTAAATCGCTTTACTGCCATCTTAAAATTGCTTCAGTCTTCCTAAATGTCACATTTCATAAAAAACACTATTGTAAAAATCTTCACACCTCTGTCACAGCTACTTTAAATGGTTTATTTGAGCAGAACTATTAATACATTCAGAAATTTCAGCTGCAGGCAATATTTATGCACATAAATAATCATGTAATGCAGATTTAATAGCAGTCAAGGTTTATAAACTAACATCTCAAGAACCGGGCTAGAGCTATTTCATGACTGGTCCGGATTGTGATCAGTCTAGCCGTTAGCACATCAGTCACCAGGGACGTTAACTCAACTTTTCTAAACAGAGACTGTTCAGGAATCGATCTACAGGAAAGATAGAAACTATATGTAACTTTAATTGCTTATTCCTTGATACTCAATGCAGAAAAGCTGCAGCCTGGATTTGAATCTGCACTCTGCAGAGGCAACAGTGCCACCATGCCACCTGGTCTGGGTTTTATTTTCTTGTTTTTGTTGTTGTTAGCTGTTAGATAACGCTGTTAGTAAAAGGAATTGCACTCCAGCCTACCCCATTTTGAAACAAAAACTAAAGTGAATTGCTCATAAGAGGAAGAAATAGCATATTAGCATATGAAAAGAAATTAGTATTTCTTCCTTACGCTTAAACAAACATCATATAAATGAGATCTTACTGTGGGAAAACTATAAACTATCAACTATAAATGCAGCAGCCAGAGATGAAGTAGGTGAATAAATAAGTATATTTTCTGAACCACTAAACAAATAAAAATAGCATTAAAGTTAATGAAAACATAAAAGGTGTTTAAAATCCATGCTCAACCCCCCCACCCCCCACCCCATGATGGCGAGTCACATGCATGCGAGACAGAGAGACCACTTCTTTGCAGTCACAAAACATCATAAATGCTCTTTTAACGACTAATTTGGTGGAAAACAGAGGAACATCTGACAACTTTTGCTACACAGGTTCAGTTTAATGCTCTGCACAGCTGTGTCCATCAGGTGACCTTGTGGGATGCTGGAATGCTAAGGGGTTCTGGTCTTAATGTAGTTAAGACTAAAGGTAGACCGACATTTACCGTTTTATATGCATCAGTATCGGCCGATATTTGTCCTTAAGCTGGGTTAAAGTCAAGCACATCGCTCAGCTGTTACAGAATTTATTTTAAATGTATTTTTTTTACAATCACTAATAACATCTGCACTGAGAAGTGCACAAAGGTAAGTTTTACCAGTTGGTTGAAATTCAGAGTTCAAAAAATGGATTCAGCTGCAGAAAATTTGTCCATCAACTGATTTTATTTAATTTTATTCCTTTTAGCATGAAATAGGGTGCAAAATGTCAAGATAATGGCCATGAAAATTGGCCCATGAAAATCAGCAGCATATGGACTTATATTAGCATCGATATCAGCGATAGAAAAACCAACATCGGTTGACTTAGTTGGTGCAAACACAGTGTTAAAAGCTATTAGCACTGAGTTCATGCCTGTTTTGAATTAAGACAATGACCCTGGGAGGGTTTCACAGATGCCCCATAAGCAGGCACACAACAACTGCTGCCATTGTTGTGCATTTAAGTGACACAGTGAGTTCTGAGTGATTCTCTGCCTGTAGCTATCAGAGCGATGTGATCTCTTCAGAAAATGACGTGGTTGTAAATCTGGTTTGCGTAATGAAATGTCTGTCAGTTTGCTGCTACAGTAGCATCCCAGCACTGCTGCCTGCCGCTCTGCTCTCTGCTGCAAAAACACAGTACAGTTATTTACTCCAGCCTCAATTCACTCCTTAAAATCTAATTACTGTTACTTTCTGAATGGACGCCTGGTTTAAGGGGGGAGGTTTCTAATACAACGGATAACTTTGATTTACAGTCTGCAGGTGAGAACAAGTAACACTTAAAAATCTCTCAAATCTCAAAATATGATATATTATATACTGATCTAGTTTTGCTGCTGTCAAGATATATGTGAAATGAGTATCCATCAGATGGGAAAATAGAAGATTACAGTGTAGACATTCTGTCATTTTTTTTCCCTTATCACCCAGTGAATGCTATCAGGGGCAACAGATTGTTGTGTGTAGATTTTTGATTTAATAGAAATACAAGATAGAACTTGAAGACTGAATTTATAAAATCTTCAGATCGTGACATGATAAAGGGTGGTCCTATGATCATGTTCTGACCTCTTATGGTCACGATTATAATTGCAAATAATGTGTTATGATTTAAATTGTAATTATTTTTTATCTTACATTATGAAAAAAAAGAAAAGCCAACTGGCCCCAGATCTTGCTGTACAAACATTACAGTTATTATTACTATTATTTTGGATCAATCTCGTTTTGACTGAGTTCGATTCAATCGACGTTGTCAATTGCTTTAGCCTGGGTCCAGTTCAGCGCTCTGATTGGCTAACATGTTGTAGCGGCAAAAACCAGGAAGAAAAATAAAAACACCGCAGAAGAAGAATAGCGAGCAACGTTTCGCTTCAGTTCTTTAATAAGTTTTAACATTTCAAATGAGCACACAGTCTTATTTCCCCGTACCACCGGGGGTGGGGATGGAAGAAAACTTTCTTTCTCTCGATGATATTTTGCTCTCTCACGAACGGCTGCCTGTCCGGACGGAGTGCTCCTTTCCCCGGCTCGGATTCCTGGAGAGGTCGAGCGACGCGCACGACATCCCGGAGGTCAGTTAGCTTTAGGGATGTTTGTTTACCTCAGTGACATTTGTTCCTACCAAACTATCTTTTAAATGCCAAATCTACATTTTATTTTGGGTGAACTGGTTATAACTTCACGCTAAACATATTTGTTTCGATTAATTTCAACCTCTAATTTAAATAACATTGTCAGATAAAGCAAAGTTATAAATAAGGTTTAAGATCCACGTAACTGCCGAGAGCTGCAGATAAACACTGGGAAGAAATATCTTCTCAAAAGTTATTAGACGTGACAGTTCAGTGTTACAACTCGGAGTATCGGATGGGGTTTTGACTTGGTGGCATTTTATAATCTCGTTTTATTTACTGATAAAATTTACTTGAATCTGGACCTGAAATTAACTGAACTTTTCTACAGTACAGCTGATGACTTTCAGGGTATCTGCTGGTCCTTAAAAAGTCTTAAATTTGCTTTTACAAATTTAAGGCCTTAAAAATCCTTAAAAATGACAAATAATCCTTAAATAGTTTCCAAAGGTCTTAAATTACCAAAGACCCAGTAAACAAGATTCTCTTATTTCTATAAAATTTTCGTGAATTTCTAGTTAGTTCAGCATTTTTTGTGTACGATGTTGGCGTAAGCGGAACCGTACACATTTGGTTGGTTGTGAAAGGGGCTATTTTTAGATGAGCATGCTAGCGGGAGTTTGCGCCATGGGGAAGTGCAGCATTAATGCTAACTGGATGGCTAATCCCACGTTCACGACGTGGTTAGCACCGGTTCCAGGCAATATGGAAATTATATCTAGGCTGTAAAGATAGGTTTTGGGACTTTGACAGCAATATTGATCCTGATTACAATTTCTTTAATAATGAAATACATGAATGTAATTATTACAATGAAGAACAATTCAATATAAAGATGAAGTCAGAAAATAGTTTGACAATAGCTCATTTCAATAGCAGAAGCTTATATGCAAATTTTGACGCCATCAAGGAATATATAGCACAATTCAAGAAACCATTTACGGTCATTGCCATATCAGAGACATGGATAACACATAAAAAGGAAGGAAATTTTGAATTGTATGGATATGACTTTATCCACCAAGACAGAATAAGAAAAAAAGGAGGAGGGGTGGCACTTTATATTGACAAAAATCTTAATTACAAAAAAGTAGAAATGATGACGACTACTATTGAGGGAGTGATGGAATGTGTAACAGTAGAAATAAGCATGAAAAAGAAGACGAACATATTAGTAAGCTGTATATATAGAACGCCAGGCTCTAAGATTGAAACATTTAAGAATAAAATGGAGGAGATGTTTACAAATTTGTACCAGAAGGGAGTGTTTATTTGTGGAGATTTCAATATAGACTTGCTAAATCCAAATAAAAACAAAAGTACAGAGGAATTTATTGATATAATGTACAGTCTAGGTTTATTTCCATTGATAACCAGACCGACTAGAATAACATTACACTGCACTACTTTAATAGATAATATATTCACTAATATAATGGAAGAAAAGGTGGAAAGTGGGTTATTAATAAGCGATATCAGTGACCATCTACCGGTTTTTGCTTCTTATGACTGTCATTATAAAAATGAAACAGAAGGAACTAACTATATGTATAAAAGAATGAAAACAGAACAGAGGTTAAATAGTCTTAAAAATGATCTATTAGAACAAGATTGGAATATTGTTTATGAAAAAAATGAAGTAGACCAAGCATATGATACCTTTTTAAATATATTTAAAAGTCAATTTGACAGAAACTGTCCAGTTATCAAAAATATTCAGAGGAATAAGTATAAAGAAAAACCGTGGATGACCAAAGGTCTACAAAATGCATGCAATAAAAAAAACACACTTTACAGAGAATTTATAAAAAACAGAACGACAGAAGCAGAACAAAAGTACAAAAGATATAAAAACAAACTCATAAATATAGTGAGAAGCTGTAAACGTGAATATTTTATTAAAAAGTTAGAGCACAATAGAAACAACATAAAAGGCATCTGGAAAGTATTAAATGGCGTAATTAGGAAAGAGACAGGGAATAATAACTATCCACAACATTTTATAGAGAGAAAAAATAATATTACAAACATGAATGAAGCAGTGGATGAATTCAACAAATATTTTGTAAACATAGGATCTAAATTGGAGGAAAAAATAATAGTTGATGAGATACAAACGGATGCCACAGAGTATGTTGAAAGAAATAAAAAGTCTGTTTTTTTAAGAGCAGTTGATGAGAAGGAGATTTATGAGATAGTTAGAAATATGAAGAATAAAACCAGTACAGACTGGAACGATATTGACATGAAAACACTGAAATATGTGATTGAGGGCATTGTAAAACCATTAACACACATTTGTAATCTTTCTTTTCAAAAGGGGTTTTTTCCAAATAACATGAAAGTAGCAAGGGTAATTCCTATTTACAAGACAGGAGATAAGCATCAATTTACAAATTATAGACCTGTGTCAATACTATCACAATTTTCCAAAATATTAGAAAAACTGTTTGTTAAAAGATTCGATAATTTTGTTGATCAATGTGAGTTGCTGACGGAATGCCAGTATGGCTTCAGGAATAATAGGTCAACAGTCCAGGCACTGATTGATCTTAATGAGGAAATAACAGAATGCATTGACAAAAAGAAGCATGCAATAGGGTTGTTTTTAGATCTGAAGAAAGCTTTCGATACAGTAAACCATGATGTATTGATGAGAAAAATGGAAAAATATGGTTTCAGGGGTATAGTATTGGACTGGATAAAAAGTTATTTATCAAATAGACAACAATACGTGCAAATAAATCAACATAAATCAGGACTAAGACAGATACAATGTGGGGTGCCTCAAGGATCAGTCTTAGGACCTAAACTATTCATAATGTACATAAATGACATTTGTAGGGTTTCACAAGTTTTGAAGTTTGTATTGTTTGCAGATGACACAAATGTTTTTTGCTCGGGGGTGGAATTGCAACAGGTCCTGGATGTGGTCACACAGGAAATAAATAAATTAAAAAAATGGTTTGATGTAAATAAACTGTCACTAAATTTAGAGAAAACAAAATTTATGTTGTTTGGTAATGAAAGAAGACACAATGAATTAGATATAGTAATTAATAATGTAAAAATTGAGAGAGTATATGAAATAACATTTCTTGGGGTGGTCATAGACAGCAGAATCTGTTGGAAGCCACACATCAAATATGTTAGGGGGAAGCTTGCACGGGGCATTGCTTTATTGGGGAAAGCTAAGTATATTTTTAATCAGAAAGCACTTTATATGTTATACAATACGATGCTACTGCCATATTTGAGCTATTGTGTAGAGGTCTGGGGAAACACGTACAAAAGTCATTTACAGACATTAACAACAATGCAGAAAAGGGCTATCAGATTAATAACAAATGCAGGATATTTGGATCACACAAATGAACTTTTTATAAAAACACGGATAATGAAGTTCCAGGACTTGGTTAAATACAAAACAGCACAAATAATGTATAAAGTAAGAAATAAATTAATGCCTGATAAAATACAGAAACTGTTCACAGAGAGAGAAGGAGGATATAACCTGAGAGGAACACTAAACTTAAAGATACATAAGTTTAGAACAACATTAAAACAGATGTGTATCACAATAATTGGGGTTAAATTATGGAACAATTTAGAAGAAGAAATTAAAGTAAGTACAAATATAAATGTGTTTAAAATGAATTATAAAAAACATATTCTGAACAAGTATATAGTAGAAAATAGATGATTTATGTGAGTGTCCTTTATTCTAAGGAAAAGTAAATTGTATCAATTGTAAAAAGATGTTTTTTTTTCTTTTGTTGTTTTTTTTCCATATAATTTGGTGGTTTTTGGTGACTTGTACCATTTTGTTTGTTTTAATGTCGGTTTTGTGTTAGATTTAGTAAACAAGTAAAAATTACTTGTATAAAGGGGTAGGGATATATAAGTTTCCACTTCAGCCTACTCCTTTTCAAACACAGAAGAAGGGATGATATGTATTTTTTCTGTTTGTGGTATTTTTAAAAAAAAATGTATGTTTTCTTTGTTTGAAATAAACTAAACTAATTCTACTATCTTAAATTTTATTATAAAAATAGCTTAAATTTGGTCAAAGTGGCCTTAAAAAGGTCTTAAAAAGTCTTAAATTTGGCTCCCTTAAACCTGCAGATACCCTGTGTGTTGTTGTCTGGCACTAAGTACAAAACCTAAAAAGGAACTAAAATGATCAGAATTTAACGAAATTGTAACGCATACTATTTAGCAGTAATTTTCATGTATGGAGCCTTAAACCTTTAAATATTAACCCTTTGCTCCTAAATACATTTTGATCTTTGCAGTGTGTTTGCATGACCTTATGAAGCCTATTAGAGCTTGACACTCTCATCTGCACCAGCACACACTCCTGTATTACTGTTTCTGTAAAAAAGTAAATAACCAGGTCGTGGTGCGTGTCGCATCGACTCTGAGGTGTCTTTCTTTCTTCCTTCTCAGGGTACAAAGATGGAGCTTCCTCTGTGGCTGTCCAAGGGTTTGTACGAGAGGAAGAGGAAGGTGCTGTCTGTGGATCTTCCTAAAGTGTACAAAGAGGGTTGGAGGACCGTGTTCACAGCCGACCCCTGCGTGGTAGACCTGCATAAGATGGGGCCCTACTATTATGGTCTAGGATCCCAGATTTTGCACTTTGACAGTCCAGAGAACTCTGACATAGCTCAGGCTCTGCTGCAGGTAAAACACAATAACAAGAATGAGAGTATGGTAACTATTGGACCCTGCAGGGATCACTGACATCAATCAGTTCATAATAATAACCCACAATCAGGGGAGGATTAAGGTGTACAGGGGCCCATAGGCTACACCTGTTCGGGACCAAAAGTGCTTGGTCCAAGCGAAATATTCACATCCATCTTGTTAGGTCTTATCTGCAGATATTGTGTGCAATTTATGATATTATATAAAGAATAAATTTATTCCAGATATAGATATAGATTGCAAATAACTTGCACGCAAAACAAAAGACGGTTCCTTTGGATGGAGAGTAGAGCAGCCATTCTCGTTTCTCCGTTGGTTAATTTTCTAAACAACATCGACTTAGAAAAATACCTTTTTTGATCTTGGTGCTGTCTCTCCGATGCAGCAACATCAGCGTCTTTATTGCGGCAAACGTCCGAACCCATTTTAATCCAATATTTTCTGGTATTTTCATCCATTTCACGCCAGCAGCCAGGATCCGGGTTTAAGTTAGCATCCACCATCAGCATCACCTGGCTAGGACCTTCTGCCGGGCTCCCATCAGAAACAACTTGAAGCAGGTCTGCCTCTGCCCCCCAAGTGGACAATATCAGCTTCACTGTGACTGCTCGTTCCCTCCTTTGAGCTAGCACCATGAACTGCTGCCGCTCCAGCTAGCTTAGCTCCGTTGCCTCCATCGTGAACGTCTTGCTTTTCTAACCTGCTGTTGGGTCCAGCAGCAGGTTTAAAATATCCCGTCAATTTTGGGATTTTCTGCAGAAGATTTTGGTGCTTTTCTTCTTTGATTCTCTCCGTTTTTCTTTTCTGAGCACCGCTCTCATATTTTCTTACATTTTTTTCATTTTCCCTCGTTAAGTGCGGCAGCCTATGATACATGAATATGACGTGTCACGTTACTTAAAGAGCAAGTCACCCCCAAATCAACTATTTTTTTCTGATAAACTATATAAATGCATGTCTAATCGTGCTGCAGACACGTGTCGTCAATAGTTTTGCACTTTAGTGCATCTTAGTTAAAATTTAAATTTTCTGTCTGAAACTGGCAGTGTTGTGCCGTTGTCAGGTAAAAACTCTTCACTGCATTTGAATTTATATCTGCCACCGCTATTGACTAAGAGGTATGCTATGATGTAAACTGGTACATTATGATGTCACAATGTCGTGAGTGTGTGTATTTGTTAGTGGCTCCACCCTCTCGGTCTGCTAGGCAACAGCATTTGTTGCATTTTTCAAACATGAAGTGGGAGTGAAGTACGCTTCTTTTAGGGGGTGACTTGCTCTTTAAAGGGGCATTATGGAAGTGTGACAGCCAAAACATGTATAGAAATAATAAATGTCTTCTTCATACATTCTCCTGCAATGCCCTGGTCCTGTAGAATGAGCCCTGGCATTTTTACTGTGATTGCCTGTTTTTCTGTAAAATCACAGAAAAAGAGATGCTCGGGTCGAGCAGGCTGCTTCATGCGCGTTCACGCTCAGGCATCGCCCGTAGCATTTGCTATCCGTAGCTTTAGCAGCAGAGAGAGAGGCAGTGCCACTTTGTCGCTGTTCCTAACGCCTAGTGACAAAGCTAGCTACATTTCTGAGGACCCTTAGCTACTTTCTGTAGAACTTTCTTCTAGATATTTCCTGCAAATTAGCAACAAAATAGCCATTTTCACTCCGAACCGTTCTTTGGTTTGACGTTGTTTCAGCTGTCATCAAGGATATAAATGTTACAGATACAAAAGATGTTACTGGCGCTTTAGTTCACCTTGTAAGATGTCTGACTCTCATGCAGAAGACCTGGGTTTGATTCTGGATGTGAACATAGTTTATTTAGAGTTTATTTTTTACATTAATGGTATATTTTTTTACAGTAAGATGCCCAAATTTTTATTTGAGACTCGCTGAACGGCATTGAATTCACAGATGAAAAAGATGTGGGTTCAACTTTCATTTTGGAACAATTTTTCAAGCAAGGGAAGGGAATGATCTGAGCATGCAGGAGGACTGACCCATCATAAACCTTTGTCGCTGTTCCTAACGCCTAGTGACAAAGCTAGCTACATTTCTGAGGACCCTTAGCTACTTTCTGTACAACTTTCTTCTAGATATTTCCTGCTAATTAGCAACAAAATAGCCATTTTCACTCCCAACCGTTCTTTGGTTTGACGTTGTTTCAGCTGTCATCAAGGATATAAATGTTACAGATATGAAAGACGTTACTGGCGCCTTAGCTCACCTTGTAAGGCGTCAGACTCTCGTGCAGAAGATCCGGGTTTGATTCTGGATGTGAACATAGTTCATTTAGAGTTTATTTTTTACATTAATGGTATATTTTTTTTACAGTAAGATGCCCACATTTTTATTTGAGACTCGCCGAACGGCATTGAATTCACAGATAAAAAAGATGTGGGTTCAACTTTCATTTTGGAACAATTTTTCAAGCAAGGGAAGGGAATGATCTGAGCATGCAGGAGGAACACACACACACACACACTCACACACACACACACACACACACACACACACACACACACACACACACACACACACACACACACACACACACAAGCGGGACTGTCTCAGCTGTTATTTTCGTTAAGGAGTGTGCACGTACAACATGCGCGCCTCGTACACAACAAGCCTACTATTGAAGCTGCCATTACGCTTTTGGCCTGGGGGGGGGGGGGGGGGGAATCGCGAGCATAAGAATTCAAAACTCCGTAAAGTCCCTTTAACTCAAGACCGCCACAATGTTTACCCAATCAGTGTCGCTTATGATTTTGTCGGCCAAGAGTTGAAGAATATTCTTGCATGAAAATTTAAATAAAATCATATTTTTTAGCTGGCCAATCGGGGCCCCAGAACACACGAGACCCCTAGGCTTAAGCCATATCAAGCCTGTGCATTAATCCGGGCCTGCCCACAATGGACAGCAATAGTGGAAAATCCTTAATCAGACGGGTGTCCTTGTTCCATACGGTATCATCAGATTGTTTATTTTCTCTAAGAATGAATGAAAACCTTCAGAGGTAAGACAAACCTACTGGAGAATAAAGTGTGCTCGCTTCTCATGAAGGCAAAAAATAATCAGGCACTTCATTAAATGCATAACATTTACCAACAGCAGTGTTTTCATTAACCAACCATAACCGTAACACTCCTAATCATTCATCCGGAGTGCTGACGGTCTGTGTTTGATCACCCTGAAGGAGAAAACTCTGATTTAGTCTACAGTGGTGTAATTCTCCATTTCCAGCCGGTGACGTTAAAAGATGCTTTTATTTCACTTTTCAGCTCATTCACTTTGTGCTTATTAAATTAATGGTAACGCATTAATATTTTGTTGCTAAATTCTCAGCCACGAAACTGACTGTGTAATTCCTCACATCACCACCAGAGGGTGCAATATGCTCAGAAACCTTTCAAACTGCCTTCTGTCTGGCTGTTACTAGGCAGATTGGCTTTACGTTATAATAAATATGTTACATGTGACTTGAATATGAAATTTGTTTTTATTTAGCTAATTGTTGAATATTTTTCAGATTTCTTGTGTGAGTTTAATCGATTGTGGTTTCAGATAGTTGGACTGACTGAACCATTTCCAACATTATTTACACTAAAATGCACAAAAATGTACTTCCTCTTCTGTAGGGTACACAGAAGCCTCCTGTTTTACTTATTCATTAATGTGCTTTTAGCCTGGTTGGTGAACTCTTCGCACTTTTCTCGCTCCAGACGTTCATCGGCCGGTTCCGACGAACCATGGACTCCTCCCAGAACGCCTACAACGAGGACACGTCTGCTCTGGTGGAGCGTCTGGACAGCCTGGAAAAGGCTTTATTCAGGTCCGGCCAGAACGGTCTGAACAGCTTCCAAAGCTGGGAGAAGGGTCAGGCCTCGCAGCTCACCGCTTCCAGCCTGGTTCTCAACTATCGCAAGAGGAAACTTGCTGATGTTCAGACCTGAACTCTGACCTAGACAGGAAGCTGATCAAATCTGAGCCTGAGCAGGAACAGACTCTTCTTCCATTATTCCCATTGAATAACGATCAGTTGATCTATGAATATTGAGTTCTCCCTGTTTTTCCATGAAGACTACACACTTCTTGGTTCCGGTTTGATGCAGTTTTCCCTTTGCTGTTTTCTTTCATTCTTTTCATGAACAGGTAGCTTTGAGTTTTCTATTTTTTTTTTCAGTGTTCAAAACATAGAATATCAAAACTACAATAAAGCCACCAATGCTACAAATTCACCTGTAGGTAATAAAGGTTTATCTTTTCCTTTTGTGTTCGATCGTGTGTTTTTCTGAGTGTTTTCCAACATATTATGGAATTTTAGCTCTACCTGGATCTAACGCTAGTCCGACTTGTCTAGAAAATCTTCACTTGAAAGAATTTTAAGCAGACTACCAACCTGAGGAGGAGTAGTAGCTCGATTCTGAGCTTTTTCTAGACTTCTGAGTTTTATTCTTAAACAGGATCGAAGCAACAAACCAGTTTTAGCATTAATACGACTGCAGACATAAAATCTTAATGTATATAGTGTATATATATATATACACACACACTAGTGAAAGTGTGTTTTACAAGCTGTTCCTCATGAAACTACACATCTTTATGTGTGAGAACATTTTCTTTGCTTCACTGATCACGTTGACCAGTTTAACAATAAAACAGTTTAAAGGTGTCAAGTTATTAAAACGGTGAATTAAAGAAGAAACCAACAGAAACTCAGGTTATTGTTATATTTATTAACCAGAAAGCAAATCTCTAATGAATACAGTGTCTATCCACAGTGTGCAGATTGAGGTCATTTCTAGATGCCAACTGTTGTGGAGAATCGGTGACGACCACCTGCTAGGCACCAAATGCTGGTAAAATGTGTTATTGGGTTACACACACACACACAATCTCCCAGAGTTATTAAGGAAGGATTTCATTCTGAATGTCTTTAGAAATTCTCCAAAACAGCCACCAGGATTCAGCCTCGGGCCCAAACTGTCACGATTAGGGCAGGAGGAAGTTTAGGACCCAAGATGCAGGAAACCAGATGATAGAAATAAATCCTTTATTTAGGAGTAATCCAAAAGGCAGGGAGCCAAAATCCAAAAACACTAGAAGCTAGAGAGCCAAACGAGAACGAGACTGACACCAAACAATGAACCGACAAAATACTGAGACACAGACAGGGTTTTATACACAGGGGAGGATGAGAGGGAGATGGGCTGCAGGTGTGTGGGGAGAGAGAGACCAGGTGAACTCAATTACTAATCAGGGTGGAAACTAATAAAACCTAAAGACAAGAAGAGCAGGAAACAACTAATAATCTAAGGGGGAAGAAAAACCTCAAACACAGATGGGAAAAACACACTAGAGAGACTAAATAAAATGAACAGCTGTAGCTAAAGGAAAATGACCTAAGAGAAAAACCTAAAGACCAGAAGGGCAGCAATCATAACTAATATTCTAAGGGGGTTGCTGAAACTAGAGGAAAAACACTACAGAAAGAAAAACTACAGGGGCGTGACTAAAGGGGGCCACGGGAGCACAGGACCTGGGAGGGGGATGCCTGAGGAGGGAAACCTAGAGGGCTGAAGATCTGAGGAAAAAACTGACAACACCAAGAGACAAATGAGGAAGATGAAGACAAGGACATATGAGGGTGCTAGGAGACACAAAAGGAGAACCTAGAGAGGGATGGAGAACACAAGGAGACACATGAGGGGAGACGCAGACCATGGCACAAACTGGTTTGTTCCCTGCTGGTCCTCGGAGTAAGTTCATTCATTTCACTTTCATTTGCGTGTTTGGCCCAAAATAACTAAACAGACACGAGTCTTCACTTAAAACGATGGATAAAAATCTGTTATATTTCCATGTTTTGTCCATTTTCATTTCTGTAAAATGAATACAACAGCTGAATGTGTGTAATTGGATCATTGTTAAATTTCCTTCCGGGCTACATTTTAACAGTAGGTGTGTGGATCTACACCTGTAATAAAACTCTACAGACTCCACATGATGGCAGAGGGAGCATATGCACCTTCGTGTCATTCCTGTTAATGCTCATTGCCGTTCATTGTCTGCAGCTGCTGGTTGTGAACACAGCTGCGTCTGGATGTTTCAGCGCTGAATATGTGCTGAAAATGGAAACGTGCAACAGTGCTGCCAGCAAAAGCACGATGGCCGTGCTGTTGCACTGTTGTATTCATTTTACAGAAATGAAAATGGACAAAACATGGAAATATAACAGATTTTTTGAAATGCATGTGCAATAGTTTGAAATGGCTTTGGCATCAAGTTTGGACTATTATGACTTTGGCTTTTGTTTGAGTCAAGATCAGATAAAAGTACTGAGGTTTATTTAGGAAAAGGATGTGTTTTGCATCTTCTTTGATGGAGTTTGGTGGACTGCCTCGCTGACCGACATCTGTAGCGGTGAGTACGTCTTGGCTTGCCAGGCTAGAAGAAACGGAGTTGATATCATCACGCAGGTATCTAGTAAATACTCAGTACCAACGTCGGATCCATACTATCGATATTTTAGATCGATCTGCCCAGCCCTAACGGCCATGGCTGCAGGAGCGTTTCCTCTGGCTGAAACACTAGTTTTTATAAAGCGCCTCTCGAGATAAAAAAAAAAAACATAAAAAATCTTGAGGCGCTTCACAAGAACAAGAATTAAAAGATGATTAAAAATATATCATTCAAAAATATTGAAAGTGAATTAATTTAAATAAAAAATGAGAAGGAAGAAAGAAATCAACAGAAGGTCACACAAAGGTCACACCAAAGCTGGCCTGAACAGATGACTTTTCCTCATCCATCTATTTTCCTCCCATTTTCTGGGATCGGGTCCTGAGGGCAGCAGCCGAAGCAGAGGCCCAGACTTCCCTCTCCCCAGCCGCAGCTCCTAAGGCGATCCCCGGCCAGCCAAGAGACACAGTCCCTCCAGCACGTCCTGGGTCTTCCTGTAGGTCTCTCACCGGTTGGAGGAGGTGAGTCTTCAGCTGCTTTTTAAAGGAGACCACCAAGTCCAGTAATCTCAGGCTCAAGGGGAGAGAGGTCCAGAGTCTGGGGGCCACAGCAGCAAATGATCTTAATAGAGATGTTCTCAAGTCAGTGTAATGATTTAAATTACATGTTATTTAATGAGCCGTAAGGCGTAGGACTCCATAGGAAACATGAAATCCACCTTATGGATCTGTGAGGTTATTTAAACCAGAAGATTGGAACTTTTTATTGCAGGGATTAGATAACCGCTTCGATTTCACTCAGAGACAACAGAAGAGAGAGTCAAGTTTAAAAGTTAAGATTTTATTACTAACAAATTACACTAGACTAACTTTAACACTAAAGGTATGGTGTAACTAAGGTGGATGGTGTAGTGTGGAATGTTTTTCAGAACCAGCAAATCCGAAGAAGCGTTTAGTTCTGATGGGAACTGAAGGTGATGTCTTTGCGTTAAGCTTTGGTTAGGAGGTTCATAAACACATTCGATGCCATTCTGTCGGTCTACCTACCCTTAGCGGAAGTCCCCGTCTAGATCAGGAGGTGTAAAGGTCCAGCTTGACCTTTATGGAGCCGAAGCCTGTAGAAACAGCCGTGCCAGCCAACCACCAGTCTTGAGATACTCCCGGGTCACGACTATTTGTTGGCGTCTGGTGAGACCCGAGCCTGGGTCGTGATGGTTCAGCTTTTATTCTGAAAGAATAAAGAACTGCATATAGAGGAAAGTTACAGATTGGCCACTCCGACAACTTCTCTAGAACGCTTTGAACTGGCGTTAAAGATGACGTGGGCATAGTTTTATACTTCGGATGTTTTGGTTTATGGTCGAATGAAAAGATGACAGATTTACCAAACACCACCAAAACCACGCCTCCGTCAGATCTGGCAGATTCTGATTGGATCAGTAAAGCAATGTGTCATGTCTTAACGCTACGTGAGATCAGTCCTAGTGGAAACATTTAAAGTCATATCACTTATTATATTCTATAGGATTATAATAAAGTAATTAATATTTTGATTTCACAGATCGATCACATCTTATTATTGACTAACACTTTGTTGGATTAGCTTTATTAAAATAGTTCTTTGATTAACTAAAAGAAAAGAGTTCATTCTTCTGTTGAGCTGAAAATAAGCAGGTTAGAAGGAATGCATGAGACCTTGAGACCATATCTCATGCAGACTAGTTCTGTGCAGAGGAGGGGAAAACAGTCATTTCATTCTGTTACATCAGCGACTCTGTGACATTTATAAGCCCTTACGAAGGCACAGGATTCATCTGGTACACCATAAATTACACTTGTGTTTACTTTTTCTTTATGCAACTAAGATAGATCAGCATCACAAAAACAGACTCTGCTTTCACACGAGGCCACCTGCAGCTTTTCATCAAAGGTGAAAGCCCTTCTGTGATTTATGTGCAGAAACAAAACACCGGAGGATAAAAGGTCCTCCAAAGTCCCGTTGCTCTCCTGCTGGCTCACCTTTGTCCTCAGGTTGTCTGTTAGTGCAGGTGGCTCATGAGAAACCCTGCGTCATGCCGTTGAAAATATGAAATCAGACTTGTTCTGGCTGGAGGAGGATTTATGTGGCGGCGTTCAGCACGCCACAGTGGCTGAGTCCCAGCTGCTGCTGTGTTAAACGCGGGTCAGATGTTGGATCACAGCTGATGCAAATATTGACGTTGCCTCTGGGCTGTCACTGTTGACCCTGACAGAGAGAGAGGTCTGAACAAGAAGCATTTCCTGCATCACTGATCTGAAAATGTGTTGTCGTTTGTGTTCCATCAGGGCGACTCGATGGTTTGGTTTAATGATCAGAACGAGCCCTGGGATTATCACACACTCCTGGAAAATTGCAGTTTGCCTGGTCTTTGTATTGACATTCTCATCTGACCGATGTTCATCCGGCCACTGAAGGAATTTTTGTTACAATGTGCCCTCAGTTTATTGTGAGGTACCCCAAGGCACCATGCTGGGCCTTATTCCTTTTAATGTTTTAGATTGATCGTTTCCTCTAAGGTCTAACAACTATTTATTTTTCACTGTTGACTTGCTGTAAGTTGGTTCCTGGTTCTAATCCTGGCAGCTGCATTCGTGCATGGAGTTTCTGTGTTTTTCCTGTCCATGAGTGGGTTTTTACGTGACCTTCATCAGCAGCCTCTCCTTTCTCTGCCTTCCCCTGGATTCACTGATTTCCCTCTTTCCTGTTCTCACTCATTCTCTCTTTCTTTGCATTTTTATCACAGTTTTCTATTTTTGCTTATTTTAAACATGTTTTGATCTTTTTTGAAATCTTTTTCATATTTTAAATTTTTTGTTTTTGTGAAGCGCCTCTTGATTTTTATCTTGAGAGGCGCTAAGATTTCTTTCTTTCTTTCTTTCTTTCTTTCTTTCTTTCTTTCTTTCTTTCTTTCTTTCTTTCTTTCTTTCTTTCTTTCCTTCCTTCCTCCCATAAATGCATGTCAGGTTATTCAGAGACTCTAAGTTGAGTGAGTGAAATGTTGTCTCTATGTGTCCCCTTGAAGGACTGGTTACCTGTCCAGGATGTCCCACACCTGTCCCCCAATAACTGCTGGAGATCTGCAGTTTTTTCTCAGACGCGTACAACCACAGATAGAATGAAAATAACAGAAACAACGCAGGAATAATTTTATTTAGACAACAGAATATCTAGACAACACTTTTCAGTCCATGAAACTGAATGAATGAATGAGTAAGTTTATTTTTAAACACGCATGTAAATATATATACACACACACATACAGACAGACAGACAGACAGACAGATATTGTCATGTTCTGTGTCCTTGTGGTCCCCAGCCCCCTCCAGGTTCCCCTCAGGTTCTATGTCCCTTTGGTTCCCAGTCCCCTCCTGTTCTCCCTCCCGGTGCCCCCTAGTGTTCTGGGTCCTTGTGGTCCCCAGCCCTTTTTGTCCCCAGCTCCCTCCAGGCTTCCCTCATGTCCTCCTCAGTTCCCTTCCCCACTTAGATCATTGCTTTACTTATTTTTAAATTCCTCCGGGTCTTTGGTCTACATTGTTTAAGTAGCATTTGGGTTGTTTTGGTAGCTTTATTTTAAAGGTTTAAATATAGTTTTCCCCCTGCTTAGTTCTGCTTTCAGTTCAGTTTCACCTGTGCCCAATTCCCCACGCACCTGCTCCTCGTCTCCGAGTCACCCAGCCCCGTGTATATAACCCTGTCTGTGTCTCAACGGTTGTCGGTCCGTTGTTGTTTGTGTCAGTGTTGTTTTGGCCTTCTCGAGCGTTCTCCTGGTCCATGCTCATGTGTGAGCTTCTGCTTGTTTTTGTCAGTGTTTACTGAGATTAGATTTATTTTTGCAGTCTGGGATTTTTCACCCACCTCCTTAAAATAAAATAAAGGAATTTATTTTCTTAAAACCACTCCTGCTTTGAGTCGTTCTGGGGGTTTCTGCATCTCGGGTCCAACCCTCCTGCTTGCAGCGTGACAGAAATATATTAGACCAGTTTTTCTACATCTCTACAACTCCTACCTAAAATAAAAAAAACTGATTGTAAAAAAAGAAAAATGATTCAGCATCTTCAAAAAGGAGAAGGTTACCTTCACCTTTTACACACTAAAGCTTGGTTTATGCTTGCCGCGTCTGCGAGGTCCGCACGGCTCCGCGCGGAAAAGTTGCGTCATTTTAACAACCACGCCCCTCCACCGCGTCTCCGCACGGCCGAAGATTTCCGCAACGCGCACCTCGGAAAATTTCTAACCACGCGGACGGTCGGACGCGGAAAAACATGGTGGACCGGCACGGCAGAGGTTGGTAAATGCAGACATTTGTATGATTCGGCTCTCAGAGATCGCCGTGATCAACATGTTGTTAATAATTCTTGGAGAGAAATAGCTCGCACTGTCGGAAAAGACGAGGACGCTGTTAAAAATGCTGGAATGCCGTGTTGTAAACAGTAATTTCTACTTCTACTATGGTGTAGTGTTGGATGGATGCCGTAGAGCTCCATGCTGCCCCCTACAGTTTGGGAGAATATTGGCTCACCGCAGAGACGAGCCGCATGACCCATAAACGCTGCGAGTTGTGAAGCACGTTCCATCCGCGAGCCGCATCACCAAGCGGAAAGTAAATGCGTCAAGCAAAAACCAAGCTTAACATGGATTCACATAAATTTGGCTACTATTTACCATTTCTTGCTCCTCATTTTTTTAAATAAGAAAACTTTGTCTTCAGAGATCATTATTTCTCTTAAAATTAAAACAACTTATTATTGAGGAAAAAAGGAGAAGAAATAAAAACCGCGAATGTCCCCCCCCCCCTCCCCCCTCGTCCCTCCTTACCAATCAGTTCAGCTGCTTACCACTGATGAGAATAATTTATTGTCTCATGTGCATCTCAGTCACCAAATTTATCTAACAAGGGGGTTTTTAACTTTCTTTTCTAATTCTAATTATCAGGAGTTTTCAAAGAAATCTTGGTGTGACTTTTAACCTAAAGATGAGCTCTATCTGTCATTTCCACCGGACGACCACACCGTCTCAGCACGAATATCAGACTGTCTCTCTGACATATCAAAATGGATGAAATCCCACCATCTCCAACTCAACCTCTCTAAAACTGAACTACTTGTCATCCCAGCAAAACCATCCATACAGCACAATATCTCAATCCAGAATGACTTCCTATCTCTGGCTCCTTCAAAGGCAGTTTGAAATCTGGGTGTTGTGATTGATGAACACCTGACCTTTAAAGATAATGTTGCCTCTGTTGCTCGTTCATGCCGCTTTGCGCTGTATAACATACGAAAGATCAGACCATACCTAACACAACATGCCACCCAGCTCCTGGTGCAATCTACTGTCATCTCCCGCCTCCATTACTGCAACGCCCTTCTAACTGGTCTTCCAGGCTGTACTGTGAGACCTCTTCAAATGGTCCAGAACGCAGCGGTGCGTCTGGTCTTCAACCAGCCAAAAAGAGCACACGTCACCCCTCTGTTCATTGAGCTCCACTGGCTACCGCTAGCAGCACGCATCAAATTCTAATTGCTAACACTAGCATACAAAGTCCGAGATGGTACGGCTCCCATCTACCTGAATCCTCTTGCAAAGGCTTACGTCTCGGCCCGGCCGCTCCGGTCATCGCAGGATGGTCGGCTAGCAGTGCCTACACCACGCTCAGGACAATCCAGACTCTTCTCATGCATCGTTCCACAAATGTGGAATGACCTTCCAAGCACTACCAGAACAGGAGCTTCCTTTTCAATTTTCAAGAAACTCCTGAAGACCCTGCTCTTCAGAGAGCATCTTCTAAACTAGCACCCTCCCTGCACCCGTCCCCCCTCTCTACTGTCCACTCCTTGTTCCCTCCTCTCCATGATTGATGTCAAGTTGTTGTTGTTGTTGTTGTTGTTAGCCTCAAGGGCAACATGCCGATTATCACTCGTAAGTCGCTTTGGACAAAAGCGTCTGCTAAATACATAAACATAACAAGTCTTTACCAACTCTGATTAGGAAATGTAGCGTTTAAAGCGTCTGTACCACATCTGGGCCGCTGCGGTCCAGATCCATAGACAAATAAATGTCCTGTTTAAAATTTCTGCACGTGACGAGTTTAAATTAACCAACATTTGTAGAAACGTAGTCCAACTACTTAAACGGTCCAAATCACTGTTTGTGCCACTAAATTAAGGGCAACTCTCCACTCTGTCTTAATGATCTGTGAGGAGTTGTGTCTGTGGAGGGAGCTACGCGTCCCCATCTGAAGGCCGATCCGTTCTAAGCCTTTCATTACATCGATGGATCCTGGTGGGCAGCCTGAGCCGAAGGTCGTGCTGAAGCGAAAGGGCACTCTGAGGGCGAGCGTCCAGAACGCTGACATCCCAGACACTAATGACGCCTCCAGCCTCGGTCTACTTTAAGGGCCTCTGACATTCGGTATTCGTTGGAAAACCGTTGCACATAAAAAGCTGAGAAGAGCCCAGGGCTCCGTCTACTCCTCACGGTGCCTTTCTCACTCATTTCACCTGTTTTACTGACTGGCTTAATGACCTGAACTGTGTTGGAAGGTTTATTACGTGAAGTGCCTTGAGACGGCGCGGTATAAATAAACCGAATTAGATCCAGGTCATCTGGCCGGCAGAAACAAGTCACAGCTCACGTCATCTTGTTTCATCTCATATTTATTACGTTTTCATATCGGTGCTTAAATCACCGACAGCACAGGAAAAGCTCCGACCTTTCGGACCCTTTGGTGCCGTGCACGACCCGTTGAATCTGTTCGGTCTCCACCGTCTTACCAAACCCTCCGTCATCTCCTCCAGTCTTAACAGTGCCCCGCCCTCTTAGAGCAGTTCTAGTGGAGAAACACACACAGGAATGGGCAGAAACCTCAAAAAGACTCGAGATAACTAGTCAGGACCTGATCCGAGTCGAATTAAAGAACGATTGGAAAGAAGACGAAGAGCAGCAGCCAGACACATTAGAGGATTAACTGTAGCTGAGTTAACACCCCCACATGCTCACTAAATGAGTATTATCTGCCCTTTAAGCCCTCCTCCCCCACTCGGTGCAGGAGCAACAGCTCGTCAGGACCAGGAGGAAGAGGAAGGTCTCCGTTGGCCAGCAGAAACATGAGGGAAAGAGCGGTTTTAGAACATAAAATCACCTGGTCTGGTTCTGTTCTCAACAAATTTGACAAACCAGACTGAAGTCTGGACTTTAATCGGGCTTCTTTAGCATCTTTCTTTGATTAGATTGTTTTTTTGGTCTATGTCGCTGATTTGCTGCAGTTCCTGTGATCACAAAGAACCAAAGTCATCAGGCTGTGTGTTTTTAGCATTAGCTAAAGATCTCCCATCCTCGCTTTCATGAAGCTTTAACCAGTAAACAAGCGCCAGCTGCCCAGTGAGCAGATGCACCTCAGCGACATCCAGCTAAACGGCAACGTGAGAATCATTTAGAGCTCAGATGTGCGAGGTCTTCCCTCAAGTTCAGACTGACACAGCCATCGCTCTGGGTGTAAAACACAGTGAGAGTATTTTGGCAGAGAGGAGAGCCCTGAGAGGCCCACACGAGAGGGCAACGCAGAGCTAAATCCTTGCAAAGGCTGTGTCTCACCAGCTGGAGGAGACGAAAGAATCAGATGCTGCAAAAGCAGTTTTCTGTTGGAGAAACCAAATTTTACACGACGTCTAAAATACAAGATCAGAAAACAAAGAGCAGCTGCAAAAATTCAATTAATTTAAATAAAATAGTTGGGAAAAGCAGTAACCTCTAAGCTGCAGTTAAACTGGGATGGAGCTGCGAGGAGGAGATCTCAGAGAAAGAAATTCATTTGGAGAAAACTCACTCGCGTTAACAGCGATGTGTGTTACAGTCAGAGTAATCACGTTGTTTTAACAAAAGCATTTAAGCAAAGACGAATCCATCTTTTATGTTGTTGACTGAAACTCAGAGACGCTTTAAAATCTTCACAGGCCAACAGTCGGTTCTCAGCTCTTAAAAAGCTTCATTTGTGTCCGTAATCAGTCGTAGCGACATCTGAGGGAAACGTACAAAAACACGTTTACACCTCTGTGTCTCCATCACTGTCAGTTTGATCGTCGTCTTCCTCCGCTTATCCGGGTCCGGGTCGCGGGGGCAGCATCCCAACTAGGGGGCTCCAGACCGTCCTCTCCCCGGCCACCTCCACCAGCTCCTCCGGCAGGACCCCAAGGCGTTCCCGGACCAGATTGGAGATGTAACCTCTCCAACGTGTCCTGGGTCGACCCGGGGGCCTCCTGCCGGCAGGACATGCCCGAAACACCTCCCCAGGGAGGCGTCCAGGAGGCATCCTGACCAGATGCCCAAACCACCTCAACTGGCTCCTTTCGATCCGGAAGAGCAGCGGTTCTACTCCGAGTCCCTCCCGAATGTCCGAGCTCCTCACCCTATCTCTAAGGCTGAGCCCGGCCACCCTACGGAGGAAACTCATTTCGGCCGCTTGTATCCGCGATCTCGTTCTTTCGGTCATTACCCAAAGCTCATGACCATAGGTGAGGATTGGGACGTAGATCGACCGGTAAATCGAGAGCCTGGCTTTCTGGCTCAGCTCCCTCTTCCCCACGACAGATCGGCTCAGCGTCCGCATCACTGCAGACGCCGAACCAATCCGCCTGTCGATCTCCCGATCCCTCCTACCCTCACTCGTGAACAAGACCCCGAGATACTTAAACTCCTCCACTTGAGGAAGGACCTCTCCCCCGACCCGGAGGTGGCAAGCCACCCTTTTCCGGTCGAGAACCATGGTCTCAGATTTGGAGGTGCTGATCCTCATCCCAGCCGCTTCACATTCGGCCGCGAACCTACCCAGCAAGAGCTGAAGGTCAGAGCTGGATGAAGCTAGGAGGACCACATCATCCGCAAAAAGCAGAGACGAGATTCTCCTGCCACCAAACTCGACACACTCCACACCATGGCTGCGTCTAGAAATTCTGTCCATAAAAGTGATGAACAGAACTGGTGACAAAGGGCAGCCCTGGCGGAGTCCAACCCTCACTGGGAACAGGTCCGACTTACTACCGGCTATGCGGACCAAACTCACGCTCCTCTGGTAAAGGGACTGAATGGCCCTTAACAGAAAGCCACCCACCCCATACTCCTGGAGCGTCCCCCACAGGGTGCCCCTGGGGACACGGTCATAAGCCTTCTTCAAATCCACAAAACACATCTTCTTCTCAAAAACTGCGACGGTGATGGAAATCAAGCTTGAGTTCTATTTATAATGACTCGAAGGAGAGAGGAGAAAATAAAACTCTGACTGTTCAACCTGTCTGTCAATCCACCTGCTCTTTTGGGACCATCACAACGAGGCAGCATCACGGTGACCTCAGACACCAACGTCTCTGCGTTAAAATCAGATTTCAAACAAGCCAATGGGATTATTTAATGTTCAGTAGACTGTTCGAGTGCTAAAACTGTCCAACATGAGGAAAAACCTAAAGGAAGCACAAAACAAAAGCTCTTCTGACCATTGCTTACAATAAATAACTCACGATGATGATTAAAATAATAGAAAATCTGTGGAAACCAGTTAACAAATAAACTAAAACAACGACTCTGAGATTTTTCCACCTATTGAAAAGCACAAACTGTTTGCAGACTGATCAGATGCAACATGTACACATCACACTGACTTATCTGAGAAGGAAAAGGGTAGAATGACTTCTCCAGGTCAGGGATGAGATCTTGCCCCAAGTGGAGGAGTTTAAGTATCTCGGGGTCTTGTTCACGAGTGAGGGAAAACTGGAGCGTGAGATCGACAGGCGGATTGGTGCTGCATCTGCAGTGATGCGGACGTTGTACCGGTCTGTCGTGGTGAAGAGAGAGCTGAATTGGAAGGTGACGCTATCGATTTACCGGTCGATCTACGTCCCAATCCTCACCTATGGTCATGAGCTTTGGGTAGTGACCGAAAGAACGAGATCGCGGATACAAGCGGCCAAAATGAGTTTCCTCCGAAGAGTGGCTGGGCTCTCCCTTAGAGATAGGGTGAGCTCGGTCATCCGGGAGGGGCTCGGAGTAGACAACACAAACATCATTACCACACCACTCAGCTCAAAAGAGGCGGCATTAATTCGATCCAGTTAAAACATTCATGTCAAACGAGATGAGAAACTGCACTTTAAAAACAACACAGCGACCCTGAATAACCCTTTTCTTTAAATGTTTTGTTTTGCACACCTTAAAAATAACAAAAGGAGAAGCAAACACGTAAACAGATTTATTTCAGTCAGCAGGAGGCAAACACGAGTCAACTCACAGGGTCATTGCTGTTGATGATCTAAACGGGGCTTTCCGCTGCTGCAGCCAAACCGACCCTTTGGAGTCACAATGCCTCATTCCTCCGTTTCACCACAAACTGGATCCAGGCGTGAGAGTCGGTGTGGAAGATGCACAAGAGCCAATAAAGAAGCGAGCTGCTCACATGTGTTCACTGATGTAGAGGAGGGATGAATGCAGCATCCGATTTAAGAATGACTAAGACCTAGTCCACACGTAGCCGGGTTTTTTTTTAAAAATGAATATCCGCCCCTCCAAGAACTTGCATCCACACCACCTCATTTTAAAACACAACTCTGTCCACACGTACCCGGATAAATACGTTGTTAAGGACATGCCAGACCTGTAGGCGGCAGTACTTCCCCCGTTCTTAACCTTGTCTTCGTCTGTGGTCTTCCACAAGGAGCAGTAATTCCGCTTGCAAAAACAAACAAGCAAAAAGCGCTTGGACGATTGATAAAGCGAGCGCAGCTCTGAGGTCATCCATGCTGTCGGCTAGTGTAAACACAGGTCGCACACGTGATGTCAGCATTTTTTTGTCGTGGAAAGTGACGCTGCGGACCTTAAAACTCCGGTTTTGTCCGTCCACACGCAGACACCCAAAACGGAGAAAACGCAGATCTTCACTTTGGCCGGAGTTTTTAAAAAGATCCGTTTTCGTGTGGACGACAGGCCAAAACGTAGAAAAATATCTACGTTTTTGCAGATCCCCGGCTACGTGTGGACAGGGCCTCAATTACAGATCCTGTTTAGATCATCAAGAGCAATGACCCTGCGAGTTGACTTGTGTTTGCCTCCTACCGACTTAAATAAATCTGTTAAAGTGTTTTTAAAGCGCAGTTTCACGTCTCGTTTGACATGAGTGTTTTAACTGGATCCAATTAACGCCGCCTCTTTTGAGCCGAGTGGTGCGGTGATGATGTTTGTGTTCACGTTACATAACTGTCGCGTTCATTCCCGTCCAACGACTGACGGCAGCGAGGAACCTGCCCATGAAAGGCAGTGCACGTCCACCTTCCCAGGCAGCAAATAAAACAGTTTTAAGATTTGATCCAGAGGCTTTGTGACATGTGTCAACAAACATCAGATAATCCCACGACCCAAACGGGTCAGGAAAAGCTGCTGCCAGCTGTCAGCAGGTCCATCAACGGATCCCTTCTCTCGACCTTCAGCCCCTCGGTCTGTTTCAGCCCCGATCAAAGTCGTCACGGACCTCACTCGACGATGACTGACTCAAAAGTCCATCATTTCACGTCGAGGTTTGAGCGTTCGGCTGACAGTCTCGGGCGGTTAGCAGCGAATCAGTGAGCTGCCTGTGTCTTTTTGCTGCAGGCCATTTTTGCAGGACGTATGACTGCTGATGGACACGTCGAGTGATTGCGGAGATGAAGCCTGTGGCGGTCTGGTAACAGAACAGTAACGGCCTCCTGCCTGGCTGGGGGGGGGGGGGGGGGGGGGGGGGGGCTCATTGGTGCAGCCTTTGGAACAGTTTTAATGAGATTTGCCTGTTAGTTTTAACCTTTCTTTGTATAATTAGGCTTCGCTGAGAAGCTCATTTCTGAAGGGAAGACACACAATCATTTATGAAATGGGCAACTAATTACAGCCACGCCCTGTTCATGTAGTAAAACAGTTGGAAAATGTTAAAATACCTTTCAGCAGGTGTTACTTACCTTACACACACGCTGTTGTCATGTTGCAAAAATGCTATTTATATAACGTCTAGGGCTTCTGAGAGGGCTTTAACGTTCATTTTTAAAGGGATAAGCAACTTTTTCATATTTTTTCATCATTTCCTTGAGCCAGTTTGTGCTAAAATGACCCGTTAAAAGGTCAATAAAAGGTCACTCAGACCCTCACCGTCCCCTGTGGCCAGAATATCACACTTGCAACTTCGGAGTGGCGGGCCGTCACTTGTGGACTTGCTGTAGTCTGTTTCCTGCACGTTTCATTTCCTGCATGTCTTAGATCATGAACACAGCTGATTTGGTTAATTTAGTGATGAATCGCTCCTCTAGACGCTAATAAAGGCTGGGGAGACATCTTTGGTGTGTTCTTGCTGTGTTGAAATTCTAATTCCACATTTCAGTTGTTTTTAAAACACAGAACGGTTTAATTTACCTGCAAAGTTTCGTTTGCGGCTGCAAACTTCGTCAGGCTGACGTTTCAGCAGTCAGATTAAGGTGTTAACAGGACGAATGTACGGTGGGATTAGTTTCACCTTTGGTTCTACTAAATGGACAGTAGGGGGTGCTAAAAGCAAGCCAAAACGGCCAAGCATGCCTTTAAGATTTATAAAGCATCACATGTGAGCTATTTACTGCTGTTATGGATCAAACTAATGTAACTATGAAAAAACTAAAAAGATTATATTTAGTAAAATTGGAAGATTTAATTCCACAACATCGAACTCATCCAGCAGACCCGGTCTGAAGAGGTGTTTCAGTAAACATTTAAAAACAAACGCGCTCTTGTTTTGAAAGATTCCGCTCAAATGTTTCAAGATTTTTATGACATCAGACATTTTAAAATCTTTGCATTTGGATGTAAAATAAACACCAGAAAGGGATCGAGGCAAACTCATCACCACTTGTAGATACCAAATTAAAACTCAGAGATGAATGAACACTCGAACCTACCAGGCAGCGCGGAGCTTTGGTTTGATTAAGATCATTTAGAACAACTCCAGCTGGAGCTGTGCCTAATCTAATCACTCAAAGTAGTTATTTTGTCCAAATTTAATTTGATGTATCACACAAATGACGATAAATGCCCCAGCCCCATCCCCCCCATCAAACCTCTGCATTAATTCGACTTGTTACTCGGTGCACCCATGAATGTGAAAGCCTTAGTGCCCTCAGGCTGTAGTAGACGTGAATTTCAATCAGCTTAAATGAGCGTGTAAACTCAATTTAATGAGCGTAACACATTCATGCACTCTTATTTACCTGATAAGAGGTCACAGAATCAGTTTCTGGAAATCAGGATTAATGTGCAAAAAAAAAAAAGCTGCAGAATGAGTGCAGAGTGTAAAGTGCTTTGGAGTCCTCTGACTCTGAAAGGCACAAGTGCAGGTCATTTATCATCATTTATAAAGGTTCAGCTTGGCATGTATTTATGTCATAAATGACTGAATTATCTTGTTCTGAATGTTCTCTTGTATATTTGATCTCTTGAGGAGAAACTCGTAGATCAGTGGGAGTTTTTTAAAATATTGCACATGCACGTGCACGTAGTGGGAGAACCGTAATTATTTCTACGTGAATAAGCAAAGTTTTAGGTTTCTGTGTTCTTTTAAAGTAACACTGAGCAGTTTCCTGCTTCTCTGCCCTACTGGGTGAAAGTGGAATTACAACTGTCGTAAACAACCCTGCAGCAGCCTGCTGTAGCTAGCACCAACAATGAGCTAACACTAACATGAGCCAATATATACCTAAATAAATCACAACGTAAAAACATCCACATGGTCGGACAAAAATAGTATTACTTTCAAGGCAATAGCAACAAAGCCAGGTCACCATCAGTCTGTGATTTTGAAGCTTCCTTTAGCTCCCTCAAGCTAGTGTCGGCCACGCTGATGTTCACTCTGGTTTTAGCTCTACGCTTCGCCATCAAGCGTCATCTTCAGGGTTCATTTCAAGATCCTGGTTCTGGTCTATAGGGCCTTACATGGACATGCACCACCATACGATGGTGATCTTCTGTCATGGTCTGTGTCTGCGTCTTTCCCCATGTGTCTACTGATGTCCTCCATCCCTCTTTAGATTCCCCTTTTGTGTCTCTTAGCGCCCTCATGTGTCCTATGTCTGCATCTTATTTATATGCCTTCTGTTTGTAGCCCTTCAGGTCATCCCAAGCCCCTCCAGTTGTAGCTCCATCCTCTTTGTCCCGAGCTCGGTGTGTGTGTCATTCCCCAGCTTAAGCCGGGGGTACACTGTATGACTTTTTCACTCGTAGCACTCAGCTTCAGCTCAAACTGTACGACTTCCGCGCAGGGCAGATCTCACGAGTCATGCGCTCACACTGTACGACCCAGTTCTCGGATGCGATATGACTGCTCTCACTGTACGTCTGGTAGCAACACGTCGGACCTAAAAATATGCTAAAAATAGCAGTTTTTACTCAACACGTCAGACTTTTTTGTCTTGTTTTGCCTGTTGTCCTTCGGGAGTGCTGCAGGAGGACACACAGGGGTTTATGGGGGTTGGATGAGGAAAACGAAAGAAAGAAAGTAAATCTGTGTTTTGTGATCAGTTTAATTTGACATGAACACGACAAACACGCTTTCTTCTGGATTCTGATGCGCTTAGCCTCGTAGTAATATTGCCACATGAGCCCCTCGCCTCTGACGGCTAAACGCGTGTCAACCCCGCTAATCCCTTTGGAGCGACTGTGGGAGGCCCCCCCGCAAAAGAGGGTGGTCGCGTTAGTGACGTGCACTGCACGCCGAGTGCCGCCCGGAAGGGATATAAACACAGATGAACGTGGCCTCTCACTAGTATCTTTCAGCCACCTACAACATGGCAAACTGGACGGACGCAGAGACCATGGAGCTTTTGGCCGTGCGAGCGGACGAACAGATTAGTCGCCTTTTTACGGGGACGGTGAGAGACAGCCAGCTGTTCGACAGAGTGGTGAAAACACCGGCTGAGCGGGGCGTCAAGCGGGACAAAAAGCAGGTCACATCAAAGCTAAAGGTCCTGAAAAAGACATGTCATCAGTCTGACATGTCTTCCGTCTGACGCTGAATGCGCAACCCTGTACGTCACCTGCGCGGGGGGGGGGGGGGGGGGGGGCAGCAACCTCCCTTTATCCCGTCTTGGTTGGAGAGGTGTCTGATGGCGGTTTATTCTAGCTTCAGCTTTGCTACTATAAATGCCAGATTCCTCCCCAGGGAGCCGCGGCTAATCCCGTTTTGCAAACGCTACGATCCTGTAAAAACAGCTATTGAGGACTCTAGAGGCGGCACGCTGCATGGCTCGAGACTTTATTGAGCCAAACTGCACATCTCTACCTAGAAGTGCACGTTAACGTCACGAGCATACTCACCGACAGATACCCAAGACAACGATGGAAAGAGAAAAAAGCGGCACGTTAACGCTTCTTTTAAATTCCAAACTGAACTCCAAAAAGAGTTGTCCAAATGTTCGTGTCTGTTGCCTCCACCGTTGCTAACGCTGCTCTCGTATCGCGTCGTTCCCTGGGTGTGTTTCCATCGGTGGATTGCAGACTGGAGTTGTAGGTTTTTGGACACAGCTTGAAGACTGTTGTAGGCTGGATCTGGTTGTGAGAGTGCTCAATAAGCCGTCGCTGGGCCGGTGTCGGTCGGTACCAGATCTGCCCGGGGTCCTGCGACTGCCAAATACGTCACAGTAGATAACTGGCTGAACGTAGGACTTACGGAAGTCACGATACCACGTTCGTAAAAGTTACGTTAGCACGTTGATAATGATGATTTAGATTGGTCAAAACGAATTTACGGTTGTAGTCCTGCAGTCCAAAAATCAGCACTTTCGGAGAAAATGT
>NC_091744.1:85734073-85839073 GCF_043380555.1 Nothobranchius furzeri
GAGAGAGAGGGGCGGCCGAGTGAGTGATGACTCTCCAGTAGGTGGAAGTCATAAAAGTTGATTGAATTTGGTGCAGACTGGTGTTGGTGGTGCCACGAATCCGCTCACACCAGGTGCTGCTCCTGCAACACCTGATGGATTTTCACACCTGCTCAAAAAGCTTCAGATTCCGATGTTCCCTTTGATTTTCCTAAAATCTTTTTAGGTCTAATGTTTAATATCTCAGCGTTTTATTTTAAAGAGATAATTTTGTCACAGTGAGTGAGATGCACCGATTCTGGTCCACTGATTTTTGATTTGTGTACATCTGGTCTGCTGGTGCCAATTTTGGATTATTTAAATTTATCAAGAAAATAACAATTTCAAAAAGAGTTTTTTCATTCTCATAAATTCTCACATGGAAGATCTGTTGCATGTGTAATTTGAAGCTGAAAGAAGACCTATTAGGACTTTTTTCTTAAGGGTGTGGCTCTCTGAAAAAAAAACGTTTTTAATGATATCTCTGATTCTAATGAGTGTTTCATGCAGGCTGAACATGAAAATAGTCTCCTACACCTATCTCCTGCAGTAGCTTCTGATAGAAAACAGACGGTGAAACTCTAGGATTAGAAAATCCTGACAGATCTACATCACACTGTCACTAACATTCATGGACTCACCCAACTTGACTTGCGACGGGGAAGGCTGTTGTTGGTTTGGCGTCCAGGAAACAGCAGAGAATGTCCTGACTAGTAGAAGCTAACCGCTAGTATTAGCAACTTCACCACACACCAAAACTCCTCCAGGCTTGTGTTATTTGTGGAGTTAAAACATTCATGTTGCAAGTCAGCGGTAGTCACTTTGCTGTTATCCAATCAGAGGCAATATGTCCAAATATCAGGAAATAAGAAATCCTGCCACTCCCTGCTGCAACAGACTTGTCCATGCTGATCCATGCAATTGTGGTTGGGTTTTTTTTTTGCTCTGAGTACGGCTTGCAAGGCATTGTTTCCTACCAGAGACCACTGCGATTGTATTGATTAAACAAGTTCCCCCACCTTTAAGTTATAATAGCTCTATGGTCGATAAAAACATGATTATGAATTTCTTTGCACTAAATTCCTCTCACAAAACGTGATTTCTGCAGTGTTATTCTTAACAGTTTCAGTACCTTCCAGAATGAGCCGTTTTAGGGCTCCGTCACTTATAGAAAATAAGTGGGATCTAGCCACGCCCACCCAACTCCTGGTAGGCTTCTACAGAGAGCCTAACCCCAAAATTCCACTACCTCCGCTCCGCTCCGCTCCGGCACGAACTCCGCAGCAAAATCGGTCCCGTTTTAGTCAATCAGAGCTGTTCCACTACTGCGGCCGTGCGGCGCAGTGCGCCGCCCGCCGTTCCGCCATTCGGCAAAAAAAGGATCGCTTCTGTTTTGCCGGACGCCAGAGCACCTCCGCAGTCAATGGACAGAAATCACAACGGCCCAACAGGAAAAGGAGCAAGCACAACTTCCGTTTTTCACAATAAATCGATAAACAAAAAGCGTTTTTTGTTTCATATGCACAGGTTTAACAACTTTTAACAACTATCAATGGCGGCTGAAGTTTAAATGCACAAAAGTAAGCCATAAATACAGTTTCTACTATCAAAGTAGTCACACTTTGTTGGTCCAAGCACTGCTGATCTGTCAACACAAATGATGGCAGATTAAACAGTTCATTTCGATGCTTCTCCCACACAACGGGTGTTTGGATCTAACTTCCGCGTTTATTGCTCGGACTGTATCGCAAGATCTCGAAAATCCCGCGCATGCCTGTTTGCGCACCTCAGGTCTCCGCACCGGAGCGGAGCCGTTTTAGAGCGGGTACCAGGAAAAATTGAGTTCGGAAGCGAGCGGCTGCGGAAGGCGGGGGCGGAGCGGAGCGGAGGTAGTGGAATTTTGGGGTTAGTCACACCCATCCACTTCCGGACCACGGGTTCCCAGAAGAACGAAAAAATGAACGCTATTTTCTACTTCCTCTTTTTTTGTGCCATGGATTTTACATATGATGGCTGTGAATTTTAAATATGCAGTTAGATACCAAGACTGTGCTTATTTTGAAATGGGGGTAAACGTTATTTTAGGTTTTGTGTGAAAATAAGTCCAAGACTACAAATGCGCTTCATGAAAGTGACATCATGGAACCAGACACAGAGAAAACTGAGGGAACATGGCTGTAAGTTCAGCAATCTTCAACTCCTTCCTTCAGGAGGAAAAAAACACTATAAATATGGTCATGTGGTAAGTAGCAGCTACGCTAGGGGGAGGTGATTATGTAGTGATGTCATATATGCAACATGCCGATTTAGTCATGTTAATTACAAACTTTTACAAGCTGATAAACCTCAATGTACGTGACTGGTGTGGTTGAAACAGCCATCATTAGTTTTCATTTAAACTGCAGTACCATATGTGCGATCCAGGGCGGAACCCTGGTTTCACACTGCAAGCATCAGCGGAACGGAACAGCAGCGGAGCGGCTCACTCACCAACTTCAAAGCGGTCCTTTTCACACTGGGAGAGTCTTGGCAGCGGCATGACTTCCTTGCTGCGCCTCGCTGTACTCGCGAGATTCTAAAATCCCTCAAGACTTCCGACACCTTCCTCCACTGCCAGGATTAAAGCCTCGTCGTCCATGCTGAGAATCACACCGCTGCGCTTCTCGAAAGAAACTGGTGGTAAACAAAGCCATTCGGTCACACGTGCTGACGTAAGTTATATAAAACATAGCAACGTTGCATTTTATTTTGAAAATAACCAGGGATTTTACACTGAAAGCATGTGTGGTTTCCTGTCTCGCACTAAGTGAACTGTGGAAATTGACGTGTCCCAGAAGCGGCTCGCGAAAAAAATCGAACTCGGTCCTATCTTTAGCGGCGTGGCGTGCCGCTTCTGGGACACGCCTGAAAATTTCCGCGTCACGGCTGGTTTGAAACACTCCATAGACTATAACTGGATTCTATTTGAAGCGGTGCCGCTTTGCTGCCATTCCGTTCCGTTGTTGCTTCCAGAGTGAAACCGGGGTAAGGCAGAGCGGATTAGAAAATAGCGTTTTTAGCCCCGTTCAGGGACCCATGAGCCGACCAGAAAGGGGAGAGCCTTAAGCTTGGTTTATGCTTGACGCGTCCGCGAGGTTCGCGCGGCTCCGCGCGGCAAAATTGCGTCATTTTAACAACCACGCCTCTTCACCGCGCCTCCGCACGGCCCAAATTTTCCGCACCGCGCACCTAGGAAATTTTCTACCAACCTTAACCACGCGGACGGTCGGACGCGGAAAAACATGGCGGACTGGCAAGAACTAGTATGGCAGAGGTTGGTAAATACAGACATTTGTATGATTCGGCTCTCAAAGATCACCGTGATCAACATGTTGTTAATAATTCTTGGAGAGAAATAGCTCGCACTGTCGGAAAAGACGAGGACGCTGTTAAAAAATGCTGGAATGCCATGTTGTAAACAGTAATTTCTACTTCTACTATGGTGTAGTGTTGGATGCATGCTGTAGAGCTCCATGCTGCCCCCTACAGTTTAGGAGAGTATTGGCTCACCGCAGAGACGAGCCGCATGAACCATAAACGCTGCGAGTTGTGAAGCGCGTTCCATCCGCGAGCCGCATCAGCAAGCGGAAAGTGAATGCGTCAAGCATAAACCAAGCTTTAGGCTCCCTGTAAGCGGTGGTGTGTTTCAGCTTTAACTTCCACACCCCTGCCTTCGTATGTTTTTTTTATTACACGTCTCCTTTTCTGTCCGTATTTCTTAAAACAGTCACAGACGTTGAGTCATTTTGACTTAACGTGTCTGTTAACCAGCTTGGTGTTTATTGGTAGATCTATGAAAGCAGTATATCGTCTCATTGTTCCTTCACATTGCGTTTCAGCTCATATCTCACCATCATCCCGTCAAAACAAGTTTGGCATGAAAATTGTTTAAAATTGGGCGGCAGCTACCAATAAACCAAACACACATAGCAGAAATTAATGTAAATAATCTGATACATTAGAGTCATAAAGTATCTGTTTGCGGTGTTAAAAACCACTCTTTCGATCACCGTGTGCGGCACTAATTCACCATCGTCCAATGCTACTCATTCTCAATTTCTGGGTAATTTATGAAGTGATATAATCTATCTGCTGCTGGTGAATTTTGACACTATAATAATAATATAAATGTGTTATACTTACACAAGTAAATACTTTGATTGCAGCTTTAAGTTCAGCGCTGCAGATTGGTTAGTGAGCTAGCAGACCAGCTAGCCCAGCTAGCTACGCTCTCTCCAGGCAGCTCTACATTTTGAAGCTGCTTTCTCTCGGACAGAAACATATTTGGTGTTCATGATAATGAGACACTTTGGTTAGTTGTGCCATCTGTTAACACCACCATCTGCCATTCGTTAGAAGAAAATATTGCTGGGTATATGAGTTTACTGCCATGGAAGAGATTTTCCATTCCAAAGGTTTTGCTGCTTTTCTGCTTCTTTCTGCCTTTGAAGCGACTCTTGCTCCATGGAGCCTCCGACATTCATCTCCCTCCCACCCAGTGGCATTTCCAGCAGCTAAACAATGAGCTTGGCTCTGGGACTGAGCAGCACTGTTATTAGTGTGTTTTGCATGCTGATGCGTTTCCAGTTTGCAAGATGTTTTTCTCTTGGATCGCTGCTGTAATTTGGTTTCTTCCTCCTGTCTGAGACAGAAGCAGTTGTTGGACTTGTTCCTTGTCTTCTGTTGAAGCGGGTGCAAGTTCAAGCCAAACACAACAGCTTTCATGTGTAGATAAATTATATGATCCTCGGTGGTATCATCACTCAGTGATGGAAAGCCCTTTTCATTTTGCTTTTCTATCTCTATGCCGTCTCATTCCTGTTGCACGCTCTTTTGGAGCTTGTTATTGGATAACCTCCGCTAGAATTCTGTAAATCTTATTACAGCGTTTGCACCGCCGCACCAACAGCAGTAGATCTTGTCTCGTAGTTTTAGACTTGTTGATAGATGACTGTTTTGGTACGTTGCTCCCAAAGCTGGCTGCACACTTCCTCAGAAGCTCATGCAGACCGCGCTTGTAGATTTAGACCCTTTTGTGCCACGCCTCTTTTCTCTCATATTCAGTGTCTGTGGATTATTTATGGACCCTCACATCTACTTCATCCTTAACCCTCTCAGGCTCAGAATGAGTCCTTCAAGGGAACTTCTGAGTTATAAAATGCTCATGAATACGTATGTGGAGTAACCAGGTAGGTAGGTTTTAACTGTTGCTAATCTGCAACGCCTGCTTCCAGAGGGTTAATTCACCCTTATGGATTTGTAATGAAGTTAATTTACATCTAATTAAGGACCGTAAGACATTAAGATTGCATATCGAGTATGAAATCCATCTTATGGTCCACTGGGTTATTTAATCAGAAGATTGGAACTTTTTAATGCGGGGATTAGATCAAATCAAATCAAAGCTTTATTTATAAAGCGCCTTCCGCAACCCTGTCAGGAAGCCCAAGGCGCTGAACATGGATTAGTACAAGGTAGATAACACTTTGTGTTAAATGAGACACAAGAGAAGAGAGAGTCCTTCAAATGTTTAAGATGATTTATTACTGACTAATTTTAAACAATTTGAACCATACTAACTCTCTAATGATGGATGTAGCTGGTATGAATGAGACGTGAGATGGATGGAGTGTGTGAATGAGTGTTATTATCAGAACTCTCGTATCCGGAGAAGCAAGTCTGAGTGGGAGATGATGTTTTGCTTCAAACTCGTTTGACCGGAGTAGTCATAACCTACTGAGATGCCATTTTGTCGCATCCACACATACCCTTAGAATGAGACCTCCTTCACGGATCCGGAATGTCAGGTCCACGGACCCTCCTTTTGGTACTGGAGCCAGTGGTACAGCGTCACAGCACGACAAGCTAGTCCTTGGATTGTCTCCAGGTAAAAAGCGACAGGTGGTTCACAGCGTCAAAAGGGGACCCTCCTTGGGTCAGCGAGTTCAGCTTTTATTCTGAAAGGAACCGTTGCTTGATTGGTAAAATGCAACAGCTTTTTCCAGCTTGTTTCTCAGCTTAAAAAGAGAAGTCCGGATGGCCGGTCCGATACTTCGCTTAGCACGCGGTGAACTCCAGTGAGATCTTGAGAACTGAACTAAGATGGCGTTGGAGCTGGTTTTATTAATCTGGATGTTTTGAATTCTGGTCGAATCAAAGCTGGCAGATTTATAAACACCACAGAGACTCTGCCACGCTTCAGACTAGGAAGGTTCTGATTGGATCAGTAACAGCAGTGTGTCCTGTGATTGTTTACGTGTGTCAGTGTGTCTAGTGAACTAGAATAAGTCATTTACTTATTAAACATATTAATCATAACATTGTTATTTCACAGATCGGTCACATTGTGTTATTGACTAACAGTTGTTTTGATTAGCTTTATTAAAAATAGAGTTCTTTGATTTAATAAAAGAAAAGAGTCTTTTAATCTTCTTTCTTCTCTTGCTGGAAAGTAAACAGCTTTAGAAGCAAATGCATGACCTTGAGGCTGTCTCCTGCACTCGAGCGCTGTGTCAGAGGCGTCTGTGGAAAGAGGTTAAATAACCTTGGTGGAATAGCTCCTTCTTCACGTTACAAATGTTTCCAATTCTCTTGTAGTAAATGTAGACAGTTTTACGCCCAAACAGACTCGGGAATAGATTATATCATTATGCACCAACGTTTAATCAGAAAATTAGCTCAATGATATTTGGTGAGTTTCAGATAAAGACATATTTCATGAAACTTGTTCAAGTCAGTGAGCTCTGCACATTTCTGTGTGTGTGTGTGTGTGTGTGTGTGTGTGTGTGTGTGTGTGTGTATAATTTTTTAAGAATATTAAATGCAGAACAATCTATAACAAGTACACTCATAAACAGATGTATACATTTGATTTTAATTATTTAATTTCTCCAGTCAAACAGCTTTCTTCACACAATAATATCATTATTTATTTTTATATAATTTTAAACCTGAAAGTCAAGCATCCAAACCAAAAGACCTGGAAGCGATGCGGCTTCAGACTAGAGCCGAATGAAGTCAGACTGGTTTAGTTAAAGGGTTTCAGAAAAATCTTAATCTCACGGGCTAATCATGTTATTCTCAGAGATGAAATGGAAGATGTCAACTTGTTCTGTCGTCACACTTTAGCCGACACGGTTTATCTCCCTCAGAGTGTGTTATCTGTTACTGTGGCATGCTAGCGCTGAAATGCCAGCCTGGGTGCTGGCTGTCCACGGTGGCTGTCTGAGTCAGTCTGCGTGGAAGTCTCTGCTGCGGAGTCGTGTTCATGCAGCACACAACGCTCATTTGCAGCTTTAAATATTTAAATTAGGTGCAAAATGTGTGTTAATGAGATCGTTTCACTGAAGCGTTGAACGGTTAGGATGTGTGCAAGGCTCATGTTCTGAATATAAGGGCTTTGAGCAATGCTTTAACTCTATGTGCTTTATGATCACTAGCTTTTAAGATGAGGGCTGGGACTCCAGGGTCAAAGGTTTAGATCATTCGTAGGAACACAATTTTACCTTCACCTTTGGTTGTTTGTTCATAAATTACTGTGAGCTCCTTTCCATCATCAGTAATTGTTTAGGAAACTAGAGATTGGTTCTCAGAATGAAATGTGATTATTTTGTCGTTTCCGACTGTGCATCAAGCATTGGCCTTATTTTGTGCAGATAAGCAGTAAAGTCCACTACATCAGCGACATTTCACGTAAAGCTGGAAACAGGAGTGGGCGATGTGGCGACGTGAAGTCATGAAGAGTTTGAATGTGTTGACGATCTGGCAAAGCAGAGAGATCATAAAATCATCTCGAACAGGGAAGTGTTTCCGCCAGGGCCGTTTTAAGCGTGACATAATAATCGCTTTAGTGTGTATTCATAAACAGGAGGATGCATTTAGCTAGATTTCAACTTTTCTGTATTGCCAACAATGCTTTATGCATCTCTGATCATTTTACAAGCTGTTTTATAATCGGAGAACCGCGTGGAAAAATACAGGAGATGAAAGTTGCCGGAGTTCTGGGTTTGGGTGAGCACCGTAATCCAGCCAAGTGAATTTTTTTGTGGAGGGCTGGAACCATTCATTCCTTTGGACGGTGGCTCGTCTGCCCTGTTGCCTGATGAATAGGCTTTTAAAAGTGTCGTTCACTGAAAAACCCATTTATATCATTATTTCTGATTCTAACGGGTCACTCTGAGTTTGTCATGCAGGCTGAACATGAAAATAGTCTCCTGCAGTGCAGCTTCTCTCAAACTGGCCACAAATGTGTATTAAATAAACAACACTTGATCTGTGTGTGTGTGTGTGTGTGTGTGTGTGTGTGTGTGTGTGTGTGTGTGTGTGTGTGTGTGTGTGTGTGTGTGTGTGTGTGTGTGTGTGTGTGTGTGTGTGTGTGTGTGTGTGTGTGTGTGTGTGTGTGTGTGTGTGTGTGTGTGTGTAAGAGTGTGTCTTAATCAGCACTCAGACCCCTAAACAGTCTGACCACAACGACAAATTTATTCATAACCTTGCATTTCACATCGGATCCCCTTTTGCACTCCAAACCTTCCAGTGGTCAAGATTTTTAAACAGCTTTTAAACTCTTCAACTTCACTGAAATAAATTCTGAATATTTCTGATTCTAACGGGTCATTCTGAGTGTTTCATGCAGGCTGAACATGAAAATTGTCTCCTACACCTGTCTCCTGCATCAGCTTCTGGCAGAAAACAGACGCTGAAACTCTAGGATTAGAAAATCCTGACAGCTCTACGTCACACTGTCACTAACATTCATGGACTCGCCCGTCTGGACTCACGACGGGGAAGGCTGTTGTTGGTTTAGCTTCCAGAAAACCGCGAAGAATGTCTCGGTTAATAGAAGCTAGCCATTAGCATTAGCAATTCCACCACACAGCAGAACTCCTCCAGACTTGTTTTATTTGTGGAGATAAAACATCTACGTTGCAGAGCAAACGGAGTCAATGGTAAAGATGTGGTGCTGTTATACAATTAGTCGTCATTTTACGTCACAGCCGCTCTCCCCTGAAAGAATGAAATGACGACGTACTTTGATAGAATAAAACTAAGTGTGTTTCATGTCTGTGGACATACTGGCGTTGATCAGTGGCGTCGCTCACTGCTGAAATGGTGTCTTGTCTCAAGGAGGTTAAGTCTTGGCTAGCAGCCAACTAGCTGCATGCTAATGAGGGTAAGACAGCCCGGCAGGCTGCGAGGGACTCTGAAGTTGATCTGGGCCATCTCTCTACCATTTTGAAGCAAGTTGTCACTAGCTTGGGGGTGAGAATAGACTCTGGTCTTAACTTGGATGCCCACATCAACTCCGTAATCCGATCTTGTTTATTCAACGTGCAACGCCTGACCAAAATCAAGCCTATGCTGTCAGGAGTACACCTGGAGCAGGTACTCCATGCACTTGTAATCTCCAGGTTAGATTATTGTAACTCTCTTTATGCTGGGCTTGGTCCTTCATCAATTCATCGTCTTCAGATGGTGCAGAATAGTGGCGCCGGGTTCCTCACTGGAGCCGGGAAAAGGGACCACGTCAGTCCAGTGCTGGCCTCCCTACACTGGCATCCAGTCTGTCATCGGGCACATTTTAAACTTCTAGTGTTTGTTTTTAATTTCTTTCATGGAGGCGGTTTAGTGGTGCTTCTGAAACGGTATGTCTCATCACGCCCTTTGCGCGCCGCTGATCAGGGCCTGCTAGTTGTCCCTCGTACTATGTGTCGGACTCGCGGAGACCGGGCTTTTTTATTTCTAGCGCCGTCACTCTGGAACCAGCTACCACTGTCAGTTAGGCAGTCTACTTCTCTGCCGGTCTTTAAGAGTCGCCTGAAAACCCACTTTTTTCATTTAGCATTTCTCGAACATGCTTGAAGTTGGCTTACTTTTATGTAGTTTTTATTATTTGCTTTTAAGTCGTCATTGGCATGTTTTTACTGTGAGCGTCGGACGAGCCCCCGCACCGTGAGAACAAACATCTCAGCTCTGAAGCCGATCTTCATCCACGTACGTCACACGTCACGTGATCAGGAAGCAGAACATCCATGTGTTAGGAGATCGTTTTGGGCCGCTGCTTTAAAAAAAGTGAGGCGCGAACCGGAAAAGCTTCTGCCGATCACAATTCAACAACGGATTATGAAAGAACGGATAACGCTCGAAACGCGCGGATTCTTCCTGATGTAAGAGGTGAGTCTCCGCTTTGTTTTGGTTGTTTTGGTTGTTTTGGCGTCATCCTAGCTCGCAACGTTCTGTCACTCTTAAAAAAACAGTAAAAACGGTGAGAACCGCTGGCAGCGAATGAGTTAATGCCGTTGTTTCATGTTCAGTGTTTTAATCTCAGGCCTCCCATAATGGGTGAGGAAGGCGCTTCATAAATAAAACCTTAATTGATTGATTGATTGATTGATTGATTGATTGATCGATTAATTGGTTGATTGATTGATTGATTAATTGATTGATTAATTGATTGAAATGGTGGCTGATGTCTTAGCAAAGTCCTGAAAAAGACACTTTTGTATAGAGACAACAGCTAAGAGGACAGAGTCTTCTATCTTCCCTGTCACCTTCCCCCACTCCCAGAAAATTCCCAGAACTCCTATAATGGAAACATTCCTATGGACACCAAATAAACTGAAGAATATCCTATGAATCCTGGTCAGCATCGGTTGGTTCTTTAATATTTGCCCTGAAGTATCTCCGTTCTGTTAACACACAACGACCTTTTCTCTGCTTACTCTCAACAAAGATCAATTAATCAGTTCAACCAGTGATTATCAGCAGATGGCTTCTCTTCATAATTCACAAGGAAGCCACAAGCCGTCATTTTTCACTCTGCTTTTGCGTTAACCGTATGACTGACAGAATTTCTTGCTTATGGTTTTAATACAGCATGTTGGAGCTTTTTCCCCCATCGGGCTGAGTCATCCTCACAGTAACTGAATAACTCTTGTTGTAGGCATCGGTACCACGTCAAGAATTACCAAGGCAACAGGAAACAGCACAGAAGCCTGCAAATGCAAATAATTCACGATTCTCCATAAATGACATGATCTTGGTGGACTTTAATTGTTGCCCTGAGTGGCGATTAGGCCTCTACAGTTACCAGAGCAGAATCTCTTATGGATGCAACTATAACGCTGAACGGTTACATATGGTTAAACAGGAGTTTAACTATCTTTGAACTGAAGCTGTGCGACAAAGTAGAATCTTTTCCCTCTGCATGCGCTACAAGCCCACCTTTGGATCACACCGTCTGCACCACAGGAAGGTTTGTAAGCCTGCTGCACCCCTGCACACACCTGAAAAGGTCAGTCTCATGGCAGGCCTTTAGGTGTGACGTGTTGATTTTGGAACGTCGCACCTGCAGTGGCTTGTTTATTCAAAAAATGTGGAGAAAAATAGTAGAAGCCTTTTGAATTCACCCAAATTATTGAGACGCATTCTGGGGCTGGCGCCAGGGGCGGATTTAGGACTGAAGAAGATCCGGGGCTTAACACACACATGCACGCGCACGCGCACGTGACACGCACTAGTCAACATCATATATGTCTTGTACCACATAATGTTTAATCTGAAGCTACACATTAAGCATTTTCAGGGCAGAGTATTGTTCCTGTTAGTGTTTAGTGTGAGATGATAGTAAATATTCCCGCTCTTTCTCCAACAACTTTACCTGATAAGCTAACTTTAGGCAAACCAGCAGCACAACAAATACTTTCAAATAAGACTCACAAACCTGAGTCAACACCAGTCTCATCAGAGCTGGGGTTCTGTCGCCGTACTTTTGGTCTAAAAAACGTCCTTATGTCCATCTTCACTCATGCGTTTCAGGCAGAGACTGTAGAAGAAGCCGGCTGCTGAAGGGCTTCTTCTTCTGTGGTGGAGGCTCAGGCAGGCTGTTTACAAACTACTGCCAGCTGATCCCTCTCTGTTGGACTTTGGTACTGCATGTTACTTCTGCGATTTAGATCCGGGGCTTCAGCCCAAGTAGCCGGGCCTAACGCCGCCCCTGGCTGGCGCTAGCTGGTTTAGTCAAACGGGCCTTTTCAGCTTTGGACCCACGAAATAAAAAGGTAAATAAATGGCCCGTATTTGATATAGCGCCTTCTAGAGTCCTGGAACCCCCCAAGGCGCTTTACAACACAACCAGTCATTTACCCATTCACACTGGTGGGGGTGAGCTACGATGTAGCCACAGCTGCCCTGGGGCGCACTGACAGAGGCGAGGCTGCCGAGGACTGACGCCGCTGATCCCTCCGACCACCACCAACAGGCGGGGGGGGGTTAGGTGTCTTGCCCAAGGACACAGCGACAGGCTGAGCGGGGCTCGAACCTGCAACCTTCTGATTGCAGGGCGAGCACTTAACTCCTGTGCCACCGTCGCCCCAGGAGTGAGGCACGTGCTGCTGATTTTTGTGGCCGGTATCTTGATGTTTCCTGCTAAAATGTCACTATCCACTGGCTCATCCTAGCTCTCCACGGTGACCATTTCTAATCCCTTCATGAGTTCAGATTTCAGTAAACAGATGCAGGACGCAGGGACGCTGAGGCTTTAATACTTTCAGAGGCACATGCTCTCAGAAGTGTGTCTTAAAATCTTTCTGTCTGGTAATAAAAACTGGTTAACTTCCCGTGTTTGTCCCTTGTGAAGGTGCGGCGGTTGAGATAACCATTGATGGAGAGCAGAGCCTGAGCGCGTCGTCCTCAGCTCACTTCCAACACGAGGGGAGTGTCGCCCTCTAACACCCGACCCCCACTGAGAGCCGAGGCAAAAATAGATCTTTGAACAAGTGTGTTGTCAAAAGCATGAGGTTGCTGCTGTGTGACCGGACACCGTCTTTGTTGCTTTGCCTTTGTTCTCGTTGGATCCGCCGCCAAGTATAACAACAAGAAAGCACGTTTTTCTCCTGCAAAACTTTTTGGATGCAACACGTTTATTCTACTCCTCTAACAAGGAAGCTTTCAGCTCCAGAGCAGAATGCTGCTGAGGGTTTCTTTCAGGAGGTGCCGCTCATATTTAATATTCAATCCTCCACTCAGACTATTATCACTCCGCTATGGGAAGCTCCTCAGCCACAGAAGAGTACTCTTGATACCTGGTGACTAATAATAATTGAAAGATTCATTTCAAACTAAATAAAAAAAGTGGAGTCATTAAAACACACACAGAGAGGAACAATGCGCAGATGTGGAATGGCTTTACAAGGCAACAAGTCGAACGACGGGAGTGAGAGGGATAGTGTGAGGGGCTGGAGGCGTGTCGGTCAGGATTAACGTCCTCGCTCTGCTCAGCTAAATCAGGCTCCTCCAGGAATCTCAGCAACTGCAGAGTAAAGCAGAGCAGAGAGGAAAAGCTTCATCCTAACTTTCACTGATGTCTTTCATTTAAAATGCTGGCCGATCCAAACGAAACACCCCGTAGTGAATTAGTTTAAAGGCATAAAGCTGTGAAGGTTTAAACAGAAGGTATCTGTGCCCAGTCTCATTTTAACCTCTGTCTTTACTGCTTCCCTCTGTCCTCGGGCTTTGCAGGCTCACACCAAAAGGTCATAATGTTCTGACCTCATTTGGGACGTTAAGTGGCCGGGTTCTATCAGAACCTTAAAGTTTTACGTTTTCACGACAGTTTCGCCAGGAAACGCCAACATTTGTAAACTTTTTTCTCCAAACAGGAATTAGAATCAGTGTTGGGAACATTACTTTAAAAAAGTAATTAGTTATAGTTACTGATTACTTTGTCAACAAATTAACTTGGTTACTTACCAAGTTACAAGATTATAAAAGTAACTAATTACCAACAAAAATCACTATTTCATTACTTTTTTTCATTAAAGGATGCAAGAAAAATGGGTTCCTCTTTTAATTAAAATTACATAATTTACTATAAATTACTACAATGCTGAAATATAAGTGACTGGAACATAATTAAATGTATGTCCAAATGTTTTTTTATCAAACTGAATAATTGAAATAAATGGACCGTTAACAGCAGGAACAAACAGGAACATTACACTAATCTGGACTATTAAAATGTCACTGTGTGATATTTAACAAGACCCCAAAAAGCTAAACTTTATAATTGCAAATAGAAACATCTGTAAAGGTTCCTGAGCCTTTAAATGGTCTCTCAGTCTACTGAAATTAGTGAAACAAATGTGATTTTGCACAGTGTTCTAATTTTTCCAGCTTCACATAATTATGCGTTTTTAGCAGCATTTCTGTTGCTGGTGATCTAGTAACGGTTAAATAAATAAATAAAATCCTTTAAAATGACACTAAAGCCCTTTTCTGGAATATGTGTGGACATTTCAGTCCGGTTTTTAACCAGAACTGTGTTTTCAGACACACCACGTTTGTACCTGAACTTGTCCTTTCGGCTGCGTTCACACAGCAGGGAGAAGTTCCTGATGTCCGCGGGAGAGGGGGTGGGAAGGCGGTACCCGGATGGTGCGGCGGGCGTACATGCGTCATTTACCCAAACAAAGCTATTCAGTCAAACATGGCCGACGAAGAGATAGAATTCCTCTCACTGATCGGACGTATGTTAAGCATAACTCTGCGCACAGGAAGACGCATCAGAGACCTGGATGATGAAGCTCAATGGTTATTAAAGGAATCACGGAAGCGGTGTGAAGCGCTCCGTCACGCGTCTAGGAGACGGTACCGTAGGAGGCGAGCTGCCAAGGTTCGCCTTGTGGGAAAATAACGCCTCTTCTTAAGCAGAGCACGACGTCGCCTCGGCTCGTTCACCCTCTGCCGAGCCGGACTGGGCTCGATAACTGACCCAGCACAGCCACTGGGTCGTTGGAGCTGCCCCGTGACTGCCTGATGGAAAACCAGCGGGTTTCATCAGACTCGTAAAGTTTCTTGTTTTTGCTGGGGACCCCTGTATTTTACCGCTCCCTCCTGCAGTCTTCCCCTATTAACATTTAAAATGATTCTGTAAATTCGTGTATCAATAGAAACAATCTCTGCCTCTGCCAGCTGCAGTAAATGTAGTCTCCAAATAATAAATAAGAGGTGCACTCATCTGTGTATCTCCTTTGATCCGCATTAGTGATATTCTCAGCACCAGAACAGTGAAGCAAAGAAAGATTCCTGAGTTTGTTAGTAATTTTATTTATTTGGTGCATCTGATCTGTTCTATTTTTCTCTGAAATGAGATCAAATCAGTGCTTCTATGGGTTGTCTCCTCTCTGCACTAGAAAATTTTACTTTATTTAGAGACGCGTCATAATTGTCTGATTCATGCACCTCATCCTGATTTATGCTCGGGCTCTAATCGTGTCGCCTCTGCTTTAATCTCCTGATGACTTTTTGCTCTACAAGTGAATGGCTTTTGTCATCCAGCTGAAGCACACAGGTAGTGTTTTCCCACCGAGGGGATGAGGGAGAAGGAATCATTTCCTCTGGAAGGTTTAATCCTCTGAAGACCAGCAGCCATATGTCTAATTAATACACTCCAATAACCTTCTGGTGTGAGGGAGCGGCAGAGCAGAAACGAACCTCTGCCGTTTTGGGATCAGTGGCTTTTGGGCGTGTTGAGGACAAAGTTTCAGCTTTTTATCAAAGAGGGTCACATCCTTATTTCACTTTTTGTTTCCTCTGCCTCTGTTTCTTTGTCCCAATCTGCCAGTATTGATTCAGTCATTAAACAGATCCATTGCTTCCCCTTCACCATCGATTTCCTGATAGAAGGCTTCTCTCAGAGCTTCCTTAATGTCCTCCTAAAGTGATGGTTCATCACTGGACAACTGGAGCTAAAACAGGCTCCGAGCCTCCGTTTGAGCCTTCCACGGAGATATGAACACTAAAGGTTTCTGCTTGGATGAGATTTGATTTGAAACCTGAATAAAAACTTCATTAATCAGTGTTTAATTTGCAGAATTCATCTGTAAACTCGCCTCTTATTTCCCAACAATCAACTGTAGGTGAATAAAGTGCCGTCTCACTCAGCTCCTAGATGTGGGTTGGTTTAGGCGGAGTGAAATGTTGCTCTTCAGATGACCTGAACAGTGATATTTCACAGTAACAACCAAAGAGAATACAAAGCAGCTTCACAGCCTTACGCGCTCTCGCTGGAAAACAAATAAAAGAGGTTACTACGGTGCGACTGTGAAATGTGTACTTTGGCGAGACCAGCTTGTGAAAAGCAAACTGAAAAGTGGGGAATGGTGTGTGATTTGAAGCAGGAAATAAAGTTCAGTAGTCGATAAAAGAAAAAAATAAATCCTTATTTCATCTGGTGCCTTTTCTACCCGTAGTCAGATAAGTTCGTGAGTCCCAAATGATCCAAAATGTTCATATACAGCGGGTACAGAAAGTATTCATACCACCGTCGATTTTTCCCTTTGTTACATTGCAGCCATAAACAAATTATTTTCTTCATTAAAGGGACTTTACGGAGTTTTGAATTTTTATGCTCGCGATTGCCCCCTCAGGTCAAAAGCGTAACAGCAGCTTCAATAGTATCCTGAGGGGGTGATCGCGAGCATAAAAATTCAAAAGTCCGTAAAGTCCCTTTAAATATTGTAATTTTTAGGAACTTCTTAATTTTTATGGACTTAGAAGGTAAAAAAGTTGTCTGATTCATGCACGAGGCGCGCATGCTGTACGTGCACACTCCTTAACGAAAATAACAGCTGAGACAGTCCCGTGTGTGTGTGTGTGTGTGTGTGTGTGTGTGTGTGTGTGTGTGTGTGTGTGTGTGTGTGTGTGTGTGTGTGTGTGTGAGACCCGGAGGACAGAGGACAGGAGAACGCGCAGCTAATTAATTAAATAATTTGGTTCTGTACCTTTCTCTTCAGCACAGCCGACAAAGGTTTATGATGGGTCAGTCCTCCTGCATGCTCAGATCATTCCCTTCCCTTGCTTGAAAAATTGATCCAAAATGAAAGTTGAACCCACATCTTTTTTATCTGTGAATTCAATGCCGTTCGGCAAGTCTCAAATAAAAATTTGGGCATCTTACTGTAAAAAATATACCATTAATGTAAAAAAGAAACTCTAAATAAACTATGTTCACATCCAGAATCAAACCCAGGTCTTCTGCACGAAAGTCCGATGTATTACCAGGTGAGCTAAAGCACCAGTGACGTCCTTTGTATCTGTAACATTTATATCCTTGATGACAGCTGAAACAACGTTCAAAGAACGGTTCGGAGTGAAAATGGCTATTTAGTTGCTAATTAGCAGGAAATATCTAGAAGAAAGTTCTACAGAAAGTAGCTAAGGGTCCTCAGAAATGTAGCTAGCTTTGTCACTAGGCGTTAGGAACAGCGACAAAGTGGCACTGCCTCTCTCTCTGCTGCTAAAGCTACTGATAGCAAATGCTACGGGCGATGCCTGAGCGTGAACGCGCATGAAGCAGCCTGCTCGACCCGAGCATCTCTCTTTTTCTGTGATTTTACAGAAAAACAGGCAATCACAGTAAAAATGCCAGGGCTCATTCTACAGGACCAGGGCATTGCAGGAGAATGTATGAAGAAGACATTTATTATTTCTATACATGTTTTGGCTGTCAGACTTCCATAAGGCCCCTTTAATGCATGCACAGGACCCCATACTGACAGGAGAATACAGAATTTTGGAATTTTTTTCAGATTTATTTAAAAAATAATTTAAAAAAATATATATAAAATATTACATGGTCCTAAGTATTCAGACCCTTTGCTGTGACACTCATATTTACCTCAGGTGCTTTCCATTTCTTCTGATCATTCTTGAGATGGTCCTACACCTTCATTGGAGTCCAGCTGTGTTTACTATGCTGACTGGACTTGATTAGGAAAGCCACCTGTCTATAGAAGACCTCATAGCTCATAATGCATGTCGCAGCGAATGAGAATCACGAGGTCAGAGGACCTGCCTGAAGAGCTCAGAGACAGGATTGTGGCAAGGCACAGATCTGGCCAAGGTTACAAAAACATCTCTGCTGCACTTAAGGTTCCTAAGACCACAGTGGCCGCATGGTCCTTAAGTGGAGGTGAAGCAGTTCAGATGAGCAGAGTGCATGAAAGACCTTGGCCACTATCTCATGTAGATTAGCCTGTCAGAGACTTTATGTCTCTGCTCGAGCAGACGCAGCAGCGCATGACATGACAACAGGACATTCATGATGCTACACCATCCAATGAGTATTCAACCTGCTCTTAAAAACTGCCAGTGATGGGGACATATGTGTAAAACCAGTTCACAACAAATCTTATTGTCATAGATAACTGACTAACAGCACACCGTATTGCTACTGCTGTGCTGTTAGTCTATAGGAAGCTGAAAAATAAATTATTTGATCAATCTGACCTCGACTGTAAATCCTATTCCTAGGGTTGTAATTTCTATTAAATAAACAAGTGAAAAAAAAACAGAACACAGATTATCTTCAGCTAAAGAAATCACTCCATCTTTTCTGAGCTGTTGAGTTCATGTATAGTGATTTGATAATTACTATCCTACCTATGCTGCAGAGGAAGAAGGCATAACATTTGATTTGAATGTAAAAAGCCTCACATTCATTACAGGAAACACCTTTTCAGGCTTTTAGGAATTTTAAAACACAGAAAAGTTTCTAACATTTTGGTCAAATCCTGGAAATGACATTAGGTGCATTTTCCTGCAAAATTGTAAGACCTTGCATGATCTGTTAGCCCTCAGGAATGTGCCACGGTTGACACTCAGCTACATGAAAATTTTGCTCAGTGTCTGTAAATCTGACTGTTATTTCATATTTCTGGAGGTTTGCTAAGATTAATGAGCTGTTGACAGTTTAGATGTTTCTCTGGCCTACACACACACACACACACACACACGCGCACGCACGCACGCACGCACACACACACACCTCACTGGGAATACAAACAAAATCAGTGCTGTGATTTGTTTTAGCGGCAGAACTGGAAAAGTAATTTTATTTTTGTCAGAATCTTTTATTTTGGTGATGAATTGGTTGCTTTTTATCGCTGTGGTCGTGACACGTTTGTAAAGCAGGTTTCTGATTAATTTAAGATAAAATCACACAAATGGATTTCTCCACCTTTAACATTCTTTTCCCATTTAACGTCGTCATATTTGCTTAAATTTACCAACAGAAAAAATCATGTCATGTGTTGTATTGTTTTATTTGATCTTTATAATGGTTTGCTTTATTGTGTCGGCATGTGGATCAGAGAAATAATGAAACTACGAAACAGGCGATAAAATATCTGACATTTCGTCAAAGCAGGCACATAAAGTGGCAGTGGGGGGATGTTTAATTTGAAAAGAGAAAAAAAAGCATGAAGAAGAAGGTGAGCCAGACATCATTGGACCCAGCTGGGTTGCCATAGCAACCATGTCTGGAGAGAGAGAGAGAGAGAGAGAGAGAGAGAGAGAGAGAGAGAGAGAGAGAGAGAGAGAGAGAGAGAGAGAGAGAGAGAGAGAGAGAGAGAGAGAGAGAGAGAGAGAGAGAGAGAGAGAGAGAGAGAGAGAGAGAGAGAGAGAGAGAGAGAGAGAGAGAGAGAGAGAGAGAGAGAGAGAGAGAGAGAGAGAGAGAGAGAGAGAGAGAGAGAGAGAGAGAGAGAGAGAGAGAGAGAGAGAGAGAGAGAGAGAGAGAGAGAGAGAGAGAGAGAGAGAGATCTCCTCCTCAGAATGCTGAAAGAGCAAGCTGTTCCTCCTCCAAACCGAGCCATCTCTGAAATATTCTCAGTTGTTTCTGACTGAAATGTTTCTAATGAAGCAGTAGATGGAAAACAAGCCTGTAAATAGCTTCTCACCCACTGACACTGGCTGTCTGAGCACGGTTAGTTACGAGGATGAAGAGGAGCTTTGATGTTAGTCCCTCCTCTGTGGAGAGTGGACTGTGATGCCCTCACCGGAGCTCTCAGCGGGGTGGAGACACCGACATCGCTGTAGGAGAGCAACGCAGGCTCACGGAGTGATGCAACCACACAATAAAGCCTCACAATTTCTGTCTTTTCTTTTTTTTATTTTATAACTTTACTAAAAAATAAAATAAAATAATTATGCAGGGTTCAAATGAAGGAGGATTAAAGGTGTTTCTAATCCTCTTGCTAAAGGTCAGCAACAGTATGATTTATGCATATATACATACATACATACATACATACATACATATACCTACAGGTCACCACGCTCGGCTGTTTTAAGAGCCGCCTGAAAACACGCTTTTATTCTTTGGCTTTTACTCAAGAGGAGTCTCGTTAATGGGTGGCTTTGCACTTTTCTGCTCTCCCACCTAGATTTCATCTACATGTTTTTGTTGGTTTTTAAATGGTTTTATATGTTTTTATGTCTTTATGTTCATTTCTGTTGTGCAGCACTTTGTTAGGTCCTTGGGTCATGTGAAGGCGCTATATAAATAAAGTTTAGTAGTAGTAATATATACATATACATATACCTACAGTATATATATATATATATATATATATATATATATATATATATATATATATATATAAATTTTTTATTTATTATTATTTTTTTTCCCCTTCTTCCGGCTCTTGGAGAGTACAGATGCTTTTTTTTCTCCTCTCCCTCCCTTCTCATCCCAAGGCTGTTTGTCCTGTTTTTGTGTGCACGGCACTTTCTGCATTTTTTCTGGAAACTGGAAATGATTAAAATGGACTTGGTCAGCTGGTCTCTCAACGGGATTGACAAAATTTTTTCAACGATGAGAACAGGAGAAGAGACTCCCGGATGCCCCTCTGGAGCCCTCCACACCCCAACAAACTCCTCCCCCTGTCCAGACTGAGGTGACAAGCGCTGCTTATCGCGGCTGCAGGCACTGACGTGTGGAGAGTCCCAAACCCTACCACCCCACCTAGTGGACACTTATGTTGTGTAATGTCTGAAGTCTGTTGCATTTCTGTCTGAGGCGTTTTTTCGCAGAGCAAAGCTGCCCTCCCTGTGGAGGGTAACTCTGAAGTGCCTTGTTTCCTCCACCTGACCCAATCCTCATATAAACCCTCTTATCTCTATTAAGGTAGCGCGACTCGGGTTGCGAATGACCACAGTCACCAATTGTCACGTGTCTTGCCCATGTATGTCTGATCTCTGAATTGTGTGTACTGAAACTCTAATTTCCCTCTGGGATTAAAAAAGTGTCTTTGAATTGAGTTGAATTGAATATACATATACCTATATAATAATAATAATAATAATAATAATAATAATAATAATAATAATAATAATAATGCATTTAATTTATAGGCGCCTTTCAAATCCCATGGTCACCTCACAAAACATGATAAAACCTACACACAAGTAAGAATAAGATAATTTAAACAACAGAATTACAAAGAATATACTATAAATGACAGAGTGGAGAGTTTGGGCTAGAGAGTGTAAGCCAGGTAGAACAGGTGAGTTTTGAGTTTGGATTTGAATGAGAGGAGGGAGTCTGTGTTTCGGATGTCAGGAGGAAGTGAGCTCCAGAGCCGAGGAGCAGAGCGACTGAAAGCTCTGTTTCCACCGGTGGTGAGACGAGCAGGAGGAACCACAAGGTGAACGGCAGAGGAAGACCTGAGAGAGCGAGATGGGACAGCAACATGGATGAGATCAGAGAGGTAAGGAGGGGCGAGACAGTGGATACATTTGTAGGTGAGAAGCAGGATTTTGAAGGAGATTCTGTGTTCAGTAGGCAGCCAGTGGAGACGCTGAAGAACAGGGCTGATGCGATCTCTGGAGCATATGGGCATTTTGGAGGAGTTGGAGCCGATGGAGGGATTTATGGGGGAGACCAAAAAGGAGAGAGTTACAGTAGTCAGTCCTAGAAGTGACTAGGCTGTGTACGAGGATGGCTGTAGCATGAGGAGTGAGAGAGGGGCGGAGTCGGTTGATGTTGCGTAAATGAAAGTAGGCTGAGCGAATGATGTTGTTGATGTGGGCTTTGAATGGTAAAGTGCTGTCAAGGATGACGCCAAGACTCTTTACATGGGAAGAAGGAAGGATGGAGGAATTATCGATGTTAATTGATATGCCGGGGGATGTGTTCAGAGTGGAGGGTTTCCCCATGAGTAGAATTTCAGTTGGAAGTTTGAAGAGAACCATTATTTTATCTCAAGGAGACAGCTGGATAGGGAGACTGGAGGGAAGATAGCATCGGGTTGAGAGGAGATATAGATCTGAGTGTCATCTGCGTAGCAGTGGAAATTCATCTTGTATTTGCGAAAGATTTGGCCAAGTGGAAGAATGTAGATGATAAATAAGAGAGGTCCAAGGACAGGGCCCTGGGGAACACCGGCAGAAACAGCAACAGGGTGAGAAGAAAAGGATTTTTATTGAAGAGACTGAAATCGACCAGTGAGATAGGAGGAGAACCAGGCGAGAGCAGTGTGGGTGAGACAAAGAACGGTTCGAAGGATCTTTCATGGCGGTGAAAACGAAGAGTCGGAGTACCCGGCCCGGAGGGTTACCGGGGTCCCACCCTGGAGCCAGGCCTGGGGTTGGGGCCCGTGGGCGAGCGCCTGGTGGCCGGGCTTTCGCCCATGGGGCCCGGCCGGGCCCAGCCCGAACCGGATACATGGGCTCGTCCAACTGTGGACCCACCACCCGCAGGAGGAACATGAAGGGTCCGGTGCAATGTGAATCGGGTGGCAGACCAAGGCGGGAGCCTTGGCGGTCCAATCCCCGGACAAGGAAACTAGTTTTTGGGACATGGAACGTCACCTCGCTGGCGGGGAAGGAGCCGGAGCTTGTGGCAGAGGTTGAGCGGTACCGGCTAGATATAGTCGGACTCACCTCGACACATTGCATTGGCTCTGGAACCCAAGACCTGGAGAGGGGTTGGACACTCTACTTTGCTGGAGTTGCTCCGGGTGAGAGGCGGAGGGCTGGGGTTGGCTTTTTGTTAGCCCCGAGACTCTCTGCCTGTGTGTTGGGGTTTACCCCGGGGGACAAGAGGGTAGCTTCCTTGCGCCTTCGGGTCGGGGAACGGGTCCTGACTGTTGTTTGTGCGTATGGGCCAAATATCAGTTCAGAGTACCCACCCTTTTTGGAGTCCCTGGGACGAGTGCTAGATAGTGCTCCATCAGGGGACTCCATTGTCCTGCTGGGGGACTTCAATGCTCACGTGGGCAATGACAGCTTGACCTGGAGGGGTGTGATTGGGAGGAACGGCCCACCTGATCAGAACTCGAGCGGTGTTTTGTTATTGGACTTCTGTGCAAGCCGCAGTTTGGCCATAACGAACACCATGTTCGAACATAAGGATGCCCACCGGTACACTTGGTACCAGGGCAGCCTAGGTCACAGGTCGATGATAGATTTTGTAGTCGTATCATCTGACCTGCGACCGTATGTTTTGGACACCCGAGTGAAGAGAGGGGCGGAGCTGTCAACTGATCACCACCTGGTGGTGAGTTGGATCAGATGGCAAGGGAACATGCCGCGTAGACCTGGCAGACCCAAACGCATAGTGAGGGTCTGCTGGGAACGCCTGGCAGAAGAACCTGTCAAGACGGTCTTCAACTCCCACCTCCGGCAGAGCTTTGACCGCGTCCCGAGAGCAGTGGGGGACATTGAGTCCGAGTGGGCCCTGTTCCACTCTGCGATTGTCGAGGCGGCTGTTGCTAGCTGTGGTCGTAAGGTGGCCGGTGCCAGTCGTGGTGGCAACCCCCGTACCCGCTGGTGGACACCAGAGGTTCGGGGAGCCGTCAGGCTGAAGAAGGAGGCCTACAGGGCGTGGCTGGTCTGTGGGTCTCCGGAGGCAGCAGACAGGTACCGGATAGCCAAGCGGGGTGCAGCAGTGGCAGTTGCCGAGGCAAAATCTCGGGCGTGGGAGGAGTTTGGTGAGGCCATGGAGAAAGACTATCGATCGGCTCCAAAGAGGCTCTGGCAAACTGTCCGGCGCCTCAGGAGAGGAAGGCAGCAACTCGCTCACACTGTTTACAGTGGGGATGGGGAGCTGCTGACGTCAACTGAGGCTATAGTCGGACGGTGGAAGGAATACTTTGAGGAGCTCCTCAATCCCACCAATGCGCATTCCGAGGAGGAACCAGAGCTGGGAGGCCTGGGGATGGACTGTCCGATCTCGGGGGCAGAAGTTGCTGAGGTAGTCAAACAACTACACAGCGGCGGAGCCCCGGGGGCGGATGAGGTTCGTCCTGGGTATCTCAAGGCTATGGATGTTGTAGGGCTGTCATGGTTGACACGTCTCTACAACATTGCGTGGTCATCGGGGGCAGTTCCTAGGGAGTGGCAGACCGGGGTGGTGGTCCCCATCTTTAAGAAGGGTGACCTGAGGGTGTGTTCCAACTATAGGGGGATCACACTCCTCAGCCTCCCTGGAAAGGTCTACTCCAAGGTACTGGAGAGGAGGGTCCGATCGATAGTTGAATCTCAGATAGAGGAGGAGCAATGTGGTTTTCGTCCTGGCCGTGGAACTGTGGACCAGCTCTATACCCTTGCAAGGGTGATGGAGGGGGCATGGGAGTTTGCCCAACCAATCCACATGTGCTTTGTGGATTTGGAGAAGGCTTATGACCGTGTCCCCAGGGGCACCCTGTGGGGGACGCTCCAGGAGTATGGGGTGGGTGGCTTTCTGTTAAGGGCCATTCAGTCCCTTTACCAGAGGAGCGTGAGTTTGGTCCGCATAGCCGGTAGTAAGTCGGACCTGTTCCCAGTGAGGGTTGGACTCCGCCAGGGCTGCCCTTTGTCACCGGTTCTGTTCATCACATTTATGGACAGAATTTCTAGACGCAGCCGTGGTGTGGAGTGTGTCGAGTTTGGTGGCAGGAGAATCTCGTCTCTGCTTTTTGCGGATGATGTGGTCCTCCTAGCTTCATCCAGCTCTGACCTTCAGCTCTTGCTGGGTAGGTTCGCGGCCGAATGTGAAGCGGCTGGGATGAGGATCAGCACCTCCAAATCTGAGACCATGGTTCTCGACCGGAAAAGGGTGGCTTGCCACCTCCGGGTCGGGGGAGAGGTCCTACCTCAAGTGGAGGAGTTTAAGTATCTCGGGGTCTTGTTCACGAGTGAGGGTAGGAGGGATCGGGAGATCGACAGGCGGATTGGTTCGGCGTCTGCAGTGATGCGGACGCTGAGCCGATCTGTCGTGGGGAAGAGGGAGCTGAGCCAGAAAGCCAGGCTCTCGATTTACCGGTCGATCTACGTCCCAATCCTCACCTATGGTCATGAGCTTTGGGTAATGACCGAAAGAACGAGATCGCGGATACAAGCGGCCGAAATGAGTTTCCTCCGTAGGGTGGCCGGGCTCAGCCTTAGAGATAGGGTGAGGAGCTCGGACATTCGGGAGGGACTCGGAGTAGAACCGCTGCTCCTCCGGATCGAAAGGAGCCAGTTGAGGTGGTTTGGGCATCTGGTCAGGATGCCTCCTGGACGCCTCCCTGGGGAGGTGTTTCGGGCATGTCCTGCCGGCAGAAGGCCCCCGGGTCGACCCAGGACACGTTGGAGAAGTTACATCTCCAATCTGGTCCGGGAACGCCTTGGGGTCCTGCCGGAGGAGCTGGTGGACAAGGCCGGGGAGAGGACGGCCTGGAGCTCCCTAGTTGGGATGCTGCCCCCGCGACCCGGACCCGGATAAGCGGAGGAAGACGACGACGACGAGTTTGAAGAGAACCATTATTTTATCTCAAGGAGACAGCTGGATAGGGAGACTGGAGGGAAGATAGCATCGGGTTGAGAGGAGATATAGATCTGAGTGTCATCTGCGTAGCAGTGGAAATTCATCTTGTATTTGCGAAAGATTTGGCCAAGTGGAAGAATGTAGATGATAAATAAGAGAGGTCCAAGGACAGGGCCCTGGGGAACACCGGCAGAAACAGCAACAGGGTGAGAAGAAAAGGATTTTTATTGAAGAGACTGAAATCGACCAGTGAGATAGGAGGAGAACCAGGCGAGAGCAGTGTGGGTGATACCGAGGGAAGCTAACCGGTTAAGAAGGGTTGCGTGAGAGATGGTGTCGAATGCTGCACTAAGATCAAGAAGGATGAGTAGAGAAAGAAAACCGGAGTCAGCTGCCATGAGAAGGTCATTTGCGATTTTATCGAGCTGTTTCTGTGCTGTGTCGAGGGCGAAGACCAGACTGGAACTGTTCAAAAAGGTTGTTATGATTGAGGTGGGAGATGAGCTGAGAAGCAACAACTTTCTCAAGGATTTTAGAGATGAAAGGTAGATTAGAGATGGGTCAAAGGTTACTGAAGTTATTGGGATCAGACCCAGGCTTTTTTAGAACAGGTGTGACAGAAGCTGTTTTGAATGCTGAGGGAACCGAACCAGTTGTGAGAGAAGAATAGATTATAGACGAGATTAAAGGAGTAAGGAAGGGAGACAGGCCTTAACGAGAGAAGTGGGAAGAGGGTCAAGTCTGCAGGAGGAGGGTTTGGACTTGTGAATCAGGTCAGAAATATCAGTGACGGAGGGAATGGTAGAAGCTGAAAGAGGATGAATGGGAGGCAGAGAGGAAAGATGGAGTTCTATTGGAGAGGAAGTAGATTGTTTGGTGTCCAGCTGTTGGTGAATAGTGGAGATTTTATGATCGGAAAAAGACAAGATTGACTTACAGAAATCATCAGAGTAAAAGAAAGAGGGAAGTGAGTCAGGGGGGTAGTTAACATACACACACACACACACACACACACACACACACACGCACGCACGCACGCACGCACACACACACACACATGCCATCAATGGACCTCATTTACTGGAGTTTGCTAATGCTCAGTTAGCAGCAAATATCCACTAAAACCTCTTCGGTTTTATTTGTGTTTCTCTTTGCCATCAACCAAAGAGAAACAGCTTCTTGAAGATTGCAAATTTATATACACTTGTCACATTTCATCAGCAGTTGCTAGTTTTGCTGTCAGTTATTTTAGCATTAAGTTGTGAAGCAGCAGAAGAGGCGGCTGATATAAAGATAAATGACTCACTGATACCACCTGTCAAACCAAAGCTGTCTACCTACACAAGGAAACAGGAAACTCCTATTAAAACGCATCTTTTACTGTCAAATCCTCATCAGTCTTGTGAAGTTTGTCTGGGTTCATTCTGGTGTGTCACTTTAGCTTTTTCATTTTTTTAGCTCAGTAAAAATATTAGCAAAGAAATATGATCATAAATATAACAAATAGCATTCTCTTAGATGTAAAACAGATGATTTCTGGTTGGTTGCCCAGAAACTTTTTCATGGACATTTTCACTAATTCAATGAAAAGTTCATGAAAGTTGAACTCATCGCGAAGGGAGCAACAACGTTTCTACCAAAGGTCGTCTCCTAGCTGTAACACACTCGTGACGTGTTTAAAAAACACAAACAACATTACCTTCATGCAGAATTACACAACAAATGGGAAGCTACAGGAGCTGGCGCTGGTATCTTTCCACCGTTACCCGTGGCGTCACGAGGACGGATATAGTCGATGTAACACGGCGCCGATTGATTTCAGAATCGGATGTCTTATGTAAGCAGATCGCAGTCGAGAGGGCCGGTTAGGAAAAGAAGGGTGATGAGATCGGCTGGGGGGAAAGGAAGAGATGGGAAGATGAAATGAGGTGTGAAAGAAGAAAAATGGGTGAGAGGGCAGCTGAAATTCAGAGATGAGAGGGGGAGTTAAGATGTCAAAGCACGTGAAGACAAAACGAGGAGACGCTCGGAGACAGAAGATCTGGGAAAAGAACTCGGTCCAAAGAGCAGAGACAAAAGAAACGGAGACAAAGGAGACGTTTAACAATGAGACGATAACGGAGCAGAGACGAAGCCGAAATGACTGTTGAGGTTTCAACTGAAGTTTTGTTGTTTTCTTCAATGCAGAATAATGTATAAAAGAATACTATTATTTAAATGAGTGTCAATAAAAACAATAAACTACACAATTTCTGGAGTTTAAAATTATTGTTTGAAGTTGAGCTAAATCTGGTTTAAAGGGTTAGTTGACAAAAAAAAACTATTTTTTAAATATTATTTCTGATTCTAACGGGTCGCTCTGAGTGTTTCATGCAGGCTGGACATGAAAATAGTCTCCTACACCTATCGCCTTGCATTAGATAGAAAACAGACGGTGAAACTCTAGGATTAGAAAATCCTAACAGATCTACGTCACACTGTCGCTAACATTCAAGGACTCATCCAACTTGACTCATGATGGGAAGGCTGTTGTTGGTTTAGCTTCCAGGAAACAGCAGAGAACGTCTTGGCTAGTAGAAGCTAACTGTTACCCCTTCTTTCCACCGGATGTTCCGCGTTACTGCAGCAGCACGTCTTGCTCGCGTAAGCCGCTGCTCGGCCCTTCCCACGAGACGCGAAGCAGCAGGGGAGCGGCTGTCACCGACAGAGCACAAAGTCACACGAGTGACTTCGTCAGTAAACACAACAACAAGCAGGAGAAAACTACAACATGGCTCCAAAAGGTTTGTGTTTTATGTTCTGTCCGTTTTATAATCGCCAATATGGACCTGAAAAACAAAGGAGACCACTAGCTAGGTGATAACTTCTCACGGGGCCGCACAGTTAGTAACTTTTTAAGGTAAAACAACCGGAAGGCAGTATGTTTGTTTATTCTGAAATTTTCAGGAGCTTCGCTCCATTTCCGCGTCCGATTTCCTGCCTTTCCTTCCCCAAAAATGTCGAACTTGACCCGTTTCAGAGGCGTCGCGCGTAGAAAATAGAACCGGCGCGTAAGGGCCACGACATGCTGCTCCTGAGACGCGGCCGACTCACGCTGCTGACGGCTCCGGTGGTAAAAAGGGGTTAGCATTAGCAACTTCACCACACCACAGATGCTATAATATTACCTGTAGCTTCCTGAATGACCTCTGTTTGGAGAAAGAGACTCCATGTCAAGGAAGTCAGATGAATTAAAGTCTAGTCTGAATGCAGTTTTTTCATTACGCATCGTTTTATCTATGTCAACTGTTTTGGAAAATTCTTATTTGAATGATGCTTAAAAAATGTCAAAAATCCCACTTCAGTCCCTTTAGAGCATCCTTGTTCTCCTGCAAAGTTCTCACTGATCCACATTCAGAAATAGGAGCCACATCAAAGCTTCCATACACTCTCCTCTTGGTGCATGGCTGGCTCTCAGGTTCCCTTTGTTTGCTCCGAGGCTATTTTAGGTGAATAAACAGTATGGAGACAAATGCACGCCCACATTATTGTCCTGCAAACTGTAAAATGAACAATAATGTGGGAAGCAGCAGAGTGGAGAAGCTGGTGCTGTTTGGGTTCTGCTCTGATCTTATTACTCCGCCCTGGATGTGGTCCAGTGAGAGTCATGCTGACCCATTTATTAAACTCGGTCTCGCCGGGAGGTCGGCACAGAGGGAGGAGGAAACACGATCACATGTCCAGATCAGTTTTCACCGGCGTGTTTGCTGGTTTCAGGTTCAGAAAATAATGGATTCATCACTCACCACTGGAAGGATGAAAGGTAGATCTAACGTTCTGGTGGCTGTGGTGTGTTTTGTTAGTAAAATGGCCCTTGATTCAGTGGATGGAACTCTTTGATGCACATCCAAAATTGATTCGCTTTTGGAGTCGATTCCAGTTCAACATCACCATCGCTGCTAATGTTAGCCATCGCTGCTAATGTTAGCCAGCACAAACATGGTTTTAACCTAATTTTGCAAATATGGAGATAAAACAAACAAATACAAAGAATTCAGACAGATTTTTAGAGCTATTGTGACTTAATTCATTTATACAGTTATTTTAAAAGTGATCTTCCTTTAACCCACTGGCATAGAAGACAGCAAGTAGATGCATAGATATGCACAAATGCTTGACTTTTAATTGTTTTAGTTTAATGTTAAAAGGGAATTAATTGATTCGTTAAACTTATCAACTAGAATCTGTCGCGTTCTGAAGCCCGAGTTCTTGATTTTGGAGGTTGGATTTAACACATTTTAGACTATTTCTTAACATTCATGTCAAACCACTTCGGGCCTTAAAGGTATTGAACGCTACATTTGCAATGGTCTCTAACAGGAAGTTGTTTTCTGTGGAATAACATTTTGGCGTGCCTGTTTGAAGACGTAGACGTCAGCTGGAGAAGAAAGTAGCTTCACACGGCAGGATTTGGAGTCTTATTATCTAATATTTGGACATCTCTCCTCTGATTGGCTAACAGCAACACAACTCTACCACTGGCTGCGTTTGCTCTGCAACGTTGATGTTTCATCTCCAACAATAACACAAGCCTGGAGGAGTTCTGCTGCGTGGTGGAGTTGCTAATGTTAACGTTAGCTTCTGCTAACCGAGACCTCCTCAGCTGTTTCCTGATAACTAAACCAACAACATTCTTTCCCGTCGTGAGTCAAGATGGGCGAGTCCATGAATGTTAGTGACAGTGTGACGAAGATCTGTCAGAATTTTCTAATCCTAGAGTTTAACTGTCTATTTTCCATCAGAAGCTAATGAAGGAGATAGGTGTAGGAGACTATTTTCGTGTTCAGCCTGCATGAAACACTCAGAGTGACTGATTGTGATCAGAAATAATCATTAAAACATTTGTTTATTTTTTTAAGTTTATTTTCATTTATTCACAATTAAAAATAAAACACAAAACAGTTTTACGACAACAAAAAATGAAAAAGGAACAGAAAGAAGCAAAACTTATGTATCTGTTCCCCTTAACCAAAACAAATACAAAAGACAACAAAGTTATTATAGTAAAGAAAAACTGTCTGACCTGGTTTAATTCAATTCAATGCAAGTTTATTTATAAAGCGCCAAATCACGACAAGAGTCGCCTCAAGGCACTTCACATAATAAACATTCCAATTCAGGTCAGTTCATTAAGCAAATCAGAAAAAATATTTCCTATATAAGGAACCCAGCAAATTGCATCAAGTCAGTGACTTGATGCAATCCTCATACTAAGCAAGCATGTAGCGACAGTGGAGAGGAAAACTCCCTTTTAACAGGGAGAAACCTCCAGAGAATCCTGGCTCAGTATAAGCAGCCATCCTCCACGACTCACTGGGGATGGAGAAGACAGAGCAGACACACACACACACACACACACACACACACACACACACACACACACACACACACACACACACACACACACACACACACACACACACACACACACACCAAGCAATGTGTCCATGGTTACACCGTGATTTCTTAGTAAATATTCTATTTAGTGAGAGATAAACTTTTTTGTATTTATCCTAGTGGATCTATTGTTAAACGGGTAAACTAGTAGTAGCACATCCAACGTCAAGGAAACAAAAAGTTATTATCAGGAGAGGAAGAACGTTTAAGTGGTTAGCAGCAGTGTGCTGGTCGATGGCCCCCTCCATGAGGCCACCACAGCTCAGCAGAACATCGTTGTAGCTTCTTCTGGGGAGAAAAACACTAACCCCCAAATTCCACTACCTCCGCTCCGCTCCGGTCCGCCCCCGCCTTCCGCAGCCGCTCGCTTCCGAACTCAATTTTTACTGGTACCCGCTCTACAACGGCTCCGCTCCGGTGCGGAGACCTGAGGTGGGCAAACAAGCATGCGCGGGGTTTTCGAGATCTTGCGATACAGTCCGAGCAATAAACGCGGAAGTTAGATCCAAACACCCGTTGTGTGGGAGAAGCATCGACATGAACTGTTTAATCTGCCCATCATTTGTGTTGAGAGATCAGCAGTGTTTGGATCAACAAAGTGTGACTACTTTGATAGTAGAAACTGTATTTATGGCTTATTTTTGTGCATTTAAACTTCAGCCGCCACTGATAGTTGTTAAAAGTTGTTAAACCTGTGCATATGAAACAAAAAACACCTTTTGTTTATCGATGTATTGTGAAAAACGGAAGTTCTGCTTGCTCCTTTTCCTGTTGGGCGTTTGTGATTTCTGTCCATTGACTGCGGAGGTGCTCCGGCGTCCGGCAAAAATAGGATCGATTCTATTTTTGCCGGACGCCGGAACAGAGGGCGGCGCACGGCGCCGCACTGCCGGAGCACGGCCGCAGTAGTAGAATTGCTCTGATTGACTAGAACGGGACAGATTTTGCTCCGGCGTTCGTGTCGGAGCGGAGCGCAGCGGAGCGGAGGTAGTGGAATTTGGGGGTTAGAGAGAAAATAAAGTTAACAGCTGAAATTGCAGAAAGTAATACAGTTAAAGAGCAGATAGTAGAATAAAGTAGTAGAGTGTGAAAAGTGGTCAGTGTATCCTCCAGCAGTCTAAGCCTATAGCAGCATAACTACAGAGATAACTCTGGATGACCTACCCTTTTTAGATGGAGGCATGTTGGAGGCAGGGCAAGGGAGAGCCGTCTTTACCGACTGTACACTCCACCTCCCTCTACTCCTCCACTTGTCCAGATTTAGGCTAACATCAAATTTTAACCATAGGCCCTATCAATTAAATAAATTAAATTAAATGTTTTAAGCCTAGTCTTAAAAGTAGACAAAGTGTCTGCCTCACGGACTAAAGCTGGGAGCTGTTTCCACAGGAGAGGAGCCTGATAATTAAAAGATCTGCCTCCCATCCTAAGTTTAGATATTCTTGGAACCACCAGTAGACCTGCAGTCTGAGAGCGAAGTGCTCGGTTAGGAACATATGGAACAATCAGATCACTGATGTATGATGGAGCTTGATTATTAAGAGCTTTATATGTGAGAAGAAGGATCTTAAAATCTATTCTGAATTTAACAGGTAGCCAATGTAGGGAAGCTAAGACAGGAGAGATATGATCTCTCTTTTTAATTCCCATCAGAACTCTAGCTGCAGCATTTTGGACAAGCTGAAGGCTTTTAACTACATTCTGTGGACTTCCTGAGAGTAATGAATTACAGTAATCCAGTCTTGATGTAATAAATGCATGAACTAGTTTTTCAGCATCACTCCTGGAAAGGATGCTTCTAATCTTAGCAATATTCCGAAGGTGGAAAAAGGAAATCCTGCAAACCTGTTTAACCTGGGATTTGAATGACATGTCCTGGTCAAAGATAACACCAAGGTTCCTTACTTTGTTCTCGGAGATTAATGTAATGCCATTCAGGTCAGGTGATTGGCTAAGCGATTTCCTTTTCTGGATTTCTGGTCCAAAGATGAGAACTTCCGTCTTGTCTTGATTTAAAAGCAAAAAGTTTAGAGTCATCCAATTTTTTATGTCCTCAAGACAAGCCTGTAATTTACCCAACCGATTAGGTTAATCAGGGTTAATGGATAAATATAACTGAGTATCGTCAGCATAACGGTGGAAGTTTATCCCATGCTGTCTAATGATTTTACCAATTGGGAGCATTTATATAGTAAAAAGAATTGGTCCAAGCACTGAACCCTGTGGTACTTCACAAGTAACCCTGGAGTATGAAGAAGATTTGTCATGTACATTTACAAAATGAAATCTGTCAGACAGGTAGGATTTAAACCAGCCCAGCACTGTTCCTTTGATCCCTACAACATGTTCAAGCCTTTCTAAAAGAACATTGTGATCAACTGTGTCAAAGGCAGCACTGAGATCTAACAAGACTAGAACAGACACAAGATTCTTATCTGAGGCCATGTGAGTTTACTGATTGAGCATTGGCAAAAAATGGAGAGAAAACAAACATGTACACAAAAAAAATATTTTTTTCTTCTTATATTAATGAAAGGAGAAAACAAATAATGCAAAATAAAACACACAAAAAGCTAAAAGAAACAAAGTAGAACATAAATGTGTGTTTTCCCTTTCATTCTCTCTACTTCATAAATACCTCCATCTCATTGCATCATATAAGCTAAGCATTTCATTTAAATATGTTTATTAAAGGTATATATTGTTTTGCTATTCTTGATTTCGGTACTTAATTTATTCCACATTTTGACTCCATATATTGATACACAACGTTCCTTTATATTTATCCTATGTTTTAGTATCGTGTATATTTTGTTGCCTTTCAAATCATAACTACTCTTTCTTTCCATAAATCTTATGATTAAATTTGTTGGAAGGTGCTTTTTGTCGACTTTATACATACATTTCAAAATAGTATAGTCTACTAGGTCGTAAAATTTTAATGTTTTTAAATTAATAAATTATTGGCTGGATGGATCTCTATAATCGCTTCTTGTTATAATTCTTATTGCTTTTTTTGTAGGATAAAAGCTGAATGTGTATAGGTTTATATGTTATTCCCCAAATTTCAACACAGTAGTTCAAGTACGGTACGATCAATGAATTGACAATAAATGTAGGGATTTGTCATCTAGAGACCATTTCACTCTGTGTAATATTGCGATTGATTTAGCTATTTTAGTTTTGATATTGTTTATATGTGGTTTCCAAGATAAATCCTCATCAATGATGACTTCCAAAAATGTAACTTCCTTTACTCGTTTAATACAGATTTCGTCTAATTTTATTAATGTTTTTATATTCAACTTTCTATTACTGAATATCATAAAATATGTTTTATCTGTGTTCAATGAAAGCTTATTTCCATCTAACCATAATTTGATTTTTTCCAACTGTTTGTGTCACTTCTATCGTTTGATCAATATTGTTTCCTGAATAATAAAAAGTTGTGTCATCTGCAAATAAGGTACACTTTAACATATTAGATGTAGAGACAATATCATTTATATAAATAATAAATAGTTTAGGGCCTAGTACCGACCCTTGTGGTACTCCACAAGTAATACAATGTAATATTAAAACATTATTTCTCAAAGAACTACACCTTTAACCCTCTCAGGCTCAAAATAAGTTTTGATAAAAGGACGAACAGCTAAGTGCTTCAGGGGAACTTCTGAGTTAAAAATGCTCATGAAGTACGTATGTGGAGTAACCAGGTAGGTAGGTTTTAACCTGCCTGCCTCCAGAGGGTTAAAGCATCCACATGGTGTATCAGGATTAGTACCTTCAGCACAAACCTACCATAACCTGTCCTATACATGTCTGCTGCCTCCTGGTGGAGGACTAAAGGGGACCAGGGCCACTTTTACTTTGAATTCGTATAATAGTGAGTGATATTACTTCAGGTCAGGGAGATGCACCATTATGGGGTTTCTCTCTCTCTCTCTCTCTCTCTCTCTCTCTCTCTCTCTCTCTCTCTCTCTCTCTCACTCTCACTCTCACTCTCTCTCTCACACACACACACACACACACACACACACACACACACACACACACACACACACACACACACACACACACACACACACACACACACACACACACACATTTCATCAGCTGCTAGGAGGGACTATAAGTGGCATCTGGGTTTTGTCTGTTTTGGTGTTGGATAAAGCTCAGAGATAAGGTTCAATGACTGACAGAGGTCAGAAGGAGCGAGGGGGGGGGGGGGGGTGAGTTAGTGGTGCTTGTTGTTAGAGCCACGGTAAAGCTGAGGACGAATTGCCCAAATCACACAGAAACACGAGATTCATACGGGTGTTAAACTTTCAGCTGTTACACGTTTGTTGGTTATTACATATCAACACGGTGCTTAGAGCTTTGCCTTTTCTGGTTTGGAGGAGATTCTGTCACTTCCTGCAGGCTTCTAGGCGTATTTTGGGTGATTCGATGGGATATGGAGAGAAGGGTTTAAGGCGTTAACCTTGTGATTAAAAAGCACTTCCTGAGGTGGTGCGAATCATTTAAGAGTGAAGATTCCTCCTGGACCCCTGAGTCATCGTCACCGATGGCATTCGGAGAGCTAAATATCAAAACTGAGAACTGTGAAAAAGGATACGTGGGTCTGTGGTCATGCTCCCACTGAGGGTTTTTATTGTGATTTTTTTTTTGTGAATCCAGGGAAAAATAAGTTATAAAATTCAGCAACAGGATGCAGCCAATTAGGTTCTCAATTAACTTTGAGGATCCTTATTAATTTTTCTGTTTTTGATAATAAAACATCAACAACTAAAGTGTTTAAAACGTGTTTGTTATTGCAGCAAGTTAGCTGAAGCAAATCAGCAGCCCCTAGTGGCCTAGTGCAGGTTTTAAGTCCCACACACCCAAAGTTTTATTTTCCTGACTAGAATATACTATTGAAAAAGCTTTTTAGGTGTTTTTGAGTGTTTATTCCTATTATTCTAACTTTGCTGCTATATGCTCCAATCGTTCTGCAGCCATGGCTTGTATCAAGTTATTTGATGCCAAGAAAGTCACTGGAGTAGTTTTGGTGGAGGTGCTACAGCGCCATACACAGGCCTGGTGGAGTTACGGCAGCTGTGAGTGCTGCTTTTACAGGGAGATTTTAGAGAACAACAGATAAAGCTTAAACGAAAACTCGTGGTTTGTCTGATAATTCATTTTCTAAATAAATGTTTGGTGAAATCACCTGCAAATGATTAACACTGCAGCCTTGTTAAGCTCCGCCTCCATCAGCTAAAACCAAAAAAAGCATTTACCGTAAATCCTCTAATACAGGCCCGGGCCTGTATTTGACTCAAGCTCATCAAGCTCCAGGCCTTTATTGGAAGGAGGGCCAGTATTAGAGGCAGGCCTCTATTTCTAATTGAGCAAAATTAACTAATGGTTCGCTGGAGTTGTTGACGATTAAAATTGCGCCCACATTTTCAAAGTTAAACACATTTCTTTTAACAACGGTAGTTTCTGCTTCAGCCCTCTCCCCCCTCCCCCTGCTTCAGCCCTCTCCCCCCTCCCCCTGCGCAGCGGCCGCAAACTCACTGATGCGCCTGCAGCCTCTCTGAGTTCCTGCTGCTCTAAACATTAAAATAATTATTTCATTTTCTGTTCCTCACTTCTGATTACCTTCAAAGGGTTTGTTTGTTGCAACAGCAGGTACAAAAACTAACTTGTTTTTATTTGACTATTTTGCTGTCCTGCCTGTTTATTATCTTCCTGCATCTCCTCTCAGTCCTAAAGAGAAACTGCTACCTGGGTTCATATATATTCACCTCATGAGTTACCTTTGAACTGCAGTTCTAAAAGATCTACCGACCGCAAAAACAGCGGAGTGCTCGCTGCCTGGTGGCCGCATCGGTTAGGTGCGTCACCGAGGACAAAACAGGTGATGCGCCTCGAGCCACAGCAGCGAAACGCATCAGGCACAAATAAAAGACAGAAAACATCAAAGGAAATGAACCGACATGAACGATCGCGTGTTAAATTAGTTTTTGAGGTGGCGACACCTGATTTGATAATGTTACTGTGGCCGTGCTCAGGACGCAGATCTAACGACCGCAAAAACAGCGGAGTGCTCCCTGCTTGGCGGCCGCATCAGTGATCGGTGCGTCACCAGAGGACAAGGTGATACACCCCGCTCCACAGCGAAACACATCAGGCGCAAATAAAAGACAGAAAACATTAAAGGAAATGAGCCGACATGAACGATCGCGTGTCACTACCGACGCTCTGGCACAGCGCGTTGCCCCCCCAACGCGCAGGAGCTTGTCACCTGCTGACAGCAGGCTGCTGTCTTTTCCGAGGGCTGCATCTTGCCGGTCGTTATCACGTGACAGCGACTAGTCGATGACAGGCATAAAAAGTCACTATAGTGAAGTCGACTAGTTCATACAACCCCTGCTACTGCTCCCCAGTGTTCTGCAGCATAATCAGCACATTCTCTTTGAACTTGATATCAAATTTTCGCCTCCTCTTCGTCTCCGCACGGTTAAAGTTACCCTCGCGGTCTATCGCTGGCAAATGAAAAATGAGACGATGACACAATCGCCCCCGTACTTGCTTGTTACCACATTCCACCCGGCCAAAATATGAGACCCGGCCGTTAATTGAATACAGGCCTGTATTAGAGGATTTACGGTATCTGCATGCGTGCATCACAAAACGTGCAGAATATAATGATATAAATGCGAGGGACATCAGGGACGATTGAAGAAGGAAAAAAGTTACAGTTTATTCTCTGATGATTAAACCAGCAAACATTTTAAATTCAGTTTCCTTCTCTGTGCTAACCAAGAGTTCATTAACAACAGGAAAACAAGTATTCAGTAGAATTTGTGCACCATCTCTGAGGCGTGTCTCTGCCTTCGTGCTCCTGTGTTTCTGTGCCGATGGACTGATGTCATGAAGCTTCAGTGTTGTTGTTGTTGTTGTCTAAAGCTGTCTGACCCTGTTTTTGGTGTGTGCTTGATGTGTGGTTGGTGTTGTGAAGTTCAACACGCCTGCCTGATTAGGCGTTTATCAAGGCTCAGCCCTTGTTCTATCTCTGGTGAGTGAAGCCGCTGTGCTTCCAAGCACCACTCTGATCTCGGTCAGCTAGCATCCACGTCCTTACCAGAACACTTGCACAGAAATTTCTATTAACTGAACTTCGGTAGATGTTCTGACCTTTAAAAGGCATATTTATAGCCAGGGTTTTGTCTGCTTTTAAAAAAAAAATCAGTTTAATAATCGGCCAATTGTTGAACGAAGTCTAATACGATGAGAAATGTTCCAGGAAAGGCAGAGAAGAACTTATTTAGGGGACAATTAATATTTATCAAATAAAATTCAACACATTTGTCTCTAGATCCAGAAAAAAAGATGTACTGTTTTTGTATTTGCACTTGTAATTTAGCCCTAGAACGTTTTTTAAAGACTGATTCTAACGGGTCACTCTGAGTGTTTCATGTAGGCTGAACATGAAAATAGTCTCCTACACCTATCTCCTGCATTAGCTTCTGACAGAAAACAGTTGGTGGAACTCTAGGATTAGAAAATCCTGACAGATCTACGTCACTCTGTCACCAACTTTCATGGACTCACCCATCTGGACTCACGACGGGGAAGGCTGTTGTTGGTTTAGCCTCCAGGAAACAGCAGAGAACGTCTCGGCTAGCAGAGGCTAACCATTAGCATTAGCAACTCCACCACGCAGCAGAACTCCTCCAGGCTTGTGTTATTTGTGGAGATAAAACATCAACGTTGCAGAGCAAACAGAGTCAGGGGTAGAGTCATGTTGCTGCTAGCCAATCAGAAGCCAGATGATACATGGCCTGTATTAGATATAGCACCTTTTAGAGTCCTAGAACTCCCCAAGACGCTTTACAACACAGTCAGTCATTCACACATTCACCCACTGGTGGTGATGAGCTACGATGTAGCCACAGCTGCCCCAGGGTGCACTGACAGAGGCGAGGCTGCCGAGCACAGGCGCCACCGGTCCCTCCGACCCCCACCAACAAGCAAGGTGGGTTAAGTGTCTTGCCCAAGGACACAACGACAGCGACAGACTGAGCGGGTCTCGAACCTGCAACCAAAATGTATTCCATATTTAAGTAGAAAGTTATTAGTTGAATCAATCATGTGTCACTTGGGCTATTGTGCAGTAATTTGGGCTGCTACTGCAGAAGCCAACTTAAATAAATTACAGGTAGCACAAAATGAGGCGGCTCGGGCGATTTTGGATTGAAGAGCTGTGAGTGAGGATATGCATACTACTGAACTGGCATGCATGTGTGTAAGGAGTAGATTAAAGTATTTACTTATAAAATATATCAGGAATATTATAAATACACAAACACCAGACAGTTTTTTAATCAGCTGACATTCTTTAAAGATGTTCACCAACATGCTACGCGTCAAGCTGATGGTCGCTCTGTGTTGCCAGCTAGTCGAACTACTTTCATTCACAGGTCAGTATTTTGTAGAGCAATGGTGGAATGGAAGGGTTTACCGCATTTCTTGAGGGGTCGGTTAAAAAGGAATGATTTTTGTAAGAGGTTGAGATTATTTATTTACACACGTTTGACATGAGTTGGACGAAGATATGAATTTTATGTTTTATTTACTTCATGGTTTAATTATTTATTTTATTGTCCATTGTGTGTGGAGAAATAGTGTTTTTATGCTGCTGTATTAACTTTTGTTGTTGTGTTGTCGTGTCGTCTCATAGTGGAGATGAATATTGTAGATGGAAATGGATTGTTTGCTTGTGAGCCCAGTGTTGATGCATTTCTTATGCTTATTTGATGATGATACGACCCTAAGAAGAATAGCAACTGTTGTAACAGTAGCTGATGGGGATCTTACAAACAAACAAACAAACAAACACTTAACTCCTGTGCCACCGTCACCCCACTGAAGATGTAGGGGGTAAATATTGTTGCTTTTAAGCTTAATTTATTACCTTTACCTATGACCAATAAGCTGTGATACTCCATCCATCCATCCATTTTCATCCGCTTATCCGGAGTCGGGTCGCGGGGGAAGTAGCCTAAGGCGAGAGGCCCAGACTTCCCTCTCCTCAGCCACTTGGGCCAGCTCCTCCGGGGGAATCCCAAGGCATTCCCTGGCCAGGTGAGAGACGTAGTCCCTCCACCGTGTCCTGGGTCTACCTTTAGGTCTCCTCCCGGTTGGACGTGCCCGGAAAACCTCACCAGGGAGGCATCCAGGAGGCATCCTAACCAGATGCCCGAGCCACCTCAACTGGCTCCTCTCGATGTGGAGGAGCAACGGGTCTACTCCGAGCCCCTCCAGGATGACCGAGCTTCTCACTCTATCTCTAAGGGAGAGCCCAGCCACTCTTCGGAGGAAACTCATTTCAGCCGCTTGTATCCGCAATCTCGTTCTTTCGGTCACTACCCAAAGCTCGTGACCATAGGTGAGGGTAGGAACGTAGATCGACCGGTAAATCGAGAGCTTCGCCTTCTGACTCAGCTCTCTCTTCACCACGACAGACCGGTACAACGCCAGCATCACTGCAGATGCAGCACCAATCCTCCTATCGATCTCACGCTCCAGTTTGCCCTCACTCCTGAACAAGACCCCGAGATACTTAAACTCCTCCACTTGGGGCAGGACCTCATCCCTGACCCAGAGAAGGCATTCTACCCTTTTCCGAATCAAGACCATGGTCTCAGATTTAGAGGAGCTGATTCTCATCCCAGCTGCTTTGCACTCGGCTGCGAACCGCTCCAGCGAAAGCTGAAGATCACGTTCTGATGAAGCCAACAGGACCACATCATCTGCAAAAAGCAGCGGCCTGATCCTCAGGCCACCAAAATGGATGCCCTCCACACCTTGGCTGCTCCTAGAAATCCTGTCCATAAAGGTTATGAACAGAATTGGTGACAAAGGGCAGCCTTGGCGGAGTCCATCTCTCACTTTGGAACGAGTCCGACTTACTGCTGGCAATGCGGACCAAGCTCTGACACCGGTCATACAGGGACCTAACAGCCCATATCAGAGGGCCTGGTACCCCATACTCCCGGAGTACCCCCCACAGGGCCCCCCGAGGGACGCGGTCAAACGCCTTCTCCAAATCCACAAAACACATGTAGACTGGTTGGGCAAACTCCCACGCACCCTCCAGGATCCCCCTAAGGGTATTGAGCTGGTCCAGTGTTCCACGGCCAGGACCAAAACCACATTGCTCCTCCTGAATCTGAGGTTCAACAATCCGACGGACCCTCCTCTCCAGAACCCCTGAATAGACCTTACCAGGAAGGCTCAGGAGTGTGATCCCCCTGTAGTTGGAACACACCCTGCGGTCCCCCTTTTTAAATAAGGGAACCACCACCCCGGTCTGCCAGTCCAGTGGGACTGCCCCCGATGTCCACGCGATATTGCAGAGCCGCGTCAGCCAACACAGCCCCACAACATCCAGAGCCTTAAGGAACTCTGGGTGGATCTCATCCACCCCTGGAGCCTTGCCACAGAGGAGCTTTTTAACCACCTCAGTGACCTCAGCACCAGAGATTTGAGAGGCCAACCCAAAGTCCCCAGACCCTGCTTCCTCACTGGAAGACGTGTCAGTGGGATTGAGGAGGTCCTCGAAGTATTCTGCCCACCGATCCACAACGTCCTGAGTAGAGGTCAGCAGCACACTGTCCCCACTATAGATAGTGTTGGTAGCACACTGCTTCCCCCCCGAGGCGCCGGATGATGGACCAGAATCTCCTTGAAGCCATACGGAAGTCTTGCTCCATGGTCACCAAACTCCTCCCATGCCCGGGTTTTTGCCTCGGCGACCACCCGAGCCGCGTTCCACTTGGACCGCCGGTACCCGTCAGCTGTGATATTCTATATAAATATAGAATATCAACCTGCTTGGTCTTTAGATGCTCAATCAGAAGATTCTAGGATTCTTTGCTTTTTCAGGAATCAAACACACTTCGTATCAATTCAGACAGAGTCAAGTTTATAAAAGTAAGAATTTATTTTCTAAACAATTAAAAACATGACAAGTTAACTAAGACTATTGTGATGGATGAATCTAAGAGGATGGGATGTGATGTTTGGTGATTGAATGGTGTCTGTTTATCAGAACCTTGTATCTAGAAGAACTGAGTTCTGGGTGTGAAAAGAATTTGGTTTGCATTGAACTATGAAGTTGGTTCTTATCAAAACGGCATCAGACGCAATCATGCTGTGTCTACCTCACCCTTTCTTTGGAGACCCTCTTCGCAGATCCGGAGGTCAGATGACCTCTGGGCACCGAGGTTCAGTGGATTAACCGCAGCACCGATGCTCCAGTCCAGAGATGTCGCCAGGCACACAGGTTGGAACTACGGTAGTTTGCGTCTAGAGCAGCCGTTTCTGAACAGCTGAAGGAACCGTCTTGCTGTGTCAGCTGCAGGTTGTAACAGGTTTTTGACAGCTTGTCAAGAAGTGCGATGAGAGCAGAGTTTTCCTCTGATGGCCAGTCAGAGTTCGCTCAACTAACAGAATGCTGAATCACTCCGCAAGTGATCCTGTTTTAATGTTCTCATGTTATGATTTACTTGGCCAATCGGGACGTGCCGTGTTAAGGGGTGTTCACAACGAACCTCAGAACATCACGCCTTCTCAGATACAGGACGCTCTGATTTATGGGTAAGAAAATATCTACGTGCAGTGACGCTACTTTAACTTTAATTTATCTCTAATGAACGTTGTGTCTGACTGTAGATAATGATTCACTTGCTAAATCAAACATTACTGATCATAACACCAAAATTTTTCATTGTAATAAAATTTTTTTTATTTCAACCACAGTAATTTAAGCACAGATTAATCAAAACATTTCATTAGTATTCATATAACATTCGTTCATTCAACCATATTATTATTTAATGATTATTTAACTTATGAGCTGTAACTTATGTTTTTCATGAGAGTGAGCAATCCTGCAGTGTTATCACAAGAAAGCTTTGTTTGGGAACACACGCTCCTGAAGTGCCAACAAGGTTTGCAGAATCTTGTGGCTTGTTGGAAGATAGAATGTAAAATCCACCTCAGAGGATGGAATTAGGACCGTAGATGACCGGTGGCATGTAGGTCGGTATTCAATTCAATTCAATTCAATTCAAAAATACTTTATTAATCCCAGAGGGAAACTGATTGCTGTAGTAGCTCAGAATAATAATAATAATCAAGTCATCAAAGAGTTGTTGTATATTACAATGGCTGTTGGCAGGAAGGATCTCCAGTAGCGGTCAGTGTTGCAGCCAAACTGAAGAAGCCTCTGACTGAAGACACTCTTCCGTTGTCGGACAGTCTTGTGAAGAGAACGCTCAGGGTTGTCCATCATTTTCTTGATTCTCTGGAGAATCCTTCTTTGCATTATCTCCTCCAGCGGTTCCACAGTCGTCCCCAGAACAGAACCAGCCTTTTTTATTAGGCTGTTGAGCCTTTTCAGGTCCCTGCTTCTGATGCTGCTACCCCAACAGACGATGGCTGAAGAGATTACACTCTCAACAACAGACTTGTAGAAGATCTGCAGCATCTTGCTACAGACATTGAAGGACCTAAGCATCCTCGAGAAGTGCAGTCTGCTGTGTCTCTTCTTGTAAACGGCTTCGCTGTTCTTTCTCCAGTCCAGTCTGTTGTCCAGGTGAACTCCAAGGTGTTTGTATTCCTCAACCACCTCCACTTCTTCTCCCATGATGGAAACAGTGTTTGACTCCACCCTGTTTCTTCTGAAGTCTAAAATCATCTCCTTTGTTTTGTTCACGTTCAAGGTCAGATGATTGTTTCCACACCATGCCACAAAGCGCTCCACCAGCTCTCTGTACTCAGCTTCCTGTCCATCTCTGATACACCCGACAACTGCAGAGTCATCTGAGTATTTCTGTAGATGACAGGTCTCTGATTTGTACTGGAAGTCTGAGGTGTACAGGGTGAAAAGGAAAGGTGAGAGTACAGTCCCCTGTGGTGCTCCAGTGTTACTGATCACCTGGTTTGATGTGCAGTTCTTCAGCCTCACAAACTGTGGTCTGTTTGTCAGGTAGTCTTTAATCCAGGCGATAGTTGAGGCCCCCACCTGTGTCTTCTGGAGTTTCTGGCAAAGTACACCAGGCTGGATTGTGTTAAATGCACTGGAGAAATCAAAGAACATGACCCTCACACTGCTGCCTGCTTTGTCCAGATGACAGTGGATTGGATGAAGCAGCTGGATGACGGCATCTTCAACTCCATCTCCATGGCGATAAGCAAACTGCAGCGGGTCCTGATATGTTCTAGTTTGCTTATTCAGGTGGACCAACAGGAGTCTCTCCAGGACCTTCATGATGTGGGATGTCAGGGCAACCGGTCTGTAGTCGTCATTGACTGATGGGCGAGTTTTGTTTGGAACTGGAACAAGGCAGGATGTCTTCCACAGGACTGGAACCTTCTCCTGGGCCAGGCTGAGGTTGAAGAGGTGCTGCAGAATCCCACAGAGCTGCTCTGCACAAGCCTTCAGTACCCTGGGGCTGACACCATCTGGACCTGCAGCCTTGTTCCTGTTCAGTCTCTCCAGCTGCCTCTTCACCTGACTTCTAGAGACAGATAGGTGGGAGGGGGAGGTAACTGGGGCAGCAGCATCTCCTGATATGTAGGTGAAAACTGACCATTCCTGGCCACTCCGAAGAAAGGAGACGTCTGACTTCTACTTCCTGATACAGGCCCATCTCTGCTTCTTTCCCCAGAGAATGACTCACATGTCATTCATTACCACTGGAGATCACTGCAAGTGAACCACACCTTTAAAACTTCTACCTCCTTTAAAGAGTAGTTCAAATCACAAACGTTTGGGGATTTTTGCTGCTGTCACTCGTGGTTCTGTGTGTTTTTAACGCCTTTTTGCCGTGAAACTACAGTAAAGGATGAACAAAGACAACATCTGAGTCGTGGCGGAGGCCTGAAAACGTTCTGTGAACAAACCGCTGGGTAACATCTGTTTTGACTAAATCTGAAAATGTTTTTAATTTCATGGTTTATTTTTAATATTAATTCTATCATCATATTTTATCAAAGTGAAAAGAAAAAGATTCGATTATATTTCTTATTTAATTAGGTTGAAATCTGTTTTCTCTCCTGTTTCCGGTCTCATCGTTACAACGCGAGCTCTGCTTTCCTCAACAACAAACGTCTCATCACTCTCCTCAACATGCTGCTGATTTTTGTTTATCGCTCGAAGCACAGAAAGTACTTAGCATGATGTAATATTAATGTAACCTTGGATGTGTTTTTTTCTGCACGTTGCCATGGTGATTGCAGGTTGCTGTCCACGATGGCAGGGATGAAGGAGCAACAGATCACGGAGGAGAAGCCCCTGCTGCTGGAGCAGAAAGGAGTGGACTCGGACGTGGTGAGTTCATGTTGTTTATCGCCCGCGTGTCCTTTTGTGGTCATTAACCCTCCGATCCGGGCGTTCCCGATGCGATGAGTGAAGCCCTTTAAAACTCTTGGCTTATTAAGACAGACGTGTTTGTGCTCATTAATTGCGATGGCTCATAATTAGACAATGTGCTTGTTTACCAGTGGAGGAGGAAATGAATGAACTCCATCCAACCGTAGGTCTCCGACAACAACACTGAGAACATGGAAGCTCATTTAAGCTGTGAGAGGAAGAGAGAGTGGTCAAATGAAAAGCAGACAAAAGGCAGTGGGCGGTTATGTAAACGCCACTTATTCCAGTCCACTTCTCCGTTTAATAAGCAACAGGTAGAGGCTGCGGCCGAGTCACTTCAATACCTCTTGATGCAGCAAAGATATAAATGCTGAAGACTTCTCTGGTGGGGAGGGGGGAAGGAACTCGAAAGGGCGAGATTTCAGCCTGAAAAAGGCTGATGTGATCAAACTTTTCAGCTGCTCTTTCCTGCTGAAGTGGCTCGCTGATACTTCCTGCCAACTGTGAAGAAAGTGGATGTTTGATCTGAAATCAGAGCGCTGAAGAGGTTACGGAGAAATGCCTGGAATGTCTGAATGGCCAATTATGAGAAAGCAAATAGTCAACAAAATCATTAGTTCCCATAGACGCATGAAGGCAAGCGTAAACAAATCCTCTCCTCACGAGCCTTTCGTTCATGCAGCGAGGCGGCGAGCGAGCTGCAACTCACTTTAGAGACGAGACTCTGAGTGCAGACGCTACAGGAGGTCAGGGTTTTTAACTGGACAGCTTTAAGGTGCAGCTCAGCATGCCGTCCTCCAGTAAGAACCCATTAAAGTGTCACCCAACAGTTAAAGGTCGTTTTGTGGCTCGTTGGCTGCAGCTTCATCGATCCAGTTACGTGTTGGATGAGTCGATCCTCTCAGACATGTTCAGTTTTTTCAGATGCGTGTCTGAGCTTTTTTAAAGGCTGCTGCTCTGCAGCATAAGTGACCTTTAAGAGCAGTTACTGAGTGATTACACATAATCGTGTCTGACAAATGCTGCATTCAGCTCATAAGTGGCCAGGAAGGGTTTAAAAGGGTTTGAAAGGACAAAATAACAAGATTTTTGCAAATAAAAATGAAAAATATGTATTTATTTTGTGATGTTATTAAAAATAAGGGAATTTTTGCTATTTGGATGAGAACGCAGCACATACTTGTTTAAGAAGCAACAGGTTATTTCATTCTTATAAAGGAATGCTGCACATGTTTACTGGACCAGTGGTGCCTCTAGAAGTGTTTCACGGGGGGGGGGGGGGGGGGGGGGGGCTTGCCACCCCTGACCACCCCTTGTGGGTGCCTCTGAGCACGACCTTTCTGGTGGCGCCGGAACAGAAAAGCTGCAGTGAAATAAATGAAGATGCTTATTTTTTGGGCGTTTCTGACGGAGAATGAACTGCATGATGTTTAATTTTACGACCGAATGTTGCTGACATGTCTGCTTCCCGCTGATTCCCAATAATGACCTTGTTGTGCTTGTTGTTTTGCAACTCAGCAGGATAAAGGAGAGGAGGCCTCGGGGGGGATCCCGTGCCCCGAAAGCCCCGCGCCCCCTAACCAACCCCCTCCCCCCCGCCGCCCCACTCACCGCTGGCATGCCTTCGCACGGCACTGGCTCCGCCAGACCCGCCGTCGGACCAGCGGGGTCCTCCCGGTAACTACCAGAACAAGCAGAAACATCTGACCGGCAGAACACGGAACCAAACACATGACACAGACGAGAAAATTCAGATTTCATCATAAAGTTTGTACTTTATTCACAAAATTAAAGGCCACAAAAAATAAAAATTAAAAATTAAAACATGCAGCTTGGCTGTGGCAAGCAAAGGAGCTCTTAGATAAACGAAATTATTTTACTTTTATCATATTACAACTTTAAATGAACGATGCTTTATTTTTTCTAAATAAATTTTATAATAAACATCAAAATGACACAAACAGAAAGTAACTGCAGCAAAAGTGTTCAAAGCTCATTTGTTATAGAAGAATTACATAAAACTGTTATGATTAGATGCATTTTTACTTTTCATAATTTCAGACAAAATAAACATGAAAACATTTCATGCATGGATGAGAACTCTCAAATTCACCATGTTGTATCATGTGACACTTTAGATTTTTACACTTTTATTTGAGATTATTTGGTCATTACGGACGTACATATTCAGGATTTCTGCTCACTGAAAGTTACAAAGCCTGGCGGTGGCAGGTGTGGAAATAAAAACAGAAGACTGGTGACATTTTTTCCCTCGGTTTATTAAACTGAACCCAGGCGCGGGGCAGCTGGGAGGGTACGGAGCTCAGAAGTAAACACTGGTTATTAAAAAAGTCACCCACAACATCTTCAATAACAGAATCACGGTCTTTATCTATTTGTGAGCAGAATTCACAAAAATTAGGAATTTTCTTAATCAAATTTTTTTTCCTGCATCTGGCACTCCGAGGACTCCATATTGGTTCAAGCTTCTGCATCCAGGAGTTAAGAAAAGCTGATGTGATGACAAACAGGTCACAAAAGACCGGAATCAAAACTCAATGATAAGAAATATGAACATATAAAACCCAACAGCAGCTTCTTGGATAAAACTGATGAAAATATTCTCACAGATGTTTGAATCCAGTCTCCTTAAGAGCTAACCGAGTCACCTTTAGCAGACGCTTAGCAAACAAAATTTGATGCAGTTACCTTAAAACGCGTATTCTAATGAATCCAAATTATTTACCAAGCTTATTTCTGGTTGGAAAAAACAGTTAAAAGTAAAAAAAAAAAGGAAAACTTTGCATGTTTGGTTCTTAAACACAACACATTTTGCATCATATCATAAAAGTAAAGTTTTCTAACTTAAGCTGTAAGTCTGTATCCTCCACTTACAAGAGCATTTACACTTAGTGTTGCAGAGAGAAATCATTTAGATCAGGGGGGCCCAGTCCCGATCCTGGAGGGCTGGCATCCAGCAGGTTTAGTGGTTTTTCTGCTCCAACACGCTTGATTAACTGGTCGAGTCACCTGTGCAGCAGCTCATCAGGCTCTGCAGAAGCCTGTTAGTCACCTGCTGATTGAAATCAGGTGTGCTGAAGGAGAGTTAAAGGTAAAACAAGCAGGATACTGGCCCTCGAGGACCAGGATTGGGCACCCCTGATTTAGATGATAAAAAAGTAACTAATTCTGCATCTGTGGAGCCAACTTCCACCCATCAGAGACGCCTGTTTGCTCGCTGCTCCTTACTGAGATGCAGACTAACTCATAATTCTGTCTGTGTGGATCAGGAAGGATAAACACTCACATCACCTGTAGGATTTCATTTCCTTCGGTTTGTCTCTGACACATCCCTCACACGCAGCTTTGTGGGTGAAACCAAAGAGAAGAGTGCCACCTGCTGGTCCGACCACCTTACTGCTACCACTAATATTTCCCCTCTGAAAACTAAAAAAAGTCATCTGCATGAAAATGGGGGCTGAAGCTGCTCTTCCAGCTGCGGTTGAATGAAAATTAAACTCATTTAGATGGAATTCTATAAAAAATAAATCTCGTTTTGGATTTTCTGATGGTACTGGGCAGCTTCAGACCCTGTGATGGGTTTGTGTTTCCTCCTCTTGTCTGTTAGTCTTTGCCTAGCACTGAACTTTGCCTTCGCCTTTCTGAGAGCCGACTCTTTCATTTCCATCGTGTTTGTGTCATGTCCATCATTAATGCTGCGTTTTCTTTCAGCCGTTTCTTGAAAATACAAATTATGTGCATGTCGAACAAGGAAAAGAAGCATCTGTCTGTCCTGACAGGCTTCTAACCTCTCATGTTGAAGTTTGTTTATTAATTATTTTATTTTTTCGTGATGTTCCTGCTCTGCTATGAGCCTTGCTGAAGTAACTAACCCTAACAACGAACTTACACTGGAATATTGTGTTAAAACCATGAAATGTGCTTTTAATTTGTTGTTTTTAAAGCATGTGATTTATTATTTTAACATAAGAGTGTATTTATTTATGGAAGAAAGGATGGGTTTGCATTACGTCGATCAGCTCATGAAAACATTCAGTAAAAAGGACTGGGAGGTTCAGAGTTTAAAAACTGTACAGAAAGTATCACAAAGTACTTCCTGTTTGGGGCGAAAGGTTAGAGGAGGGTTCTTAAAGAGCAAGTCACCCCCCAAATCTACTTTTTTTCTGATAAACTATATAAATGCGTGTCTAATCGTGCTGCAGACACGTGTAGTCAGTAGTTTTACACTTTAGTGCATTTTAGTTCAAATGTTAATTTTCTGCCTAAGACTGTCAGTGTTGTGCCGTTGTCAGGTAAAAACTCTGCACTGCATTTGAATTTAAATCTGCCATCGCTATTGGCTAAGAGGTACCCTAGAACGTTAGCTGGTACCATATGATGTCACAATGTCGTTGTGAGCATGGCTGTGTCTCAATTCAGGGTCTGCATCCTTCCAAGGACCCAGCCTACTCGGCCGACGTGGGCTGGGTCCTCCGTCGGCCGAGTAGACCGGATGTTAACGGCTGTGAATTTGGACAGGACTATTCTTCATGAATTCCCGCCACTCCCTCGGCGAAATTTCCGTCGCCTAGCAACCGTGGAACCGCTGAGCAGAAGGGAGAAGGAACTTTAAACGATGGAGCTCGAAGTTTTATTTAGCTTTTTAATCATTTCCTTGACTGTTGGAGAGCTAATTCAGAGAAAATACTTTCGACAAGCTGAGCCTGAGCAAAGATGTGATCATAGTTTTTAATACTTTCTAACGGTCTTCATTTGACCAAAACCGATTTATCACCTTTTAAGACTTTTCAAGACCCAGCGGGATACCCTCTAGTAAACAATTCTCATTTGTAAACAAAAATAAAATTCAAGAGTTTAATACAGAACTGATTTTATTTAGATATTTCTTTTATATGTACATGTTTAATCTTCCTTAACCATTTTTTCTAGCAAAGTAAAAAGCTGTCAAAGTTCTCCCTTCTCTCCTGTGCCCTCTGCTGCTCTGCCTCCCTCTGCAGCCTCATGTCCTCCCTGATCAGCTCCAGAAGCTGGTCGTCGCTGTCACCTTCCCCTGGATGCTCATTTTCCCCAGAATAGTCTTAACAAACATGTAAGAAAAGAAACAGGAAGAGAAAAGAGGACAACGGGTTATTCCTTTCATGTTTTCGCAGAAAAAACTAAACTCAAACGACAGTTTTTAAAATATGAGATGTTGTTGTACCTCCATGCCACAGCCGCCGAATACTTTGCTCCAGTGATCATGTGGTCCATCTCCGCCCTAAGCTTAATACATTCCCTGGTTTTCTCTTTTGTCCCTAAAATACAAACTCCTATTAAAATCAGGGGGAAACGTAGCGGGAGAAGTACGACACCGAGCGGCCGAACATACGAGCCGAGACCGCGATACAAGCACTTTTACCGTAACATTTCTAACTAAAATAACATGTATCACAACATGTATCACAAAAAGTCCTTAACCTAACAGTTCAAGTTTATGCTGACATTTATATGCGCAATCCTCTCCGACAGCTCCCGCTTCACTGTCCGACATTGTTTTTGAAAGTTCTGCCGTCCGGCCCGCAAGGCATCTTGGGAAATGTAAACCACTGAAGGATACACCGGACCCATCCTTCATTCAGGCGAAAAGAAGGACGGATTCGTCGACCGCATTTGAAGGAGTCTTCGAATAGGGACAGGCCTAGTCGCGGCGCTGTGACGTAACCGGCCGACGAAGGGTGCAGACCCTGAACTGAGACACAGCGGTTGTGTGTATTTGTTAGCGGCTCCGCCCTCTCGGTCTGCTAGGCAACAGCATTTGTTGCATTTTTCAAACAGGAAGTGGGAGTGGAGTAATACTCTGGTAGGGGGTGACTTGCTCTTTAAATAATTTAAAACATTCTGAGCTAATTTGGTCAATTAGTGCAACAATTAGTATAAAATGAAAAGTTTAGCGTTGTAAAAATAAAGATGTAAATAGTTTAAAATGTTCCAGGATGCTTTTGTGAGCATACGAGCGTCGTCTGAAGAGAAAAGGTGTAATGAATGCAAATCTATCCTTAGACAGAGTCAGCTCTAGATTCCGCCTACAGAAGAAGACACCGAGTCACTCTGATTGGCACAACTGTATGTTTGACATCTTTTAGATGATCAGATTACATATAATCTGAGTCCCTGCGCTACGGAGGCCAGATCACAACAAATGTTATTGTAACGCCTGGCCTGTTTGTCCTGGCCCGTCTCTGTTTGCTGATGCGGATCAGGTTGGAGGTGACCTGCTGTGGAGGGAATCTGGCTGCAGCTCTGTTTTAAAACATCACTCTTCATCTCTCCCACTTTTTTTGTTGTTTCATCATCGAGCTCCGTGCAGTTTCCCACGTGCACTTTAGCAAAGGGTCTTTGTGAGTCTGATGTTGGAGCTTTAAAAACGAGGGAAATTCAAAACATCTGGTCTTAAATATTCATTTACCATCAGAATTAGCTGACTGGTGATGGAGAGACAACCTTTTTGTTGAAAACAGGTATTTTATCAGATTAGTGAACACACATAAAGCGCTTATGTTAGCAGTTTTGGTTTCTAAGCAACAAGTTGGTGTTAAAACGACTAAAGTTTATGTTAAAGGTCTTAATAATGAAGTTGATGTTTGTGGTATTAGGGGGGCTAATCTGGCAGGTTAAAGAGCAAGTCACCCCCAAATCAACTTTTTTTTGCTGATAAATTATAACAACGAGTGTCTAATCGTGCTGTAGACACATGTATTCAATAATTTGGCACTTCAGTGCATCTTAGTTAAAATTTAAATATTCTGCCCAAGTTTGTCAGTGTTGCGCCGTCGTCAGGGAAAAACTCAGCACTGTATTTGAATGTAAATCTGCCACTGCTATTGGCTAAGAAGTATGCTATGATGTTAGCTGGTACATTATGATGTCACAATGCCGTTGTGAGCCTGTGTGTGTGTATTTGTTAGCGGCTCCACCCTCTCGGTCTGCCAGGCAACAGCATTTGTTGCATTTTTCAAACAGGAAGTGGGAGTGGAGTAATACTCTGGTAGGGGGTGACTTGCTCTTTAACCATATTCTAGTTCCTTTTGGAGCATGAACTGAACTGGAAAAACTAAATAAAAGTATTTTTTTAAATAAGATGTTTGAGCTAAACAGCACTTAGCACTTTAGTGCATTTTAGTTAAAGAGCAAGTCACCCCCTGCCAGATTCTTACTCAACTCCCACTTCCTGTTTGAAAAACGCAACAAATGCTGTTGCCTAGCAGACCGAGAGGGTGGAGCCACTAACAAATACACACACTCACAACATTGTGACATCATAATGTACCATCTAACATCATAGTATACCTCTTAGCCAATAGCGATGGCAGATTTAAATTCAAATGCAGTGCTGAGTTTTTGCCTGACGACGGTGCATCGCTGACAGTTTTAGGCAGATTATTTAAATTTGAACTAAGATTAACTTAAGTGCCAAATTATTGACTGAACGTGTCTACATAGTAAGTAGTAATTAAGTACGTAAAGTTTATTTATATGGCGCCTTTCACAGATATAAATCACAAAGCGCTGTACAACATGAGTAAAATCAGGGCAAATACCTCAAAGCAATAAAAACATCATAAAAACAATAGCAGCGACAACAATAGTAACAAAATCAGGAGTAAAAACAAAGTCAAGGTGTGAACAAGAACAAAGCCATCTTTCAGAATATTTAGCGGGGGAGAGCCTACATAGCAATTAGACACTCATTTATATAATTTATCAACAAAAAAAGTTCATTTGAGGGTGATTTGCTCTTTAAAATTTAAAACAGCTACTTATACCTGCCAGTGTTGTGCCATTGTTAGGTAAAAACTCTGCACAGCATTTGAATTTAAATCTGCCATTGCTATTGGCTAAGAGGTACCCTAGCTGGTACTTGATGATGTCACAATGTTGTGAGCCTGTGTGTGTGTGTGTGTGTGTGTGTGTGTATTTGTTAGCGGCTCTGCCCTCTCGGTCTGCAGTTGATGCATTTTTTTTTCAAACAGGAAGTGGGAGTGGAGTAAGATTCTGGTAGGGGGTGACTTGCTCTTTAAAGATTAAAAGAGTGGGCCATGTCAGCTAATGACATCACTGTAGAATAAAAACAATAAGATCATAATTCTGTCTTTTCATTGAAGCTCTGCAGGCCTCAGAAGGTTCTCTCTGCTCTTTAAGTAAATTTAAACAACTTGATTCAAAATAAAATTTGTAAATAAAAGATAAATGATGTGCAAAAACACATCAAACTTATCAGTTAGATGGGTCCTTAATGTGTTGAACTTCTGCATCAGGGTTTAAACCATACTTACAGGCTACTGCTAAGTTTGCATTATGTGATACAACAGCTTGCCATAAATCCACTTATGCAGCAGACTAGCTAGGAAACTTTTTCTTAAAGCTGGTTGGAATTAAATAGTTAATCTTTAATCTTCTGTGGTAAAAAAAACATTTACCTGCTTTTAGATGGGAGCAGTGATGAGTAGAAGTCAGTAGATTTAGAAATAGAACAAAAATTTTATTTGTTTACTTTTCACACCAGAGGTTTTCATTTATGGCTTTAAATTAGGACTTTCATGAAGTCAATTCAGTGGTTGTCACAGAAATTTCCAGTAATTTTTATTTCCAAAGGCAGCAGATGATGTTAAAGTGCCTGTGGGAAACCGTGCTGTCTGTGTGTGTGTGTGTGTGTATGTGTGTGTGTGTGTGCGTGCATTTGTGTGTGTGTGCGTATGTGTGTGTGTGTGTGTGCGTGCGTGTGTGTGTGCATGCGTTTTTGTGTGTATGTGCTTGTTTGCCTGCGTGCGTGTGTGTATGTGTGTGTGGGCGTGCGTGCGTGTGTGTGTGTCAGTCTAGTGTCTTTCGGTTGCAACAATGGCCGCTCCCTTTACTGTGCAGAACATGAAAGTTCAGATCACTCTCCTTGTTTTTTGAAGTTTTTTCTTTTTATTCTTTTATCCACATTTCTGCTGCAGGAATGCTGTGAACAGCTGATGCCACCAGGCGACTGGAAGGTAAGATAAACACACACACACACACACACACACACACACACACACACACACACACACACACACACACACACACACACACACTCACACACACACTCACATTGCCTTTCCTGATTTCTGACTCTTGTAAACAGCGATGCCAACCTGTGTTTGAAGATTTATTATTTCAAAGCTGAAAACAATATCTGCCTCATCTCGGAGCTAAATGTGGTTCCTCAGGATTAACAAATCTAACGGATTAAATGGATTCTTGCAAAAATATAAAATCTAAATATGTGCATGAAACTGAGTTCAGATGTCAAATCAAAGTTGTGTGTGTGTGCATGTGCGTGCGCGTGCGTGTGCGTGTGCGTGTGTGTGTGTGTGTGTGCGTGCGTGCGTCCAACCATTTCCTATCCTCTCAGATCTTGCACACTAGGAGCCCGTCTTCCATTTACCTATTCACTGCACCTGCACTCAGATAATCTGGTGATAGCACTCGATAATCTGTGCTCCCGTTCTCGGATTATTGCTTCACCAGCAGAACTGGTGTCAAATGTTGTAACTGCTGGAGAGATAGAATTTTAGTTGAAATTCAAGATTTAGAACAATAATAATCCAGATTAGGCTTTTTGAATTAGCAGACACCTTTATCCAAAGTGAATTACAAAATGAATTTTATGGATCCCCAACGGTTTAGCCAGTCAGCTTGTACCTAAGCTAGAAACTAGAGCGATGATATCAAACAGCAACGGGATAAAAACCAAAAATCCCATTTCTTTATTTGGATTCAAGACGTTCTGCAAAAAGGTTTATGTTCATGTATTTAGCAGACGCTTTCGTCCAAAGTGACTTACAGGTGATAATCAGGAGATGGTACACGTGGGACACATGATGCAACCCACCCGTCTTTATTATTCCCGAATCAGCCTCCGACTCCTCCTTGGGTTGTTTCATTTTTCCTTCACTTCATCGACTTGAGCTTGAACAGCATTTGCGTTTACATTTCCAGCGATAAGAGGGAACGACCCATGAATCCAGACTTCCGGAGAATTTTACCCTGACGTTTGTAATTTTATGTTTATGTTTATGTGCTTAGCAGACGCTTTTACCCAAAGCGACGTACATTTTATAACCTATAGGGCATGTTGTGATCTGTGGGGGAAACCGGAGTACCCGGAGGAAACCCACGCATGCATGGGGAGAACACGCAACTCCACGCAGAAAGGCCGCAGCCGAGTTTCGAACCTGCGACCTTCGTGCTGCGAGGCAACAGTGCTAACCACTGCGCCACCATGCAGTAATTTTAGGCGATTTCATGTTTTAATTGCCTTGCATCTTAGAACAGCTCAAGACAAAAGTTTTGTAACATTACAGAAACAGCATGTTGCATCTAAAGGTTATTTTTCTTAGAAGTGGTTCTGCCGGCATGTTGACCTGGTCGGGTCTGAGCTCAGGACTCACTAGCATAATAAACTTCCCTGCAGGGCTGAACATCCGATCCGAAAGTTCCCATCTGGAACAAAATGGGTGTTGGCTCACCACTGAAACAATACAATCTCAGTGAGATCGTTGCAGAATTTTACACAGTTTCTTTTTTTATTTTCTGACAAACAAAAATCTGAATATTTGCAAAAGAAAAAGAGTAAAAATTCAATCTAATCTCTGTGATTCGGTCTTCTACGTGTGGTTTAGAGTTACTGAGAACAATAGAAACAATATGTAAAACATAAGGACATAAAGATGCCACACGTGCTGTTTGACCTTTAAATAAGAACAACAAAAGTGTTTGTTGTCAACAAGTTTGTTTAGAATAAATAAAGAATATTTTCACAGCGGTGAGATGAGATTATCTGGGATTATAACGTACAACTGATGTTTGTTTTTGTTTAGCTTTTATTTATTTTTGCAATGAGGGTTAAAAAATGTAACCCTAATCCTTTTAGACCGTTACAGGGAACTCACTGAAGAAGTTTAAAATTGAACATTTCAACCCCCGGGTGTAATTGTGGTAGATAACAGAAATATTCTTCTGCTGTTTCAATTTTAATTTTAATTTTAATTTTGTCAGTTTAATTTAAATTTTAAATTTTACGTTAATTTTAATTTTAATGTTAATTTTATTTTTTATTTTTATGTTAATTAGAATTGTTTATGGTAATTTAAATGTAAATGTAAATTTTTACTCATTCACTGCCAGCGTTTCTCACCGTTTTTACTGTTTATTTAAGAGTGACAGAACGTTGCGCGCTAGGATGACGTCGACACCAAAACTACCTAAACAAAGCGGAGACTCACCTCTTACATCAGGAAGAATCCGCGCGTTTCGAGCGTTATCCATTCTTTCATAATCCGTTGTTGAATCGTGATCGGCAAAAGCTTTTCCGGTTCGCGCCTCACTTTTTTTACAGCAGCGGTCCAAAACGATCTCCTAACACATGGATGTTCTGCTCCCTGATCACGTGACATGTGACGTACGCGGATGAAGATCGGTGCGGGGGCTCGTCCGACGCCCACACAGTAAAAACGTACAAATGACGACTATCATGTTGAAAAAAAAAGATTTTACTACAAATATTCATCATTTCTTTTACTTGTTCAAGTATGATCAAATATGGCAGCTTTGACCTTCATGCTGTGATTGAGTTTGACATTTACGACACGTGCATCCTTACTTGGCACAACTAGTGTGATGAGAGTTTCATAAACCTAGCATTGTTCCTTTTAGAGGTCCGACTGTAAACACGAGAGGAGATCAAGCTGCAGGAAGGCTGTTTTCTGGTTTTTAGACACACCAATACTTGGCGAGTCATACCCCCACGCTGACTGGTCGAATGACGTCATGGCGCAAACTGTGACCTGCTTGATCTCTGATTATTGGTTGGGTGAAAACCCGTAACTCTGAGTGTGTGAAAACACACTGACGTCATTGGTGATGTGAGTGGAAGTGTCTAAACACAGATGCTGGCCCTATGAAGGCTTAAGTCCAGCAGTTTCTAAAGAAACGGGGCGTAAAATACCTTCTACCAAGTTCAAAGGTTAAATCAGCACCGTTTCAATGTATAAAAACAGAAACATGACTAATTAATTCTGAACTTTTGTAAATCTTTACACCATCATTTGAAAAAGTCTTCCTCACACTTTTAACAATCGTGCTAATTAACTTTTATCACAGAGAGCTGAAGGTGTCCGTCTGGAGCGTGAAACTTTAATAATCACCTTTTCTCTCACCTGTTTTTACATTTCAGCCCTTCTGAGGTCTCAGGTAGACGGTTTTCTGTCAGCCGATTCTCCGGTGAAAACCATCCAAACTATGTTTGCAGCCATCTGTGTTTACGCGCCAAACGACAGTTTCTTAGACGTTTTGGTTGTTTTAGAACATTTTTATCCAAAATCTAAAAAGTAAAAGGAATCTGCATTAAAGTAAAAACTTAACTTACACACGTTTTATTTTTATTTATTTCACTTTTTCTAAAGAACCGGTAGTATATAAATCTAACTCATTGTTTGCTTCTCTTTTAGCTAAACTTTTATCATTTAATTTTAATTTTTAATATTTATTTATTTCCTGGTTGTTTCACAACAGTCAAAGTCAAAGTCATTTTTATTGTCATTTCTACCACATGTGCAGGACATACAGAGAAATGAAATGAGATCAGACATACGTGGGTAAGACACATGACAAGAATTGGTGACTGCGGTCATTCGCAACATGAGTCGCGCTACCTTAATAGATAGATGAAAAGGGTGTTACATGAGGATAAGTGGGGGTAAGGTAAAAAAAAAGGCATAGCAGAGTTAGACCCAGCGGGGAGTAACTCTATTATACAAAAAAAAATTCCTCAACATAGAAGCACAAACAGCACAGGTACAAAACATCAGAGTCTGATGGGGAGGTGGGGTTGGGCGGGATCCTGAAGCCTCCAATGGGAGCTGCCGGTACGGCGCATCAACCAGCTGCAGACCAACAGGTGGGAGGGAGAGATGAGGAACAGAGAGCACATTGAGTTTCCCGCAGGTCGCTGACTCTGCAGAAGTCACAATCTGAAGGCAGGGGGGGAAGGTCGGGACACAGCATCTGTCAGCATTCCTCCTTTCGTGGGGGTGTGTTGAAGCAGCCTTGAGAGGCTGCCTTGGCGTCAGATAAAGGATTAACATGACTTTGTTTGGGGCAGACAGAGATAATTTTCCTCTCTGCCTTGGAGTCTATAAGTGGTCATTCATGTCCACCAGTGAAGCCAATTTTACGTTCTAAACATCCCCACACCGTCCGGCGACCCTCTCCGAGATGACATCCATCTTGCGTACTAACACAGGCAACGCCGCGAGGACATTATCCAGCTTATGGTTCACCTCGAGATAAAACATCTTAGATTATTTGTTTCCATTTCTGTGTTTTATTCCCAAATCTTCTTCATTTGATGTTTTTATTGTTTTCCCAACATTCTGTGTTTTTTAACTGTGTTTTGTTTGCATATCTTTACGACCACTGACATCTAAATAATATATGTTTTATACAGATCCATCAACATGATGAGACTTGGATGCCTGTATTTAGTCGGTAATGAATGTTTTGTTTGATATTTCTGTAAACAAGTTTCAGCATGAATAAATGCTTGATTAAATGATTTAATTGCTGCCTTCGTTAGTGTAACGGAGGTGCTGATGAGTTTAGACAACCAGCTCTTTGAGACTCTAATCAGAGTTTATGCCGAACAAGACACCGACACTCCTGCCATCCCCGTTGTGCATTTTACATAACGGTTCGTTTATGGCACAAATAAATTATGTCTAAATAATATTACAAATTAAGTTATATAATTTATGCCACAAGAAGACATTTTATGCTTAATTTTTGTACAAAAGTCATAAAAATAGTTTTTGATTTGTTCTTTAAATATTTAGATGGGGTGGGTTTCAAAGGGATGTTTTAATAATTATACCACTTAGTTGTTTGATTATGACTCTTTTTTAAGTAATATTTGGGAGTCAAACTTGTGACTTGTGGTTGACAGGTCCACATGCTTCCTGCTTTGATGCAGAAACCTTTGAGACTCTGCCATCTCTGGTGTGTATTTTTGTAATACCACCTGCTGCCTGTGGGGGCAGCAATTCAGCCCTAACCAACATAAACCAAACCGTTTCTATTAAAAAGACACAGCTACAGTTTAAAGTGTTTTCTATGTTTATTTGGATGACTGGAGATCTTTTCAGGACAGTATGCTTGGAGTTTCATGACCCACTGTGCGGGTTCTGACCCTGACTAGGAACCGTGGGTCTAGAGGAGATTTTTGGTGTTAAATGGATTGCTGAACTTCTAGTTTTTGTTTTGTGCAACAAAAGAAAGAAAAATCTGCCTAATTTAGTTGCTGAAGTCTTAATTTTTATTAAAATCCGTTATTTTTTCTTGCCAAAAGCCTCCTACGTGTCAGAGTAGTCACTTAACTGAAGCAACTCCAAAAATCTAAGCCAACCGTTTATTTTGGAGAAATGTTGTGCTTTTTGGTAAATATGGTGATATTGTTTTACACAAAATAGAATTTTTACATATTAGAATAAGGGGGCTGCATGGTGATGCAGCTGGTAGCAATGTTGCCTGGCAGTATCAATGCTGCAGGTTCAAATCCCAGCTAGGATCTTTCTGCATGTAGTTTGCATGTTCTTCCCAGGCATGGGTGGGGTTTCTGTGCCGTTTCCACAAACCATAAGCATGCATGTTATCTCATCTGGTAACTCTAAATTATCCATAGGTGTGTGCAGTGTGATGGAGTAACTTCAGGACAAGAACCTTGTCTTTGATTATTGTTATAACTTGACTTGGTTGAAGCAGATGCAGACTCACCAACATCCTAGAAATCTAGACCAACCGTAGAGGCAGCAAAAGGTTTAGCTCTGCAGGTCGGAATAGCCACGCACCACTGTAGCCTCAGCAGGTCTACCGCAGGTCCAGCCACTCACAGCGCTCTACGTTTGTAGAGGGATGTTGGGCGGGCTCAGGGTCGGCACAGGAGCTACGACAGAAAAAAACTACAAAGATGGAGCTGGCTCAGGATTGGTAGTCATTTCAGATGGCTTTGGCTTCAACTTTTGGATTAATTCATTTCAGTTCAAGTTTATTTATATAGCGCCAAATCACGACAAGCGTCGTCTCACTTCACAAAGTAAACGTTTCAATACAATTCAGTCATTTAGCCGATCATTAAAACGTTTCCTATGTAAGGAACCCAGCAGGTTGCATCAAGTCGCTGACTAGTGTCCGTGACTTTACAGCAATCCTCATACTAATCAAGCACGCAGCGACAGTGGAGAGGAAAACTCCCTTTTAACAGGAAGAAACCTCCAGAGGATCCTGGCTCAGCATAAGCAGCCATCCGCCATGCCGCATGCACACACACACACACACACACACACACACACACACACACACACACACACACACACACACACACACACACACACACACACACACACACAAAACATATACCAAGTAGTGTTTCTATGGTTACATTGTGATTTCTTAGTAAATATTCTATTAGGTGAGAGATAAACTTTATTGTATTTATCCTAGTGGATCTATAATTAAACAGATAAACTAGTAGTAGCACATCCAACGTCAAAGAGAGTAAAAAGTTATTATCAGGAGAGGGAGAATGTTTAAGTGGTTAGCAGCAGTGTGCTAGTCGATGGCCCCCTCCATGAGGCCACCACAGCTCAGCAGAACATCGTTGTAGCTTCTTCTGGGGAGAAAAACACTTACAGAGAAAATAAAGTTAACAGCTGAAATAGCAGGAAATAATACAGTTAAAGAGCAGATTGTAGAAGAAAGCAGTAGAGTGTGAAAAGTGGTCAGTGTATCCTCCAGCAGTCTAAGCCTATAGCAGCATAACTACAGAGATAACTCTGGATGACCTAGCCTTTTTAGATGGAGGCATGTTGGAGGCAGGGCAAGGGAGAGCCGTCTTTACCGACTGTACACTCCACCTCCCTGTACTCCCCCACTTGTCCAGATCTAGGCTAACATCAGATTTTAACCATAAGCCCTATCAAATAAAAATGTTTTAAACCTATTCTTAAATGTAGACAAGGTGTCTGCCTCACGGACTAAAGCTGGGAGTTAGACTTCTTGGACAGCCCGCTTATTCTTGTAGTGATGAAAACACAATTCGTTGCTCTGATTGGTCGCCCTGTCCAGAGGTATTTTGATAGAAAACTGTTTATTCCGCCCCGTGACCAAGCTCTTTCTTCGGTGAGACCATGTATTCACGTGCACAGGATGGCTCGCCAGGCTGAAAATTCCCTGGAGGATGATTTGGGATTGTAGGAATGTTCTTGTGTTCTAGTTTTTTAACAGTAATGGAAAAACTTTACTCAGAATTTTCTGAAAATGAACCAGGAGGATTGTCTGCAGGTGTGAACGCACGTGTCCCGGCGCTGCAGACGGCAACCAACGTGTAAATGGTTAGTGTTAAACGCTTCCAAAAGGGAGACGGATTCAGTTTGCATTTCAGATTCCCTCGTGCACATCGTTGCTCGCTGACACAGAACGTAAGTTCAGAGCTGACGGGGTGACACAGAGTCAGCAGGGAGGGCGTTATCCTCCCATGTAGGGGAAAGGGGGAAACAGTCAGAGAGGAAGAGGAAGGTGCTGAGCTTTCTGTCAGCAGGAAGCAAAGGGAATGGCTGGGATGAAAAAGAGGAGAGATGGAGGTGTAGAAGTACTCTGAAGAGCCTGCTGAGGCGGGGAGGGAGGGGGGAGTCTGCAGCAAGCTCACCATAGAAGCCACGTGAGCGTGCACGTGGGCTTCGTACTCTCAACATTATTATTGTGCTTTTCATTCACCTCAGATGTGTTGATTTGATGTCCAAATGTCACGCGGCATCCTAAGGTTTGTGTTGTTTCAGGTCAGGATCACAGCTTTATCATCATACAATCAAGGTCACATCAAGGTCAAAGCATCCAGGGATGCAAATGAACAGAAACCTTTTAGTGATCTGTTTTTGTTACCACATTATCAGTGTGGGTAACGCGAGTCCATCTGAATACATCTTCAGAGGATGAATGGATATTTCCAGGAATATATACACTATTATGCAGTAAGCACTATTGCAATTGCAAGATTAGCAAAATTGCATTTTTTCACATGCAACGCTCCAAATGAGGCATGTGTTTAGGCTGTATTTGACCTATTTGACTTCCACAAATCATTTTTTCAGGATTTTGCAAAGAAGTTTGATAATTAACCATCATAGGTTTGTTTGATATCCTGTAAGAAAATAGTTTTCCTTGTTCCTAAAAAACTGTCTTCATCAAAAGTGATGAAAAAAACAAGGTCGCTGAGGAAAGGATGTAAACAACAACACCTCGAAAACAGAGCAGTGGTGCTGATGAGAGCTTTTAGTGTTACGGGACAGCTGACCAATCACAGAGGGGGGAGGCTGCCCTCTGGGCCAATCATCAGCGGCGCTGCCCACTCTCTTGTCTCTGGTGCAGGGATGGGTGAGGGAAGGAAGAGGAGGAGGGAGGCGGGGCCTCTGCTCCCAGAGTAAAAGTGTTGTTGACAGCAGTGCGGAGCAGACAAAGACTCCGCAGCATCTCCGTCTAGATCTCCATCCTGCAGCGAGTGCTCACCAGGACCTAGTCCCTTAAAACCGGAGAGGTCTGGCCGCTCGCCTGCGCTCTCCTCCTCGTCATCAGCTGAGAGTAAACACACAGCAGCCATGCCTGAGTGTTGGGATGGGGTGAGTGCAGCTGGGTGTTCGGGTTTTCTCATTTCTCTGTTTGGGGATACGTCTTAGACACTGTTGAAGGTTTCCTTTGTGATGATGTGGATCGTTTATAACTAGTTAAAGTGCAGTGATTGGGCCTGTTGATGGGTCACTCTTTGACTCTGGCCCACTGACACACTTTGGTGCAGAAACACAGATGGCTGCAAATTCCACCTCAAGGGAAAATTAGCAAAAAAAACAACAACAAATTTTAAGATTTTGAATTCATTTGAGTTTTCGATAACAAACAGAAGTTGTGTGTTGCATGTCTGAACTTTTTAGTGTGACGCAGCTAAAACCTCGGCTCATCTTTTTCAGCATAAAGGTTACCAAAAGGGACGCTGCCGTGGAAATCCTAAACGATGCATCGGGAAAACTTTCTATAAAGATAGTGTGGGAGCTCTTCATCTGGAAGTTATGATGCTTTTGTGTGTGTGTGTGTGTGTGTGTGTGTGTGTGCGTGTGTGTGCGTGTTCGTGATAGTGTTTATGTGTGAGTGCATGTGCATAGGTGTGTGTATGTGTTTGTTTTTTGTACTTATGTGTATGTTTGTGGGTATTTTTGTGTGTGTGTGTGTGTGTGTGTGTGTGTGTGTGTGTGTCATTAGAACAAACTGGAAAACAAAGCCTCTGATGCAGAACTGCCTGAAATTAGAAAGCTGATTGGAGATAAAACTGTTGTTAAAGCTGAATTAATAGTGAGATAATCTGTCCAGATTAACACGTAACTGTTGGCTGTGTGAGTGTCTGCTAGAGGGGATTATAGAAGATTTTTGTCAGCCTGCTGGATCCAAACCTGCTATGTGTTTCTTGTTGTGTGAGTGACCTAGAAGAAGAGATTTAGTGGCTGTTTAAAGATGACAGGATTTTTTTCACTCAGCTGTTTGACTGTGTGCGTGTGCGTGTGCGCGCGTGTGTGTGTGTGTGTGTGTGTGTGTGTGTGTGTGTGCTTGTGTGTGTGCCGTACCTCCATTTTGAGTTTGGCTCACTGCGACCAGCAGATGCTGACAAAATGTGGGTCAAACATGATCTGTTTGGATGCATGACTGATTTCTTCTGCACCTTTTTGCAGCGGCTGCAGATTAAAAACTTGATCTTTCTGTGCGATCGTTCCAGAAATGTTTGTTTTTAGATGACATGATTAGAGCACTAAACCTTTGATTTTTATTACATGCTATTAATTGCATTCTTGAGTTGTAGAAAGTGTTAACGAAGGGAGATTTTATAATTATCAGTGTTGATTCTGCAGCAGCCAACTGCTGAGACTATCTGCCTGAGACAGTGATTTACATAAAAACACAACAGATCACCTCAAATGTTTTTGGCGACAACATGTGTAAGTAAACCATGAAGTTGATATATTTTTGTTAGAAATTATATTAAATATAAATGCAAGTCTGCAGAAGTGTGTTCTGTCACAAGCTGACTGTTGACATGAAAAGTGTTCAATTAAATGCAAAATATTTATTTCACACATGCAGCTTGTGCCTGAGATTCATTTGAATTCATTTGAATTCTTAACCTTATGCACATTTTTCATATTTAGGGTAGAAATGAAATGAAAAACAATCTTTTTTTTGTTTGTTTTTAAGCTTTATTTTTGTACTTTTCCCACATTTTACCGTGTTTTTTCCAAATTCCTGCAGATTATTAAAATATGTAAAAGATTTTTGTATCATGATAAATTCTTGTTTAATGCATTATAACAATTCTTATAATTTACAAGTATTTTTAAAACATACATTTAATAAAATGAAGAATCTTTCATGATTTGGGGAAACGACAGCTGGATTTTTAACGACGTGAATCCGCTTCCACTTTTATTATCGGACGTCACCTTTGAACACGTTTGCTAATAACTTATTTAAAAGTATTGATTGTTATGATGCAATCCATGCCTTGTTAGGTGGGATCTGCTCTGTTATGCTAATTATTCCTTCTATTCCAGCAGAGATCCAGCAGTTAATCAATGAAAGATCAATGAGGATCAAATGGAGCCGACTGCCTTTAAAGACAAAACACTTGGGATGGAAGGGAAACTCCCAGGATGTGCGTGTCAGCTGTGTGAACCACCGTTTGAGGGTTTTCGTGCGTTTGTGTTTCACAGGATCATGATGTGGAGACTCCTTATGGGATGCTGCACGTGGTGATCCGAGGAGCGCCCAAAGGAAACAAGCCTGCCATCCTCACCTACCACGATGTGGGGCTGAACCGTGAGTATTTGTGTCGACAGGTGTTACAAGTCCTGCTTCCATCAGAGGTGATGATTAGCAGAACGCCACAATCCTTAAGGAGGACAGAACCTTAATTAAAGCAAGATTTATAAGATTATAATTGTTTCTTATGGTTAGATTTAGCTATTTTACAGCAAACATATAAAATATTACCAGAAACAATTGATTATTATAGCTACAATACAACATTTAATGCCATAATCCGCTGTTAGCTAAAGTCATAAGCGTAAATGATGTGGCTAATTGATCCAAGTTGTTCATTTCAAGCCATTAAAAAAGGGAAAAAAGGTGCCCTAAACACTCTAAAACCTGTAAACTGTCAGAGTTAAGCTTAGGTTGCCTAGCAACAAATAAAACAGGGTAATCGCATCTGTCGGATGTTGGTTTGAGCTGAAAAATGAACCGAAGACCTACTCTGACAGGTTTATGTGTCATTTCTGAGGAAACGATGATTTCAGCATCCTGAAATAGATTTCATGACTTTAATGTGCAGAGGGATGACAGCTGTCACCGCATTCGTGTCACTTTCATGTGCCCAACATGCCAGCGTTCATACGCCCAGAGTCCATGATTAGGCAAAACACACGAGTAGGTGAAGAACGGAGCGACCCACAGGAAAAACTAAAGTCCTTGAGAGAAGATTTGTCTTTAAATGGGACAAAAATAGAAAAGAGGAGCTGGGACGGTGAGTGAGAGGAGCGCGGATGAAATGTGGGTCAGATAAACATTCCCATCCTGCAGAAAGAGGTGGGCGGGGCCAGCCAGCAGCACTGCGGCGCTGCCTGGACGGGTGGGGGAGGACTGCTGGCTTGACTGCAGATATCTGCATGTTGTTGCTCTTTTTCAACATCATCGTCATCATCTGAGACGAAAACACAAGAAAACAGAAATACGTGGTGGGAAAGTAAGAGCACACAGGAAGGAGGAGTAGAAGTGGAGTGTTGTTGCAACATGAACACAATTAGATGTTTCTGGAAGTGAATTCCTCCTTTGAAGTGACTCCTGATGAGCAGATGGAGCCGCGTGCTGCAGGAACGCCGGAGCAGAGAGGAGAAGAAGGGTGGGAAAAACAGACCCTGACCAAAGGGATTAGTAGTGAGAAAGCAGAAGAGAAGTCATGTAGGAGGAATTACCGACAATGAAGCGGAAGTTTTAAATCCGACTGCGGAGGAGGAGAGAAAAGGAGGAGAGTTTAGAGAGAGAGAGATAAATAAAGTAAAGAGGGATAAAGAAGGTCATGGAGTCAGTGGGAGTTCAGCATGGACCGATGAATCAGCGCATCCCCGCTGAAGCGCTTCTCACCTCACCGATGCCCTGAGCCCATGGACGTAATTTTCACTTTAGAAGTGGAGGGGACGGGGGGGTGGGGGTGGGGGGGGGGGTATCTTTACAGTATGCTCTAATGGGAAACGGGCTTCAACACAAATGGTTGTTTTCTGCTCGGTCCTAGAGCTCAACCAGTGTCAATTTAATATAGCGTAATATTGTTTTTGGATGGTAAAAAGTGCAGGGGTCAAAACTTGACTTTGGAAAAAGTGGGGGGGACATGTCCCCCCTGTACCCCCCCAAAATTACGTCCATGCCTGAGCCTGAACGTCCACCTGTGGTCGTGTTAGCTGGTCTGATGAGTCTGAGGAGCAACGTGTGCTGCTGCCCGGCTTCAGCGACTCGGAAAACAGGCCAGCTGCAGCGCCGATGGGTGGAGCGGACGCTTTTTCAGAGTTTAATGTTCCGAGTTTTCCACAAAGCTTCCGGAGACGGGTCAGCATCTAGATGTGATCCTCAGCGACGTTCAAATCAGATCAACGCAGAAAATAAAGCCGTTCATTCTGCCTCCGACGAAGTCCGATCAGGGAAACTAGTTTAAGTTAATCACCCGTTAGTGTTTCTCGGTTTAGCTGAGTGAAGGCTGACTGTCAGAGGCATCAGCAGGAGGTGCTACCCTGTTCACTGGTCCAGGATCAGCTCGGCAGATGGGCACCTTCAGGATCTTCCGTGTAGATCAGGGGTGTCAAACTCATTTTAGCTCAGGGGCCACATCGAGGGAAATCTAGTCCCAAGTGGGCCGGACCGGTAAATTAAAAACGACTTCAGATTGTTTTCTTTGTTTTAATACAATCAATATAAAACAAGGCTGGAGCCTGAGGACTGTGTAGTACAAGTACAACACCTGAAGTGTACTTGAACATTTGAAAAAAAATAAAAAAATCAACAAATAAAATAAACATTCCTTAGTGATTCAAAGAGCTTACAGATCACATGGCTAGATCAGTTTCATGCAGCACTTAAAATATATTTGACTCATTTTACTTAACATCTTTTAGCTTTCACCAGCACATCAACATCAGGAGTCACATCCTGAGTGGCGGCCGACTTCAGGATGTGATTCAAGTTCTTGTGTGAGCCTTGAGCGCAGCTTTGTTTTATTTATACTCATTACAGAGAAAACTTGCTCACAAAGATACGTTTATTTTCACTCTACATTGTAAAGTATGAAAATAAAGTTTACACAACCATCTCGCGGGCCGGATTCAACCCGCTTGCGGGCCAGCTCTGGCCCGCGGGCCGCATATTTGACACCCCTAGATGAATATTTCATGCGTTCACATTCCTCTGCTGTCATCCCCCCATCCGACCTGTGTTTATTCCCTGTCGTCTGCCCTCTCACCCTCCAGACAAGCTGTGCTTCAACCCTTTCTTCAACAACGAGGACATGCAGGAGATCACCAAGCACTTTGTGATTTGCCACGTTGACGCTCCGGGGCAGCAGGTCGGAGCTGCACAGTTTCCACAAGGGTACGGATGCACGTTTGCACTGTTCATGCAGAAACTCGTATCATTAGTTATGTGCTGCTTCGGCCAGTCATGGTTGGAATCAAACAGACGTTGTTTGAATGCAGTTTTGTATTTCTTTCCACAGCTTCCAGTATCCCACCATGGACCAGCTGGCTGGCATGCTGCCCACTGTGGTGCAGCACTTTGGGTCGGTGCATCCGCCTTTCAAAACGAAATTACCCATAAAGGCCTTTAATGAATATACAACATATTTTCTCTCTGTGTAGACATTCTTTACTGAGAATACATCAAATTAGATGGATTAGTTTATTTATTTTTTCAGATTCAAGAGCGTCGTCGGGATCGGAGTTGGAGCTGGAGCTTACATTCTGGCTAAGTTTGCTGTAAGTGTTCATTTGGTGAAGCAAACAATGAAATTCACATTTTTTCTGCTTCCTACAACTAGGTTTATCTACGTGAAGCTTCACGTTGCCATGATCAGAATAAAAACATACATACAATTTAAAAAGATCCCTTTTAAAAGCAGAATTCAACCGTTTGTTTAAAAAACAAAACAGATAAAATCCTAATAAACTCTTCGCTGCTACCATCTTATGATATGTTGGGATGCAACATCCGGTGCAGCAGAGGGAAGTCTTATTGTGATTTTTCTGCCCTCAGCTCATCCACCCTGACCTGGTGGAGGGTTTGGTTCTGCTGAACATCAACCCAAACGGCAAAGGATGGATTGACTGGGCTGCCTCTAAGGTGCCTCAGCGTCACCGTGAAACATCAGTGTGTTTGTTTTAGATTTTTGTAATAGAAATGATCATTAAAACATCTTCCTGGCGTCTCTCCAGCTGTCAGGTCTGACCAGCAACATCCCAGACGTTGTGCTGCCTCATCTTTTCAGCCAGGTCAGATTGGAGGGTCAGAAAATGGCCGGAAAGCATTTCTGTTCTTTTTAATTAGGTTATTGAAAGTGTGTGTGTGTGTGTGCGTGCGTGTGCGTGTGCGTGCGTGCGTGTGTGTGTGTGTGTCCAGGACGAACTGGTAAACAACTCAGAACTGGTTCAGAGCTACAGACAACAGATCAACAACGCCATCAACAACTACAACCTGCAGCTTTTCTGGAACCTGTACAACAGGTGAGCGATGGCCACGGTCCGGTCTTGTTGGGCTTCGAACATCAAAGGTATTTTATTCTTTTTGTTCTTTCCAGTCGGAGGGATCTGGAGATGAACCGCGGCGGGACAGCTCTCAATGCCAAGACCTTAAAGTGAGTTTTTTTAGTCAGAATTGTCGCCGAAGACCTCAGAGAGCTAAAGAGAGTCATAAACAGCACGAGGTTCAGAGTTTTACCCGTTTGTTCTGGTGACCCTCCGCAGGTGTCCTGTGATGCTGGTTGTCGGAGACAACGCACCTGCTGAGGAGGGAGTGGTGAGTCCTGCAGCTTACCCGTCACCAGTCAGGGTTTAAATTACAGATTAGGAAATAATTGCAGTTGTAAAGTCTTCATCACTCAGATTTTAATCGTGTTTGAAAGTCGGCTCACTTTGGATGATGGAACCGAATCTTTGAGTTACACTTCATCACATCTTTGATATTTTTCGTCGTAAAATCGTCGTCGTCTTCCTCCGCTTATCCGGGTCGCGGGGGCAGCATCCCAACCAGGGGGCTCCAGACCGTCTTCTCCCCCTGGCCACCTCCACCAGCTCCTCCGGCAGGACCCCAAGGCGTTCTCGGACCAGATTGGAGATGTAACCTCTCCAACGTGTCCTGGGTCGACCCGGGGGCCTCCTGCCGGCAGGACATGCCCGAAACACCTCCCCAGGGAGGCGTCCAGGAGTATTACGTCCCCGGCTCTCTAGGAGTGATGAGGAGAGACGTAATAAAATTGGTGTGTCCCTTAAAAAAAACAAAGGATTTATTACAAAATGATATATTTACAATAATAAACACAAAACGAAGGGGAGTTATTTACAAAAGGGAGGAACGAAAAGCGCCAACCCAGAAGGGGATGGGGATAAACAACCGAGAATATTAGTAAAAAAATACAAAAGGGGCGATCCGAGGTCTACGTCCAAAAACGTGCCGAAGTCTACAAATGCAAGTCCAAAATCTTAATCCAAGTGAGTTTATCCAAAGAGCGAACCGAGGAGAAGAGACACTGTTGCCAGTACACGCTATCCGGGACCTTCTCAAAGAACTGATGGCTGAAAGCAGCTTTTAACAGCTGGTAAGTGATCAGCCATGATTTGATCCAGCTGAGCACCAGGAGACGGGTGAGGCAGAAGCCACTGAGGCCATCTTGTGGCCGAAAAGGGGCACGGCACGTAACAAGGAGGCATCCTGACCAGATGCCCAAACCACCTCAACTGACTCCTTTAGATCCGGAGGAGCAGCGGTTCTACTCCGAGTCCCTCCCGAATGTCCGAGCTCCTCACCCTATCTCTAAGGCTGAGTCCGGCCACCCTACGGAGGAAACTCATTTCGGCCGCTTGTATCCGCGATCTCGTTCTTTCGGTCATTACCCAAAGCTCATGACCATAGGTGAGGATTGGGACGTAGATCGACCGGTAAATCGAGAGCCTGGCTTTCTGGCTCAGCTCCCTCTTCCCCACGACAGATCGGCTCAGCGTCCGCATCACTGCAGACGCCGAACCAATCCTCCTGTCGATCTCCCGATCCCTCCTACCCTCACTCGTGAACAGTGGCGGTTCTACATCGAATTACTCCCCGGGCGAGGCCCCCTTTGAGCGCCCCCCCCCCAACCGCCCCCCCCCCACCACCACCACCACCACACCACCCCACCTGCATGAACACACGCATGTTTTCTACAAGGCATGTTTTATTAGAAGGACTATTGAACATTCATTTTCTAAGTTGCACATATTTACATTAATTACTATGAAGTTGTCAGAATGTAAAGCAATATACATTATATACTGTATCAAAATATATAGAATCAAATATACAAAAACAAACAATAACTAAATATTAAGAATATATGAACATAATTTATAATAAATATTCTAAATAGCAAAAATATTTCACACGTAACAAACTAAAGATAATCACTACAGCATTGCACTTAGAATAGAAAACACAAACTAAAATTAAAACCTAACCTTGATGCAACATCATCAATAATGTCATCACATGAAATCTGCTCCCCTACTGAGTGATTGATACTAATCAGAGCCAGGTTAGTGAGCCGCCCCTGAAACATAGGTGACCTCAGGTATGACTTGATCAAGTTTTGAAAAGCTCCTCTCAGCTTGAGCCACAGTGACTGGCAGAGCAGTCCAAAAGTTGGGGTAGATCTCCAATAGATCTCATGATCCATAATATTTTAGAATTGCCTCTGAAATTGTAATTTAAACTGACATAAAAAACTGTAGACTACCAAAAATGCCAACTTTTACAGAACAAATCATGTAAAAAATAATCAGTGCAGCCATCTGCAATAAATAAACAGGATAGTTAGTGGTGACTGGGGAGTTTTCTTCTGCTTGTACAGTTTTTATTTATTATTACGTGAACATGATCAACATGTGTGTGTTGTTGTTCAGGCAGGCCACAGGCTGCAGCGAGCATTTAACAAATCCTAGTTTGAATCAGTAAAAAACGATTCAAGGACTTTTTTCGAACCATTTGAATATTCGTTTAAATATTTCAGCCCTATTAGCTCTGTTAGCAATTAGTTGACCGCATTTAACCGTTAAAATCCCAGTTAACTGGTTCAAAAAATTGAAAACATGCATCATGAGAGCTACATACCTTTATCTTTCTCCTCTTTTTTCTTTTTTTTCCCCCTGAATGGGGCACCTGGTGGTTTTAGCCTTTTTATGTTCATCTCTTCTGTTTGGCTCCTGACTCAGTAAGTTTCCTTTAGTCAGGACTAAACAATTTGACCTTGATGGGGGGTGGGGACCACAAAATCGTTTTGTTTTTCCTTTTTTTATTCGGCCATTTCACACAATTCAGAGAAACCTGAAAGAATGATAGGCCTGTGTTTATGATATTATGAATGAAATATGGAAGAACGTTAAGATGTGATTGACTTTAGCCATGTTAATACAGTTGATTCAGCCCCTGCACGCTCATTTCATTTGGGAAAGACGCAGGGGTGAATTCCCCCGCCGCACCCCTCCCCTTCCTGTTCTTCATAGACACACGGAGCACGTGAACGTTCTCAGTCAGCAGGAGCGCCTGCAACTGCAGGGGGCGCCAACTTGCTGTTTCCAATCCAGACACTGTCATATGACAGATAATAGAAAACCTCGGTGCGGCGCAGATTTCCCTTTTTTTTTTTTTTTTTACTCCGCGCTTGTGCGCCCCTTTTGTGTCATGAAAAAATGCCGCCCCGGGCTACTGCCCTGTCTGCCCGTGCCTAAAACCGCTACTGCTCGTGAACAAGACCGCGAGATACTTAAACTCCTCCACTTGAGGTAGGACCTCTCCCCGACCCGGAGTTGGCAAGCCACCCTTTTCCGGTCGAGAACCATGAAATTTGGCAGAAGAATTTGATATTTTTGGTTTAAGAATAAAAAAAAAAGAATAATTTTCTCTTCAAACACCTTTCACAAAACACAAGACAATCTTATTTTGTATTCACATCAACATCAGATCAGAAGCAGTCCATCATGGAGACACGGGATAAAATCAGTTTTATAATCCAGATTAACAATCCTGTTTTTGGGTCGTGGAAGAGACAAAACCCAAAGAGACACAAGGAGCAGGCACTTGGCCAGAAACCATCCGATCACTGGATGAGCCGCTCCTCCTGAGCCATTGCTGCCCCAATAAGATGCAAGAGAAAAGGCGTAGATTTGTTCTGATGCGGTCAAATGCGACGAGTGTGAGCAGAAAGATGCGGCGGAGCCGCGAAACTAAACCAAGGGTTTAAACCTCTCAGCAGATGGAGGACCTCAGGTAAACATAAACAGGTCAGACCTGGTCCTGTCCTCGCGTAACCCTTCCTGTGTGAGTAGTTGTGTGTTTTTCCGGGGGGCGGATGGCCTTGACATGTCTCCAGGGCTTCCTGCTTTCAAGCGGCCCAGATATTTTCACTTCTGCACCAGAAAATCAGCTTTTTGCTCAGATTTGAATCAAATGGGCCCCTGTCAGATGTAGGCAGCGGACATGCGATGTGTTGTTATAAAACCTCCTGCAGAGACGAAGGGGAGGGGGCAAGCAAAGCGCATAGATGTTTTATTGAACATGACAGATGGAGGTCATGCTAATGTGTTACATTTGATGATATGAGCTGCAGGACCTGCCGCCTTTGGACCAAATGCCACCTCTCGTTCTGCAGAGTCATTTTCAAGTCAGATGTAATGATTTTTGACTCCTCCTTTAATTCCTCTGCCTGTTTATAACTCATTTTTGTAATAAATTAGTCTAGTTTGCACAGAAAGCTTTTGATTACAAGAGCTGTCAGGTTCAGGTCGTGTTTGCTTTCGGGGTTTGGGCCGCAGCCTGCAAAATTCAGCAACCAGCAGGATGAAAGGCATCAGAGAGAAATGAGCTGTCATGCGCTATGAGTGACTATCTGTGCACATCTGTCTAATTTGAGTGCGTGTGTGTGTGTGTGTGTGTGTGTGTGTGTGTGTGTGTGTGTGTGTGTGTGTGTGTGTGTGTGTGCATGTCAGCCATCTGGACTGACTCATCTCTGCAGCACACTGCATAATCTGGGTCAGTCACATGGGCACAGATTCTGCATATAAACATCATGCATGCAGGCGCTGCATTAACTGTTGACTATCTGCATCTGTATGAGGAGTTTATGTCTATTCCAAGTGTTTTTTCACGCAATTGTTCAATGCTTAACCCTGAAATATTTGCAAAAAATGTTTTTCATTGGAGATCAAGTAAGAAAAAGATCTCGGGACCAACAGAAAAGCTGCTCAGGAAGGCTGAGAGTACACAAGGATTCAGCCGGATGAATGTAAATACCGGAGGCGTGATTTCAGCAGGAATAGAGACAGAGATTGAGTCAGAAATGCTAAACCTGGTGTGAATAAACCCAGAACTGGAGGCTGAATTCTTCTCTTTAAGGTTTATGTCGGGTGTCCATCTGCCTTTTAACAAAAAGTCGGTACATAAATCATGATTTTTGCACGTGATCACATGTTATTGGCTCATGTTCGACTGCCTGATGTAACAACCAGAGGAGATTGAGTGCAAAGTGTTTTATTGTGAACAAAACCCCAAGATACCGGAACTTCTCCGCTTGGGGCAGGACCTCCTCCCTGACCCGGAGGAGGCGCTCTACCCTTTTCCCACTCCAGACCATGGTCTCTGATTTAGAGGAGCTGACTCTCATCCCTGCTGCGCCACACTCGGCTGAGAGCCGGAGATCACGTTCTGATGAAGCCAACAGGACCACATCATCTGCAAAAATCAGAGACCTGATCCATAGGCCACCAAAATAGATCCCCTCCACACCTTGGCTGTGAATAGAAATCCTGTCCATAAAAGTTATGAACAGAATTGGTGATAAAGGACAGCCTTGGCGGAGTCCAACCAACTCTGAGAATGGGAATGAACCCGACTTACGACCAAGCTCCGGTCATAAAGCTCTCTATTTACCGGTCAACCTACGTTCCTACCCTCACCCATGGTCACGAGCTTTGGGTAATGACCGAGAGAACGAGATCGTGAGTGCAAGCAGCCGAAATGAGTTTTCTCTGCAGGGTGTCTGGGCTCTATAGGGTTAGAAGCTCGGTCATCTGGGAGGGGCTCGGAGTAGACCCGCTGCTCCTCCACATGGAGAGGAGCCAGTTGAGGTGGCTCGAGCATCTGGTCAGGATGCCTCCTGGATGCCTCCCTGGTGAGGTTTTCCGGGCACGTCCAACCGGGAGAAGACCTAAAGGTAGACCCAGGACACGGTGGAGGGACTACGTCTCTCACCTGGCCAGGGAACGCCTCGGGATTCCCCCGGAGGAGCTGGCCCAAGTGGCTGGAGAGAGGGAAGTCTGGGCCTCTCGACTGAGGCTGCTGCCCCCGCGACCCGACTCTGGATAAACGGACAAAAATGAATGAGTGGATGGTTTTTATTGTAAATCATCTAATAATTTCTGCTGGTTTTGATTTTATCTTTCAGGTTGAGTGCAACTCCAAACTGGATCCCACCAACACCACCTTTTTAAAGGTAACAGAGTCCTAAAGAGAGCACGGAAACTAGAGTCAAACATATACTCTCTGTTTCCAAGTAATTTAATAACTTCTAACAATGTGAAATAGACATGAAACTTAAACCTTCTGTGAATCTGCGACAAAGACCTCTGGTCCATGAGCCACTCAGTGAAGATGCTCAAAATGGTTAGAAATAAGTTGGAAGTGGAAACAAATAACAGCAGAAAATCAAACCTAATAAGAAGTTAAAAGTATAAAAACAGCTTTAAAATTCAAGTATCTTTCTATAAGAAATAAATCTACCATCAGTTTAATGAAATGGTTTGATTTAACTCTCCCACACGGACCTCAAGGGATAAACCATCAACCCTGCTCAGTGGTCACCTTTCCTGAAGGAGTCGCCCCACGGGACAATGGGAGGGTTAAAAACAGCATGATCATGGACACAAAGAGGTTTTTTTGGTTACTTGTTAGTGTCAGGATTTGGTGTAGTAGGATGTTTAGGACCCAAAATGCAGAAAACCAGATGAACCAGGAAGGAGGTAGATGATGAAAATAAATCCTTTATTTAGGAGTAGTCCAAAGGCAGGGAGCCAAACCCCAAAAATCTTAACTGAGCAATAAAAACACTAGAGGACTAGAGACACTGGAACAAGCCTGACAAGAACAACAAGCAAACATTAATGGACAGACAAGAACACAGAGACAGACAGGGCTTAAATACACTGGGAGGAGCAATCAGGGAAACAGGAAGCAGGTGTGTGGGGTGAGCTGCTGGAGGGAAGGCAGGTGACACTAATCAACTCAATGGGGAAAACAGAAACAGAGGATGGCAAATACCTTAACACAAAACTAAACAACAATTTCCTAAAGACAGAGAGAAGGACCCACACAAACTAGCTGGAGGAGGACATAGCACATACACACACTGAGCTGGGGACAATGAGGCTGGAGCTGACATGGGAGGAAACAGTAAAAAAGATATCAGACACTAAACTGACACACAGAAAAATGACACATGAGGGCGCCAAAGGGCTACAACATAAGACACTTAACAGGGATGCAGACAAGGACACATGAGGGCGCTAAGAGAGCACAAGAGGAGCTGGGGAACAAAGGGACACAAGAGGGAATCTAGAGAGGGATGGAGGACACCAGGAGGCACAAAGGAAGGGGGCTGATGCAGACCATGACAGTTAGATATTAAAATCACTTCTTCTAACAAATATGAATACAATAAGTTTTTGTTGTTGGTGTACTCTTGTGGCAGATGGCCGACTCTGGAGGACTCCCCCAGCTCACACAGGTAACTCTTCACACACGATCAGCAGAAAAGTCCCAAAAATCCTACAGGTCAGTGAACGCAGCATTCCTGTTGTCTTCCAGCCTGGAAAGCTGACTGAAGCCTTCAAGTATTTCCTGCAGGGAATGGGCTACAGTAAGTATCAGCCGGCGTTCATGACGGCATCATGGATGTTTCTGGTAGCGTTTCTAGGGATGAGTTGTTTCATCAGGAGTTTAGCTAGCTGCAGGATGACTTTGAGTGATGTGTTTGATGCAGAGGGACGTGAGCTGTGTTAATCTTGGCCTCTGTTCTCCTTGCCCCGTTCTTTCAGTCGCTTATGTGAAGGATCGGAGGCTGAGTGGAGGGCCAGGTACTTCCTCCTCCCCATTCAGCTCTGAACTCTTACTGCTGCCCCGTCCGATGGCATTTTTTAATTTTCTGTTGGTTCATTTCTTGGGTTCTGAACAGTACGTCTGGGCTGTGATTTTCTGTTTTTGGTTTCCTTTTTTCCTCATTTCTGTTTCTTTTTATCCCGAGAGCATTAAACCCCATCGTTGTTTTATCAATTTTTCCTTCGACGGAAAAATATACTGCCCTCACTCCTCCTCCTCCCCATCCCCGCTCCATCACATCACCAACAATGCTCTTGGCGTGGCGTCATGCTAGCTTTGAGCAAAGTCCCATGGACCACGATCATGACAAAGCCCAAAATTTTTACCAAAAATATATGAAATGATCCTCATGAAGCAACGCCTCACTGAGATCCAACGCTCTCATGTCGGGGTTTTGTTCCAGATCTGTTAAAGATTCTTCCCCTAAAGGCCCTTGAAATGAATATTGTTTAGGAATTAATTGTGTCTCTGAGGAAAATACACGAACAACTGATATTTTTCCTGTTGGTGATAGCTCTTTGAACAACCTCAGTTTAAAGAAACAGAGAAGTTGTGTCTGCACTAATGAGCTAACAGCTAGTCTGCGTGATTATTGCATTTCAAAACAAATGTAAAATATGTTTTAGTCCAAATTTTATTCTAAAAGCTTTTAATTTTTACATCACATTTATTTTGTTGGTATTTACAGCAGAAATTAGCTGCAGCGCTAGCTAACGTAGCACTAATGGCTGGGTTTCTTCATAGTTTTGCCAGAATGATCATGAAATGTTGTCCTCTGGGTGTGCTGAGAGACCGAAGGCGTTTGAAGAATCTAATTAGTTTAGATTAAACCACCGAGTCAAGCTGGCCCAGTCAGGCTCTTCCTAATAATCTTGTCTCTGTTTATAAGAGAGCTTAACGTGAAGCCCTGCGTGCCAGCGGTGTGTCTGTGTGTCGACATGTTAGCCATTTTACTTAAATCCCTGATGACTGTGAACCTATCAGCTGCCTTTTCCCCCACCCTACAAAATATAATCTTAAGTTCTCCACATTAGCATGATCTCCCTACATTCCCCCAACATCAACAGATTACATGTATATTCCTGTAAGTTGTAATCCCTAATCCTTCCTATTTTCTTTTGTGTTTGTTTTTGTTGTTTTTTTCCGCCCAGTGCCCTCGGCCAGTATGACCCGCCTGGCCCGCTCCAGGACGGCCTCCCTGACCAGCGCCGGCTCTGGGGAGGGGTCCCGCTCCCGGGCCTGCACCAACTCTGACAGCACCGAGGGAGTCGGAGCGGTCACCCAAACCATGGAGGTGTCGTGCTGAAGAGTCACTGAAAGGGGGCGGGATGAAGGGGGTGAGGGGAGAAAACGGGAAACAGAAAAACGAGGTGGAAGAAACAAAAAAATTGGCCTGATAACGAGGTCTTTCTGTCTTCGTGTTTATCCTCCACATCCTTTTATCGTTCTGCTTTCGCTGTAAAGTACCATCCGTAATGTTACACGCCCGGCAGACCTTTCGACCCCCGCCTGCACTCTCATTTTGCCCCGCAGCTAAAGCTTGGTTTATGCTTGACGCGTTCACTTTCCGCGCGGTGATGCGGCTCGCGGATGGAACGCGCTTCACAACTCGCAGCGTTTATGGTTCATGCGGCTCGTCTCTGCGGTGAGCCAATATTCTCCCAAACTGTAGGGGGCAGCATGGAGCTCTACGGCATGCATCCAACACTACACCATAGTAGAAGTAGAAATGACTGTTTACAACATGGCATTCCAGCGTTTTTAACAGCGTCCTCGTCTTTTCCGACAGTGCAAGCTATTTCTCTCCAAGAATTATTAACAACATGTTGATCACGGTGATCTCTGAGAGCTGAATCATACAAATGTCTGTATTTACCAACCTCTGCCATACCAGTTCTTGCCAGTACGCCATGTTTTTCCGCGTTCGACCATCCGCGTGTTTGGAAATTTTCCGAGGTGCGCGGTGCGGAAAGTTTGGGCCGTGCGGAGGTGCGGTGGAGGGGCGTGGTTGTTAAAATGACGCAATTTTGCCGCGCGGACCTCGCGGACGCGTCAAGCATAAACCAACCTTAACCAGCTGGTTTTCTTCTCCAGGTGTCATTCCTGTGTTTGCTAAATGTTCCTCATTATTGCCTGCATCCCTCTTCATTCCACGCCCCACCCCCCTTTCCCAAAACACACTCTCATACACACAAACCGTTTCTAAAACAGTTAGCCTAACTCTGAAAAATCTGCAACATCTCACGCAAAGCTGCTGTTTCGTTTGCTCTGAGGGTCAGACGCAACCAGGAAAGCTGGACTTTTAGGGGGTGCCGCGTAGGGAAAAAACAAGGAAAACAGATCAAATGTTATGCATGTGTCTCTGGACAGGAGTGTGTGTTTGTTGTAGGAAGTCTTAAGCGTCTCTCTCTGTGAGGTTTGTCGTGAAGGGCCGGGCGACCACGAGAGAAGGTGTGTTCAGAGTCGGGCAGACAACATTACAGAGTCTCGTCGTAGCCGAGTGCACCTGTAGCGCCTAGAAGAGGTGATCTAGTTCTTTTAGAGGGTAGTTAGAGCACAACACGCCGGTTTAAAGCTCCACTCAGATTTCATGATAAACCAACCATTACCAAACCTGGATCTGTTCTGTCGGGAAAAATCAGCTGATGGAGATTTATCTGAAAACAGGAAATCAAACTCCAGTCAGTCGCTCTGACATCACATCTCTGCACCAACAGGAAGCAGGAAGTTGTTCCCACAGTACTGAGAAAGATGAGTAGAAACATCTGAAGTCGTTTGATTATCCTGACTTTGCGGATGAAGACAATCTGGAGCCGTGCGATGGTTTATGAAGCTAGAATTTATGAATGGCTAGTGCTCGTGTCATGTGTGTGTGTGTGCACGCGCATGTGAATGTGTTTAGGCATTTTTGTATTTTTACGATCAACTTTTTGCATGTAGCGCCCCCTAGTGGCTAAGTTGTCATCTCACGTTTGTCCATCGGAAGAACTAAACCAGTCTGCTTTTGCACACTTGCAAAATTTAATAAGCTAATCAAATTAAACTAAATAAAAATTCTACATTTGAAATATTTATATCAGCTGTTTGGGTTATTTGCTACTGAAATGAGAGCAAATATAAATAATAACGAGTGATTAAAGCCATTGAAACAGCATCTGCATGTAGGTGTGACCATTAGTGAACTTTAGCATGAGCTATCTCACAACACGATCGTTTAATTCGCTTTGGAATGAGCTGCGTCGTTTGACATTTCATTTTGCATGTTTGCTGTTAAAGCTCCTTTTTGCCTCTGAAGAGGTGAAAGAAAACCAAAACTTTTATTTGGACCAGTTGCAGGAAGCAAATGGAGCATGTGACAGACCAGGCTGGTAACTACAAAAACTAATAGAACAAAAAAAAAAAGGAAAACATTATTAAGATCTGAATGATTTGGATCCACATTGCTGAATGCAGCTTTAACCTGTCGTGTCACCGCATTGTAAAGACAATCTGCTGCATAAACCTAGCGTAGAAGTAGCACGTGTTTGCATGCGAGTGTGATTTTAGGGCATTCTAGTCTGAGTAGTAGCTTATAATAGCCGTGAAATAGACGGATATGTAGAGCCGTAGGTGCAACATCATCATCATCATCATCGGTCTGTAGCTCCACTGCATGCATGCGGTTCTGCCGTAGTCGACCCTCTGCGGTCTCTAACTTGACAATCACGTCCGACCCAAACCAAAACCAGACCGGGGGGAGGTGACCGAGCTGACCTCTCTCTGGGACGGCTGCAGAAAAACTTCCCTTGCAGCGCCCAGCTCCTCTGCATGGATTGACCAAAGCACACACACTCACACACACACACACACACACACACACACACACACTGAAAGGAGAGCTGCGTGGGCCGGGTTTTGTAACGGAACGGCACCAAAGAAAGAACCAAACGACACAACCTTTAACAAGGACTCCATCTCTACATGGTCAGTGGGTGTTTTGATGTTCTGTGTGGCCATAATCTCACTAGTTTAGCTCCGTTAGTCGAGCCTATAGACGGAAAGTGTAGTTTCTGACCCGACCACACCTGTGGTGATGACTGCCGTGACCTTGGACCACCTTAAAGGCGAGAAAACGTAGAGTCCCCTGGATTTACATTTAATTTTTGGTGCATTTATGTCCAGCATTCATCACTCGTCACTTCTTCTTGCTTTAAGTTTAAACTGAGACTTTGGTCCTATGTAGGAAGCAGCGTAGCTTCCGAACACTGAGGTGTGTGTTTCCCCAAGGCGGCCTGTTAGAGGCGGGGCTTTTTTGGCGCCGTTTGGGCTCCAAGCTCAGAATGTAGGGCAACCCCCAGCCACCTTTAAAAAAAACCCTTTCCTTAAAAAAAACCACAAGGTGCCCCGGCTCTCACAGGCCAGCCCAGCAGCACCGTAAAGGGCTATCAGCTGACGTCACTTTTACGATCTGGTAGTGTTGTTATCTGACTGAGCACCAGGGGGCGGCAGAGAGCTGTTAGAAAGTTTAAGGCGAAGCAGAGAGAGAGAGCAGACATATTATTGGATGGTTGTTACAGAGACGGATGTGAATGTGCAGAAGCATGGGAGATTAATCGTTGTTCTTGTGTTTAAAATAATGAAACAAGCTGAACGTTCTGAAGAGGGAGAAGACGAGATCAAACGCCTCACCATCACTTTCACCACCATTTGCATGTGGCGGAGTTTGTGCACCATCACTTTTCTGTGTTTCCTCTCTTTACTGAGCTATCTGCTGCCATCTACACTCCGGTTTCCTCCTGCAACGTCTACCCGCACTGCCTGGGGGGGGGGGGGGGGGGGGGGGGCTCCTGAATGTATCTTGTCCCTTTTTGAAGTGCTGTACAGTATTGTCAACCTACACCTCGTTCTCACTCTGGGTAGTACTTTTTACCTTTGACCCCCACATCTCTAACGTTTAATCCAGCTCCGGCGAGCTGGCGCTGGATCCGTTTGTAAGGACCTTGGGCCTCCTTGCTTTTGTAGATACTTTATAGAGCAGGTCACCAGTGACAAACACCGGTACTGCTGTAACGTGAGAAATCATGTTTTTGTTTCTCTTCCCTGAGTTTTTTATAGGTAGGGTGGAACATCATCTTGGTATAATAAACTTGATAAATGTGTTACTACTACTACACTTACACTTCTTACTGCCGTCATAATTCATTTGTATGAAGCAATAAGTTCTTTTGTTCTTGTTTTATATTGTGGGAGTCTTCCCTGTTAGCTTGTTTCTACTCAAACTGTAGAAAGACTCTTACCCGCTTCATTGTCATTCGGACGTGTATTGTAAAATTTAAATATAATATATATATATATATAAACTATATAAATACAAAGTTAGCCGTCACTGTCTGTGTACTGATCATTTAACAAGTAAGAAATAAAGTGTTAATGTCAGAATTTCAGAGGTCACGCGTCAAATCATTTTATGTCTTTTTTATGTTTTATTCGTTCACGGTGAAACCGTGAACACCGGATCTGATTGGTGCACGTTTCTAACCCTCACAAGCGTCATTTGTGTTTGGTCGCTTTTCCGTTAAACGTGAAAAATGAACAAAAATTCATTAAAAGAAAGCAGAAGCTAATGACTTTATTGGGGAAAGATTATAAAAACGGCAACTGTAATTTCTAGTGACGTGAACGGCCTCATATTTGTGACCCAAAGGTCACACTTCCCCGGCTGGGTCGAGCTGTACTTTGTCCCACAGATGATCCATCACCGGAGACGACAGTCTGCTGAAAACATCTTTATCTGCTGTTCCGTCGCAAGATGAAGGACACTTCAAGATTTTAAAATATAATTTTAATAAACTGTTTTTACTGTTTATTACAATCATAAAATAATCATCGTGGTTCATTATAAATGTATTTAATTACTGAAATGACTTATTATTCTTTGGGTTAATAATACTTATTATTTATGATGATCAGTGATGTTTAACAGTGTGAGGAAGGTCATTTGCACGTGTGCACCTCATGCAGGACTGATTCAGGGTAAAGTTAACTTGCTCTCATGTCTTTGCTCCATAACAACAAGCTTCCTGACGCTAAGAGGGCGTGTTCTGAGGTTTTGTTAAAACCAAAATCTCCGCAGCTCAAGTCCAGTTCTTGAACCAACCAGAGGACGAGGGTCGGCCGCCCGAGCCTCAAGAAGCTGTTCTGTCACGCCGATAGAATCGCTCCGAATAAACGCCACCTGTAACCAGCTGACCAAAACTCCTTCAGAGTTATTGATTTTGAGACGCCGTTGTGACCCGGAGACATCTCAGGACCGATTTGGTCGCACCAAGGTTCCTCTACCCATCTCGTGCCCGGAGGACATCATCTCCACCTGACATCTCGGATCCACAGAGGGTCTCCTGACTGGGTGAGGTAGACACTTCCGACAGATGGCGTCTGTATGCTGTTCTCTCTAAGAAACCACTCAGTTAGCTGCAAAACAACGTTTCACCCAGAACGCGTTTCTGTCTCTGAAAGAAATCTTCTGAGATCCATCCACGCATCCAAACATCGCATTTCATTTTAGTTTCCATTCAGACACAGGTTTGCTTTAAATACCAAGTTTTAATATCAAAGCTGTTATAAATGGTCATTTCTTTAAATTGTCGTTTTTAAATTGTCATCTTTAAAATTGTTAGTAATAAATTCTTAACTTTTTAAAGCTGACTCTTCTTTGAAATGAAACACAGAAAGGTGTATATTTGGTTATTGAATAAGCAAAGATTCCATTAAGTCTTCTGTTTAATAAATAATCTTTTGCTATTAAATTTAATTCTCTTAAATTAAAAATTAATCTTTGGATTAAAATATAGACCAAGGCAGTTGGTGTATGAACTTCTATCGATTGTATAAATATCCTGGATATTTATACAATCGATAGAAGTTCATATGCTAATGTGTCTGATCTTTTCTCAGAATCTAACAAAGCTGTTAGCAAACAGCGTTAATTCTAGTATGTAGATTGTCTACGCTACAAATTTAAACAAAGGATGTTCGACGTCGGTTTTTAACCAATACTGATTTATGCAGGGTCTCCTTTCGAAAAGAAAAGCGTAATCATTTTAGGTAAATGGCATCGTATGTATGTCCTGCTAGCATACTTAAGCTTAAAGTTTTATCTGTGAAAAATATGACAGCTCTTTAAATTCATAGGTGCGAAACGCTGAAAAATCATATTTTAATAATTAGTCATGATTACAAAGAGTCACTGAGTTTTTCATGCAGGCTGAACATGAAAATAGTCTCCTACACCTATCTCCTGCATTAGCTTCTGAAAGAAAACAGACGGATGCTAGTAGAAGCTAACTGTTAACATTAGCAACTCCACTACACAGCAGAACTCCTCCAGGCTTGTGTTATTTGTGGAGATTAAAAATCGGTGTTGCGGAGCAAACAGAGTCAGTGGTAGAGTCGAGTTGCTGTTAGCCAATCAGAGGAGAGATGTCCAAATATCAGGAAATAAGACTCCAACTCCTGTCGTGTTCTGCTGCTTTCTCCTCGAGCTGACTCCTCCGGGGTGATACAGGCGCTTAAAGGGTTTTTTCTCCCCCGAGTATAACTTACAAGGCATTCACTCGCTACTGCAAATGTACTGATTAACCGAGGGTTCAACCACTTTGAGTAATATAATGGAAGAAAGTCTCCAACAGCAGCTGACTCACACTTTTATGTCATAACTCTGACAAACACACGGCTAATTTCTCCTTATCACACGTTATGCCAAACTAACGTAGAAACCTCACAAACTAAACCTCAGATCTATCAAATGTGTCATTACAAGAGTATATTAACCAACCCTAACCAATAATACAACGTCACGCCAATACTGACCATCCCTAATTTAAACGTAACCATCAGGTTATTGCTTTCTGTGCCGTTTACTGACAGCAGGACTATTAACAGGTTTTTAAAGAAAATCGTCACTCGGGTTCTCAAACAAAACCTTATAAGAGACCATGAAGGAGTCGCAGTACGCGTGTAGCATGTGATCCACTGGACTGTAGTTTAAAGAAAGGACATTTGGAGACATCTTCTTCATGAAGATACCAAGATTAAAGTTCTCTTCTCCTGTTGAGGTATCGAACGAATAAAAGATCTCCTCGGTGAGTTTGTCAACGTAGCGCGTCGCGTAAAGGACGCCACAGGCCATGAAGGTGTTGGTTACACTCTGCTTGTAGACTTTCGTTTTCCAGGTTTGACTGAGCGCCGGCGGCGCACCCTCCTCCACCTTGGTCAGAACCAGGTTTCCAAAGTCCTGAGTGGTGGTGTAGATCACCCAGACGCCAGACTCGTCGGTGGCCAAGTCCAGGTCGGTGAATGGGTAGCATTCATCAAGGTGGCAGAAATTACCCTTTGAGTTATACCTGGGGGGAAAAAAGCATCAGTAGCATACGTTTCTTTATTGAGCTTGATGGTTTTAGGGGAGCATTACACCCACCTGGTGCCTTTGGGTAGCTGTACTGTGGTGATGGTTTTGGTGGTCATGTTGAATCGACAAACAGTGTCTTGGTTGTAACAGTTGTAGTACAAGGCCCCTCCATACAGAACATTATTGGGACCCTGGATGGTGTTGGTGGTTGGGTTGGAGGGATGGATCAGGACATTACCTGAGACAAACAGAAACACCAAGCTGAGAAATGACAGTTTTAGTTTGGATGTGGCCATCTTTGTTCAGACTGGCTCCAATTGGTTGTAGATTTCATCCGAATCTCTACGGTGGTTCGTGAGATATTTACCGCAAAGTTTTAGTCAAGCGTTTCTCAGTGTCTGTCTGCCTCTTCCAAAACAAACAAAGACAAACACTTAGAGCTGACCTGGGGTGCTCACTCCAACAATTAAAGAGCTCAGGGTGGAGTAGAGACGGACGTAGTTGGCGAGTCTGTTGGCGGAAGTCATCGGAACTAGCCAATGCCAGTCCTCCTTCCCCACCTCTGGATTAGGATCGCGACCCCAGGCTCCATACTTGTATGAACCAGGATACTCTCCGGCTGTGAAGACCCTCGGCTCGCTGATGTTCAGAAACCGGCCAAAGGGACACAAACCTGGGAATTTGGGTCATGTAAACATCAAAGAGGAAAACAAGATCAGCTAGCCCATTTTCTTCCAGTTGGGCTAACTGGGCAACAACACGTGATTTGAAACTAACTCTTAGGCTGAGTGGGTTGAGGGATGGGATGGAGAACGTTGTTCCTGCACTGGTCCAGGTCTCTCTTCAGACGTTGGTTGGTTTGTTGTCCCTTCACCACCTGCATGGTGTCGAACCGTTCCAGTTCCTCCATCTCATCTTTAACTTCCTCCAGCTGAGACAAAGTAGTCAGGTCAGTGATCATTATAGAGACAGAGATGGATGACCCTCCCATTCGTGAACTGGGTAAATCACGACTAAATTACAACATTAGAGAACACAAAGAAGCCTCAATGTTGATTTTAAAACTAAGGAAGACAACTGAGGGGTTTGCATCACATCTGTGCTTCTGTCTGCACTGCCAGTCTTTCTGTTTCGGTGCACGTTTGGAGATGCTCATCTTTGCATCTCCAGGTGGAAAATGAAGAAAGGAAGCAACCAGGTGCAGTAGAACTGGACGGGCATGTCGTGAAAAATCCAATTCATCCTCTTCTCCAGTGATCGATTTTCCGGTTTTTAGTCAATGGTCCAAAACGTTTAATAACATTTAATATAGAAGATTACAGCAGGGCTGAACCCAAAGCAGTCTCGATGACCACATCAGTGCCTACCTTCTGAGTGACGTCTGCGATGAGGCGCTTGTGTTTGAGGCTGGTGCTGTTGAGCTGATCTATCAGCTGCAAGATCTCGGTGAGCTCGTTCTCTATCACGTACAGACTCAGAACTCCGTACATCTCTCCATCGTTCTCCTCCTCCAGCATCGCCACGTCCTCCTCCAGCTGAGGCAGACGCCGATCTAAACCCAGCAGCAGGCTCTCCATCCCGAAGGTCTGCAGGGACATCAGGAACGTGATTCCCTCTGGACTCAGAGGATGATTCCCCGTATGAAAGACTCACAGATCGACTTACCATCTGTGGAGTTACGTTGCTGTTGCAGTCTGAGACGCTGCTCTGAACTGACCGTAGTTTGTCATGAGGAAAGATTTTCTCCGAGCTGATGAACTCGCACTGACAGTTTTCTTGTGTCGGTGCCTAAAATGAAACATTAAAACAAATTTATGTTTTCTTTTAAAAAGTAAAAGTTGCTCATATTTTTACTCCGAGTATCTTACCTGCTGGGTGGCGGTGATCAGAGCCCACAGAGGAACGATCACGTAGAGCTTCATGATGGAGCAGATCTGCGTCGGCTGTCTCTTCACCGTCTGATTTTGTCAGCAGCAGCGATTAAAACACACCCACGAGCATCTGCGTGGGAATAAGTGGATCTGCACACGAGTCGAGAATCACTTCCTCCATGCGGTGATATGGGTTTTTTTCTTTTTACTACTTGGTTAAGAGAAAATTCTCATAAGTCATGGGCTGGATTGACATTTGAGAGGCCCCAGCAGGGGCTGAATGTGCAAAAACCCACTTGTTTTTCCGACGTTGCTCAATCAGAAAGAAAGATGATAAATGCGAGTGCTTGGGAAAATCCTGTTCCTCAAACTCTGCAAGCCACCTTCTCAGTGCCTGGTAGTAGAGTCCGCCCTGGGCCTGGGAGATGGTCGGGTTATACCGAAGACTTTAAAACATGGGAATCAACGCCTCCCTGCTTGACACTCAGCTTTGAAGGGGTGAATTGGGGGAATTAAACCTCCAAATAGTTCTCGAGCGCGGCCGCGGCTGCAGCTCACCGCTCCCCACGGGGACGGGTCAAACGTGGAGATGAATTTCGCCAGCAGTGTGGGGTGACTAATGGGACTTTAACTTTAGCCAAAGCCCCCACGAGGGTATACCTTAATTTAGGAAGGGGCTGCAAAAACATGTTAGAAGAAACAAACTGCAACTTTTTTATATTTTCCATCAGAAAACATTCTGGAAAAGTTTCACATTTATTTGGAGAAAATGTTGTTTGTTTTCTTTGTCACGGTTGTCCGACGGGAGGTGATGGTGCAATAAAAATAACAACAGTAAAAATATTAGAATAATTGGAAAAAACGGATTTGAAAGTGCTTCTAGTTTATAAATCACTCAGTGGCACGGGGACAGAATACAAGTTGGATCTCCTTCAGGTATGTAGCCCGGCAGGGAAAACAGTCAGCTGGTAGAACCGGGTCAGAACCAAACAGGGCGAAGCTGCTTTTAGCTACTATGCTGCACACAATCAGCTTCCTCTTGACCTCAAATGTGCCCCATCTCCATCCATCCATCCATCCATCCATCCATCCAACGTTCTTATGCTGCACCTTCTGCCCATCCATCCATCCATCCATCCATCCATCCATCCATCCATACAACTTTCTTATGGTGCACCTTCTGCCCATCCATCCATCCATCCATCCAACGTTCTTATGCTGCACCTTCTGCCCATCCATCCATCCATCCATCCAACGTTCTTATGCTGCACCTTCTGCCCATCCATCCATCCATCCATCCATCCATCCATCCATCCATCCATCCATCCAACGTTCTTATGCTGCACCTTCTGCCCATCCATCCATCCATCCATCCATCCATCCATCCATCCATCCATCCATCCAACGTTCTTATGCTGCACCTTCTGCCCATCCATCCATCCATCCATCCATCCATCCATCCATCCATCCATCCATCCAACGTTCTTATGCTGCACCTTCTGCCCATCCATCCATCCATCCATCCAACGTTCTTATGCTGCACCTTCTGCCCATCCATCCATCCATCCATCCAACGTTCTTATGCTGCACCTTCTGCCCATCCATCCATCCATCCATCCATCCATCCATCCATCCATCCATCCAACGTTCTTATGCTGCACCTTCTGCCCATCCATCCATCCATCCATCCATCCATCCATCCATCCAACGTTCTTATGCTGCACCTTCTGCACTGTAACTGCTCCATCTTTGTCTTTTTCCTGATTCTTAAATCTGAATTTATTTTGGTCTGAATGTATTTGTGTATTTTTATTGGGTTGTCACGTTGATTTTAATGTTCTTGCTATTCCCTCTAATGGAAAATACATGGAATTTCCTCTGTGTCTGAAATGTGTACAAAGCTTTGACTTTTTTCACTTGATAAGGTGGTGTTGTACAAGCGTCGTGTTGATGATTGACTACACATTTATTAAAAATGACCAACAAGATGCGATCCTCCATATAAATATGAAATGTTGATCTGACTGATTTTTGAATGATCACCATTAACCTAGACTTTCATCTCGGCAAACACACTGCTTGCAGCTCAAAGGACGACTCGGTTCAAACCCAAACATCTTAGTCACCTGCAGCTCATGTATTGCTCAGGTTAATGACTCTAATCTGACTGGAGTAAACCTCTTGGAGTGGGATAACAAGTAACCAGCATCTCACCTTTTCGGTTACGCGACACCAACGGAGACAGGTCTGGAGGAATCGAAAATCTTTGTTCAACAATTAAGCAGGAACAGAAAATGGGAGAATAAGAAGGTACGTGTCCCAAAGATGGGTTGTCCATTCATTTAACACAAACATCTCATATAAACTGTTAAAATCGTCTTGCTTTTGCATGCAGACGTTCAGCAGATCTCCTGGAATTGTCAACTTTGAGTTGCCTTGATGAGCAATTTTAATTTAATTAAACTTAAAATGTGTGAGTCAATTTATTAAGAAATTTAATTTATGAAAACTTAAAGTTTTCTGTTTCAAAACTCAAAAATTTTGAGTTCTGGGAACTTATTTGGGTTTACAGTGCAGCATCAGGAACCATTTCAGTCATCACCGAGACGTTTTCTCCAAGTTAAACTATGAATATTGATTATAGAGTTTTGGGGATTTTTAAAACTTGTTTTATGAAGCAGCGAGACGTTCTCGTGCAACGAAACAGAAACTCTTGCATAAATGAAAACGGGAATGAAGATGGTTGTGAAACTCCACGATTTCTCTTGTGTGGAGTTTCACAACCACGTGAAATGCGCTGCGGTTTGGCTGCGACTCCTGAATCAGCAGAAATGTTTTTCGTATTTCAGAGGCAGGAGAAGACGGAGATGTTCAGTATTAACGCGTCCTGCTGCAATCATGCTGCTGCTCCTGCTGCCGCTGCTGCTCACATCGACGGTGAGTTTCACTAAAACACCACAAGTGGGAAAGAAGGCAGAGGACACCAGCATTCGTTTAACTTTCTATTTTTATGGATGAATGGGGACGTTTTAGAGCTTGTATGATTACAGTGCAACTGTGTGTTTCTGCAGGAGGGCCGGGCTCAGCGCGTGCTCGGCCTGAAGAAGGACGACTCGTGCCAGTGTGAAGTAAACTCCACCATGTGGTCTTTTCCTGCTCTTGAGTACGAGGCTGTGCTGCAGCAGGTTCAGCACTGTGAGGGATCTCTGAGCAGCCTGCAGGAACAGGTGGGGACTCCTAAATGCATCAGAGCATTTAAATTCCACTCTTTCTTATGTCTTTCAGCTAACTGTGGCTGTGGTGTTGGAACGGATTTAAACTCGTCCATATTCTTAATCTATCCAGGCCACATTTGCAGCTGGTGTGAGAGGCAAGGAACACCCAGAGGGCCACATAAAGACTAAAACATTTACACACACAACTAGTACCCGCTGACGTCACCTAACCACGTTTGCATGGTTTTAAAAACTCGAACTTGTCATGAGTTAACTGGCGGACCCGTAAAAACACCCAACACAGAATGACACGTTTAAGAATGTTTATTAAAAGGGGAGAAGCAAAGGTCAGGAGACAGAAGGTCGTTACCAGGAGTTCTGAGGTGGGAATAGTCCAACAGGGAGATCCAAAAGGTGAAGTCGGGGACGGAGCAGGGTTCTGGATCTTCGATGGCAGGGTGAGTAACAGGCTGGAGAATTTACTGGCAGAGCGTTCAATAATCTGGCGATGGTTGGAGAGCAGGCTGGGGTTTAAACAGCAGAGGAAACAGGTGTGGAGGATGAGTTGATGACAGGAACAGGTGGGATGAATGGAGCTGATGAGGTGCGGGCTGAGGTTGCTGTGGCAACAGGTCACTGCAGGAACAGGATCTTGACAGTACGTGCATGAAAAGTGCGTGCAAACATACAGAAAGTCATCAACTGCACTGGATCTTCGACCTTCTTACCTGAAGACAACCGCCACCATGCAGCTCCGTCCTATCATCACATGACAGCACGCCATCATTTCTGAAGACGTGTTTCCTTGCAGGTGGAGCTTTCCAGCAAGCGCCTTCCTCAGATTCAGACTAAAGTTGAGAACGTGACCGCTCGTCTGAAGCCGTATCAGTACCTCCGCCACCAGGGTCTGTACACAGCGTTGTCTCTGCGTCTGCTGGGCCAGGAGCTCAGCCAGCTGGAGGCAGATGTTGGTGCGGTCCACAACCAGCTAAACAACGCCCAGACACAGAAACTCTCCAAAGAGGTACAGGCTACAGAAAATCCCATTTCATTCGTGGTTCGTACCTTTTTTTAGCACGCGTGTGTTTGTCTGTGACAGGTGGGTAACCTGCGCAGTAAAGTAGAAAGGATGCAAATATCTGACTCGGTTAACATGAAGTCAGTAAAAAACAGTCTGCGGTCCCTGAAGAACAGCGTGGAGTCCTGCAAGACAATCCCCAAAGACTTCAGAGGTGAGTCGCGTGTGAATTTTGTGACAAATAGTGAAATCTTCTCACAACGTTCTTAAGTGGTCATGAAGGACATCTCACCGGGTTTTCAGAAGCTTGGATTTTTGGCATTTTGCTGAATTCTTACTTATTTTCTCACCCAGTCTAAATGTAAGAAGTATTTCAAGATAATAGTCAAAAACATTCTTTCCTGTTTCAGGCCAGCACACGTACTGCCTAAAGGGTCTGATCACCAGCATCAGCAGCCCTGTGACCACTAAGATCAGTCCCTACGGGAAGAGCTACCTCTCTGGTTCTTGGGGGAAACAGGCGCAGACGAACAGCGAGGAGCAGCAGCACAGTTACTGGGTCCAGCCTTTGGTCAACGGCCACATCCACGGAAACGTGCTCCGCGTTTACCAGAGCTATGAGAACTTCATGGCCTCCACCAACCACAGAGACTTCACTTTTGCTCCCTCTTACACTCACCCTAACACCATTGAGGGGCCGAGTGCTGTCTTGCACGGTGAGGCTCTGTACTATCACTGCTACCGCTCTGCAGACGTCTGCCGCTATGACCTGAAGACAAATGGCGTCAAAAGGGTGACGCTTCCAGGCAACGGCGTGGGCTTCAACAACAAGTTCCCTTACTGTTATTACGACTGCCGCTCCCACAGCGACGTGGACCTGGAGGCGGATGAGACCGGACTGTGGGCGATCTACGCCACCGTCGGTAACCATGGTAATCTGGTGGTGAGCCGGTTAGTTTGGGATGACAAACATCAGACTCTCAATGTGTCCCAAACGTGGGAGACCAGGGTGTTCAAGAAGGCGGTGACCAACGCGTTCATGGTGTGTGGCGTGCTGTACGCCACCCGCTATGTGGACGACTACAAAGAGGAAGTGTTCTACGCCTTCGACACAGCCACAGGGAAGGAAACCAACTCACTGGCGCTGGCGCTGGAGAAAGTAGCTAAAGGAGTGGCCAGTCTGAGCTACAACCCCACCAACAGGCAGATTTACATGTACAACGATGCGTACCTCCTGGCCTATCAGGCCTTCTTCTGATTTGCTGACGTAGCCATCTCTGCAGGCAAACATTAGAAAGTCAGTTTTATTTTAACAAGCAGTTAGTTAAAGCTAGCTAAATCACGTTTTATTACCAAGTAACTTAAACCTTAATGCTGAAAATAACTCGTTTTTCAATTAATCCAAAACCAGTTTAATCAGAACTTTGCAGTAAAGCTTATTCACCAGCAGAGGGCGCGCGAGAGCTAATGCACACAAGCACCTGCAAGTTCAATAAATAATTTATTTTTTTACATTCTTCCTAAGGAAACAATATTAAGTGTAAATACAGGCCATAGTTTCTTAAATGAAGTGTTTTTTTCCTTGATGTGATGAAATGAATGTTTTTTAACGTGGGAGATGACAGAAGACTCGATCCAGCAGAGAGGCTCGGGTGCTTCAGCAGAGGTTCGATCCTTCTGCAGCTGCAGTGGCAAAACACACAAAAACAGATTAAAAAATTCACCATAACGAATCAAACAGCTCCATCATTATCATTAAAAATAACGACATGTTTAGTTCACTGGTATCTGAACAAGTGCCCAGCATGTTTTAGTTGTTTCTCTGCTCCAGCTCACCCGATTCAGTGTTCAGAGCTTCAATCACCTATTCAACAGGTCATCAAGCTCTGATTATGGCCTGCTGATTAAGGTCGGGTAACTAAAACAACTAAAGTGTCCCTCAGGGTTCTGTGCTGGGGCCTCTGCTCTTCCTCCTCCACCGCTTTAGAGCCAGGAAACCTGAAAATAGCCTGACGGCAGACATAGAAATCATGTAAGATGGGATGTTCTAGTAAATCTGTCACAAGAAGAAAATAGTAAAGACATCCAAATCATATATTTTTATTCATTTTGAAAGGCACGTTACTCTGAAGCACCTGGCTGTGAGTGTTGCTGTTGCTAACTCGCGTCTCGTTTAGTAATTTAAGGCAGTGGAATCTGAGCCTGGCCGTCTAGGATCACTATCCTGCATGTGTGTGTTGTTTCCCTCCTCCAGCACGCCTGACTCACACCAACAGGTGATTAACAGGTATTTACAAGCCCTTGAGGACATGCTATGGAGGCAACAACTGAATCAAGGAAACACCTGGAGAGGGCTGGATGGTGACATTCAAGAACCGGGATTAAAGTCTCTTAAAAAAAGAGTTTAATCTTAATTAAACCTACATAAATCAAATATTAACATGGGCACTGTCTTGTCTGTGGGGGGTATATTAACTAAGGTAAATTAAAGAAACTTACACAGAATTATGAACATCTATTGATTAAAGCTGCTATTTGATCTATTTATGGTTTTGTTCCTTTTTAATGGGAGTAAATGTGCATAGTTTGGCAGAAATGTTATTTTAATCAAATTACATGTTGCACATGAACAGACAGTTGATAGATTAAAACCGAATCATCGTATTTAAACATGCATCTCTGTCCTTCACAAGCACTTGTCACACGAAGGGAACGTAACGTTTCTCACCGCAAACAAACACAAAGACAAGACAGGACATAAAACACAAGAGGAAAAATATCATGTGAAGGCATATGTTAATAAAAAAGACTCAATTGTTATTACAATTATTATCTTCTTACTTATTCGCAGTGATTAATGTTTGTAATCAGATGTACGCACCTCTGTGAGTACTTCCTGTTGCCTCCAGTAGGAGGCAGTGTGCTCGCACACTGATGGTGGGGACAGATGTTTCCAGGCCTGTGGCCTGGTTTTCACTTTCTGTGCTGGCTGCCTGTCAGACACACCCAAAGCTCTGCTCAGAGAGAAAACCCGCCCAACTGCAGCCGTCCTGCTCAGACCACGACTCTGTAAACCCTCAGACCTTTGTAATTTCTTTATTTTTAAGTCCACTGTGTCATCAGTGAGCTAAAAAATAAATAGTAAATCACACATTTTCTTTCTGCAGGGTGACATTTGCATTCAAAAATCTGAAGTGATCCAGTTTTAACACGTGTAATATTAAACATGAACGCAGCTGCTGCTGCACACTCTTCATAGTTCACAAACGACATCTGAACTTCAGGTCTCCTTTAGCTAAAACAATGTTTTTCTATCAGACCAGTAAACTAAAAATAGGCATTTTCTCCCAGCGTGTAATCAAAAAGTCAGGTCACTCGGCAACTTTTGTTTTGCAAAAAATCCAATAAAGACAGATCAAAGATAGAAGCTTCAGCTCTTGAGATGTGGCTTTATCTCTGCGGTGCTGCCGTACCTCTGTGGGCTTGGCTCTTAAACAATCAGTGGGATCAATGCAGATGTACTGAATAAACCTGGATTTGTTCGTTTTTATCCCCTTGACCAGAGGATAGCACTGGGAGTGAGATCTGAGAGGAACCACCGAGACTCATGAGGGAGAACGGGTAAAATCAGGATACAGTTAAGAAGGTCCATTAAGAATCTGCAGATACAAAAACATATATTTGTTAAAATGATCAACACCAGACTTCAAATGAGACGTTTAGTAGTTGTAAGAGCTGAACTCTGCAGTTTTTATTCCAAGAATCTTTTCCTCTATAGTTTGAAAAGCAAGATGATTGCCTGCCAGCTTTGTCGTTGCGCATTATCCAGCAATCAGTTTCATAAATATGTAATAGACACATTAAAATCTCCATGTGATGCACACAGTCGGTGAAACAGGATTAGATCAGCTGAGCCTGCTGTGAGCCATCAGCTCTGCTGTTGTTTTGATTTCTCGCAGCTTCTTCAGGCCAGGTTTTGATCTGACAACGTTTAAGTCCAGCGAGCACTTTTCTTTTGTTTAGAAGGCTGCAAGACTAATAACATGACCCGCCAGACTTTTGGGTGTCGAGGTAAAACATCTCATTGAGCGGTTCCAAAGTTTCCAGTTGAAATTCCCCTGAAGCCTTTATTGCTCCTCCATTTGGTCTCAGAGCGGCAGATCCGAGCAAACACAGTCTCTCAGCAGCTTTGTGGAGGAAGCATCGGGTTTCACAGGTTTTTACTTGCAAATCCTAGAGCTAGATTCATTTTATCCACATCACAAGTCCAGAGCTGAGTCAGCTTTTTAATGAAAACACGTTTAAAATGAGCCTCAGCATCTTATTAAAGCAACATTTGAGATTCTGTTTTTTTTCTGCTCTGTGTCTCCCCCTGTGGCTGTAGGATGTCACTGCAGCACTTTTTTGTTACTGAGAAGGACCCCCCCCCCCCCCCCCCCCAAAAGAAACCCAAACAACAAATGCAATCAGATTAATGTAAATAATTCCATCTACCAACAATAAACAACTATATTTAGAAAACATCTCCAGGAAAAGCAGCATCATCATTTTACATTCATGTTATTATTATTATTATTATTATTATTATTATTATTATTATTATTATTATTATTATTATTATTATTATTATTATTAATAATATAATAATAAAACAATAATATATCTGTCATCTTTGAATCTGAATGTTTTGGATGCAGATCTCTGATTTAACACAGAGTTCAGACTCGGGTCAGCAGGTCGACTTATTGAATTATTAGAATGAACACATGATTAATCCTCTTCATCTTCACCCTCTCACCATCATTACAGCCACTCCTCTCTGTCAGTATCCAGTCTGCACGCGCTGTCGGCATTGTTCTGAATTATAGATCTCCTTGTCCATGATTAGCCCAAATGCTAATCCTGAGGAGAAAAGTGCTTTCTCTTTAATCTGTAGGATGGGTTCAGAGTAAATCTGTGATGGGATGTTAGGATTAGCATGTGTGAATGCAGCTTATGGAGAGAGGATTTAAAATTATTTTACATTTTCTGTTGCTTGCTGCCTTTACATGAGTTAAGGTGCAGGGAGACGGATGATGTTTGAATAGTTGAACCCACTTCCGACTGTGTCTCCAAAGGCTGATCCTTCCTGAATAAACTTTATTGATCTGTTTTTGTTTCTGCCACATGTTGCTCTTGCATGTCTCTACATTTTTGTTTCCAGGTCAACTGATGACACAAAGGAGCTCATTAAGAAACACCTTGTCATCCACACATCCATTCACTTTCTCCCGCTTATCTGGGGTTGGGGGTCACGGGCGCAGCAGCCAAAGCAGGGAGGTCCAGACTTCCCTCTCTCTAGCCTCTTGGGCCAGGTCCTCCGGGGCGTCCCCCTGGCCAGGTGAGACACACAGTCCCTCCAGTATGTCCTGGGTCTTCCTTTAGGTCTCCTGGAAAACCTCACCAGGGAGCCGGATTAACGCAAAGGCAAAGTAGGCACGTGCCTAGGGCCTGATTGGCTGGATGGGGCCCAGACAGAGGAAAAAAATTAAAAATAAATAAATTAAAAATTAAATGTACAAATGTTCTATGATAGAATTTGTAGATAGGACTCCTATCTACAATTTATTTCATTATTTATTAATTAACTAAAAATAGTGACAACGTTTATCGTAACCATAGACCGTTTCATTGGCTACGTCACATTAAGGCGCCACCCAATTAAGGACGTCAGAGAAGCGGTCAGAGTCAGAACGGGACACTACAAAGCTAGCAGGTGTTTTTGAGTGGGCTAACTTTCACGATGCTTTTGGGTGCGGCAAAACATAAAAAAAATGAAGAGGAACAAAAGAAGAGACAGCTGGAGGCTTTACAGAAGTTTCTGTCGGGCTGCTCAGGCAGCCGTCCGACAGCTGTGAACCTGCTCGAGTCAGCAGAGCCAGAGGCCGGTGTCGGGACAAGATCTGCTCGGGTGCATGATCGGCTCGGGGTCCGTCCACTGCCAGTGACGTCTAAGTAGTTGATTGGCTGAACATGAACCTTACGGAATTACGTAATCACGTTACGTTGGTCCAGGCAAATCTTTCTGTTGGAAAGATGGACAACTTTTTCAAAGAAATCCATCATTACCTCTTTGAAAATACACTTTTGGCATAGAGCTGCATGTATATTAGGGCTGAACGATTACTGCATGTGCAATTAAATTGCGACGCGACAAAAGGAGATTTTCTAATCACAAAGGCTGCAATTTGGCAGCGAGTGGTTAGCGCAATGCTAATATAAGTGGAAAAACCCATAGGAATGCTAATGCTAATATCACCGATTACATTATTACAAATTATGAAGTAGAAACGTGCCAAATGATTACATTTGGAGTCTAACAAAAAGTAAAACTACCATCAATCAAATAATTACAGACAGGTATTTTAGTAAAGCCAGAAAACTTTTAACTCCAGAGTTTTGGCTAGCAGCTATGAGCGTACCTGAACTACGCATGGACAAGACGTCAAAAACTCTTAACACAAAATACTTCAATAAACGGGACACACTTCTTTCCTGCAAATACAATTTCACAGGTGTTGCTAATACCTAAGATCCTTCAAGGGATGTGCTCAAAGAGGAGTTCAACATTTTGAATAAAAAATTGTGTTTTATTTTACAAATACCATTATAAATACAAACTTACGTCTTAAGAAACATTATTTTAATAACGAAACTGCTAAATTCTTTCCAACAGTATAGATGTGTAGTGTATTTTGTCCGAGTGGGTTTGCCGTACTTTGACGTCATCGGCAGTCGAAGGACCCCGAGCCGATCTTGCTCCCGAGCAGATCCTGTACCGACACCGGGCCCAAGCCAGACCCGGAGGAGACACGGCCCGAAGACGCTGTAGCGCCAACGCCGTCACAGAAGGACGAACTAGAAGAACAGCAGCCAGCCAGAAGTGAGCTCAATATAGTCTTACAGGAGCCTCTAGACCCAGAAAGGGTGTTAACAAGCTACCCATCTGATCTTGCAAAGTCGTACCAGACTGATGACACGAAATCTGAATGAGGAAATCTGGAGACATAAACTGAAGCTTAACCAAGGAACATTTCTTTAGACATGTTTCTGCTGTGACTGAGGCCTGTGATGCTGGAAAGCTGAAGATTATCCCTGAGTGGAGAATGCTAAATGGTTTCCTTGGTAAGTGTTGCTGGTTTTATTAATTTTTATTTTTAAATATTTTCATTAATGTTCAAATAGCAAAACAATAAGATCACACTCAGAAAATTGACACAGAATTTCTGATTCAGCAGAGGCAACAACAGCCTGAAGGAGCATAAAGCAAGATCGAAACTTAAGATAACATTTTCATTTTATTAAAATATATTTTTTTAAGATTATAGATTGCATTATGTTTATGTATTTAGCAGACGCTTTTGTCCAAAGCGACTTACAGGTGATAATCAGCATGTTGCCTTTGAGGCTAACAACAACAATAACAACAACAACTTGACATCAATCATGGAGAGGAGGGAACAAGGAGTGGACGGTAGAGAGGGGGACGGGTGCAGGGGGGTGCTAGTTTAGAAGATGCTCTCTGAAGAGCAGGGTCTTCAGGAGTTTCTTGAAAATTGAAAAGGAAGCCCCTGTTCTGGTAGTGCTTGGAAGGTCATTCCACATTTGTGGAACGATGCATGAGAAGAGTCTGGATTGTCCTGAGCGTGGTGTAGGCACTGCTAGCCGACGATCCTGTGATGACCAGAGCGGCCGGGCTGGGACGTAAGCCTTTGCAAGAGGATTCAGGTAGATGGGAGCCGTACCGTCTCGGACTTTGTATGCTAGTGTTAGCAATTTGAATTTGATGCGTGCTGCTAGCGGTAGCCAGTGGAGCTCAATGAACAGAGGGGTGACGTGTACTCTTTTTGGCTGATTGAAGACCAGACGCGCCGCTGCGTTCTGGACCATTTGAAGAGGTCTCCCAGTACAGCCTGGAAGACCAGTTAGAAGGGCGTTGCAGTAATGGAGGTGGGAGATGACAGTAGATTGCACCAGGAGCTGGGTGGCTTGTTGTGTTAGGTATGGTCTGATCTTTCGTATGTTATACAGCGCAAAGCGGCATGAATGAGCAACAGAGGCAACGTGATCTTTAAAGGTCAGGTGTTCATCAATCACAACACCCAGATTTCGAACTGCCTTTGAAGGAGCCAGAGACAGGAAGTCATTCTGGATTGAGATATTGTGCTGTATGGATGGTTTTGCTGAGATGACAAGTAGTTCAGTTTTAGAGAGGTTGAGTTGGAGATGGTGGGATTTTATCCATTTTGATATGTCAGAGATACAGTTGGATATTCGTGCAGAGACGGTGTGGTCGTCCGGTGGAAATGACAGATAGAGCTGGGTGTCATCTGCATAGCAGTGGTAGGAGAAGCCATGTGATCGAATGATCTCACCCAGTGAGGTGGTGTATATGGCAAAGAGAAGAGGTCCTAGTACAGAGCCCTGGGGAACTCCTGTGGCAAGATGGTGCACGGTAGAGGATTGTCCAAGCCAAGAGACACTGAATGATCGTCCTGTGAGGTACGATTCAAACCAGGCGTGTGCTTTCTCTGTGATGCCCATGCTAGAGAGCGTGGACAAAAGGAAGCCATGGTTGACAGTGTCAAATGCTGCCGATAAGTCGAGCAGGATAAGCACTGAGGATTTGGCAGTCGCTCTAGCTTCTTTTAAGGATTCAGTCACTGCTAACAGAGCAGTTTCAGTGGAGTGGCCCTTTTTGAACCCAGATTGGTAAGGGTCAAGCAGACAGTTTTGTGAGAGGTATTCTGTGATCTGCTTGAAAGCTACCCTTTCAATGATTCTGGACAGAAAAGGGAGGAGAGAGATAGGTCGGTAGTTCTCCACATGATTTGGAGGAAGAGATGTTTTTTTTAGCAGCGGTTTAACCTGAGCATGCTTGAGAGAGGTGGGAAATGTACCGGATGTCAGTGAAGTGTTGATCACATGTGTGACTGCTGCGGCTACTGTGGGAGCAATAGCTTGGAGCAGCTTAGTCGGAATGGGGTCAAGTGGGCATGTAGTAGGGCGGCTGCACGTGAGAAGCTTGGACACACAGTTCTCAGTGAGAGGGGAAAAAGAGGAAAATGAAGCAGTAGGGCTTGAGATTCTGACTGCTGATTCCTCTGACAGGTCTCCAGTCCTCACAGGGACAAACAAACAGGCAGTCACTCACGCCTAAGGGCAACTAAAGCTGTTTTTACAGGACCGTAGCGTTTGCAAAACGCGATTTGCCGCGGCTCTCTGGGGAGGATTTTGGCACTTATAGCAGCAAAGCTGAAGCTAGAATAAACTGCCATCAGGCACCTCTCCAAGGGAGGTTTTCAGGACCTTTAGCTTTGATGTGCCCTGCTTCTTGTCCCACCTGATGCCCCGCCTCAGCCAGTGTTTTCACCACTCTGTCGAACAGCTGGCTGTCTCTCATCGTCTCCGTAAAGAGGCGACTAATCTGTTCGTCCGCTCGCACGGCCAAAAGCTCCATGGTCTCCACGTCCGTCCTGTTTGTCATGTTGTCGGTGGCTGAAAGATACTGGTGAGAGGCCATGTTTATCTGTGTTTATATCCCTTCCGGCCGGCACTCGGCGCGCAGTACACGTCACTAACGCGACCACCCTCTTTTGGGGGTGGGGGGGGGGCTCCCACAGTTGCTCCAAAGGGATTAGCGGGGCTGACACGCGTTTAGCTGTCATGGCGAGGGGCTCATGCGGCAATATTACTGCGAGGCTAAGCGCATCAGAATTGAGTTTTATCAACTTTCCCCTTTGCTCCTTGCCGCGTTTACACATTTACGCACAGTGATGCAGGGGACTGTTCTGTTCTGGTCCTGCTGGACCTGACTGCAGCCTTTGACACTGTTGACCATCACCTGCTACTGGAGAGGCTGAGAGACTGGGCAGGCCTATCAGGATCTGCTCTGGAGTGGTTCTCCTCCTATCTCTCTGAGCGCTCCTTTTCTGTGGCCGTCTCCAAGTTTAGGTCCTCCACCACCTCTCTTACCCATGGTGTCCCACAAGGTTCTGTGCTGGGGCCTCTGCTCTTCCTCCTCTATCTGCTTCCTCTTCAGCACATCCTGAGCTCCTTCAAAGGAATCTCCTACCATCTTTATGCAGATGACATCCAACTGTACATCTCCTTTAAGCCCCATGAGATGTCTAAGCTGCAGCTGTTACACACCTGCTTAGACTCTATCAGAACCTGGATGGTGGGAGCTTTCTTCAGCTGAATGAAGATAAGACTGAGATCCTCATCTGTGCCCCAGACAAGCTGGTTCCCAAAGTCAGAGACTCTCTTGGTCAGCTTGCTTCTCACACCAAACCTTCTGTCAGGAATCTTGGCGTGACCTTTGACCCAGCTCTCACCCTGGATTCTCATGTCAGTTCTCTTGTTGGCTCTTCCTTCTTCCATCTCAGGAACGTTGCTAAGCTGAGTCCCATTCTGTCTCGCTCTGAACTTGAGACAGTTCTCCACACCTTCATCTCCTCACGCTTAGACTACTGTAACTCTCTTTTCACGTGTCTGAGCAGAACCTCCCTGAACCGTCTACAGGTGGTTCAGAACGCCTGTGCTCGGCTTCTGACCAAGTCCTCCAAACACACCCACATCACCCCGCTTCTCCTCCAGCTTCACTGGCTGCCAGTCAACTTCAGGGTTCATTCCTAGATCCTGGTTCTGGTCTATAGGGCCTTACATGGACAAGCACCATCTTACATTGGTGATCTTCTTAGTCCCTACACCCCCAGCAGGTCCCTGAGGTCCAGTGACCAAAGCCTACTGGTTGTGCAGCACCAGGCTAAAGGTCAAAGGTGACAGATCATTTGCTGCTGTGGCCCCCAGACTCTGGACCTCTCTCCCCCTGAGTCTGAGATCAGTGGACTCAGTGGTCTCCTTTAAAAAGCAGCTGAAGACTCACTTGTTCAGGCTGGCTTTTGTATGACCTTCTTCACCTCTCTCTCTTTATTCTGCTCCCCCCACCTATTCCACCTTCCTCAGGATCCACTGGTTTCCCTCTTTCCTGTTCTTTTGGTGTGTGGAAGGAAACCGGAGCATTGGATTTGTTCATCTCCTCCTTCAGAAATGTGTTTGTTTCTGCTGAAAGAATCCGTTAAAAACGTTTTTTCATTGCAGTTTATTAATGACCCAAAACAACTGGTGAAGAAACAAAAGCAGATGAGCCAGAATTCAGACAGCGCTGCCACTGACTCAGCTAATGGGTCAAAAAATAGATAAAAGGAGTGACTCGAGCTGAGAAGTACATCATTTAAAAGGTGGTAGCTCTCCAGTGACGTCTTTTATCTCGTTTTTATTTCTTTCCAGCTTGTTTGACGGCCAAAAATCCGCTTTGTTTGTTTTGGCTCAGTTAAAAACTTTAATTAACCAACAGGAAGTTTGTTTTCCCTCTAGAGATTCTTCTTATCCACATATTAGTGAAGCTTAAATCCGCTGTGTGGAAGAAACAGACGAGTGAAAACGAAGCAGGACGTGCTGTTGTTGCTGTGTTTACTTCAAGCATCCCAGTGGTGCAAAGTTAAATCAATAAATTACACGAAACATGCATTTTAAGGAAAAACGTCTTCGTTTTAAATAAAACCAGAGATTTTGGCAACTTTAGCTATTTTTCTAATGGCTGTCACCAAACTGATTCACCTGAAGTCCATATTGATCTTTACTCTGATTTATACGTCAGGAGTATAAAAGTCCACGTTGACGTCTGATCACCGTGTCTCCTCACAGGCTCAGGTGCTGCCAGACCAAATCAAAACTTCTTCTTTCCCAAAACCTTTAGGTGTGACGTTTCTGAGTTTACAGATCGGTTGATTTTCATGCAGCTTTGTTGTATTTCTCAACTTTATTTGAACGTTTTTCGTTTTTGTTGTTTTAAAGCTCAGATCAGCAGCTCCTAAAATCCCGCTGGTGAAAGAAAAGTCTGGGTTTTAAAAGCAGCTTATTTCTCCATCGCTAGAGCACATAGTCAACATTTTCAGAGTTTGTCCCATGATCTGGAGTTTTGGGACGGTCTTGTGTTTGTTGCAGAGAGAATTTGGGTTTTCACGTTCAAATGAAAATGGGTGAATCACCTTTAAACCGTTGTTCCACCCGTCTTGGTGTCATTAAACATGATAAATTCAACTTTATTTCAGTCGCTTCAGCTGTAAAATTTGCAGGACTTTTCTTGCATGTTCTTAGAAACTCTCACAGCATCACTGTGGCTCCCAGCTGAGGAAGAACAAGAGGAGCAGAGGGTGGAGCACAAGTTTTAAAGTCTTCTCTCTAATCTAGGAGAGTAACTCCAGCTTTACCTTCCTCCTGTGACTCCCCATCCTCTCCAGGACTAAAGCTTCACACATAAAACCAGAATCATACAAATCAGACTCGATTCCTTGTTTTTGCAGAAACTGTGGAGCCAGATCAACGATTTCCACCCGTAGAGAATTTATTCTGATGCGGGCAAGCCAAGGAGGGTAAGTTGTATTTAAGGTGGTAAATTTAGTTTCTGGGACTACCAGATGTGTTCCTGCCTCTGAGTGAGTCACATGACCTCACACGTGGCAGCCAAACTTCACGTTGAAGCAAAACCACAAACGATTTGATGAGAGAAGGAGAGAAAGGGGCGTGGAAGCGATGGGTGGAACCAGCTTTGGTGCTAAATGAGGCCTTGTAATGAAAAGGTGTCTCAGCGTTTCACAGAATAAATACTTTCTTAAAACGTCGGTCCAGGAAAGTCGAGCAGAATCCTAAAATGACAGGGTGGATGGCAGGAAACCGTGGGCGTATTTATAAGTCAGTAGATTCTCACTCTGGGAGGACAGTTTTACTTTCCTTCACTTCTAGTGTTAAAATACTTAATTGTGTATTTAAACAGGTAAAGAACTCATTTAAAGTCCCGTTTCTGCTGACCAGCTGTGTGATTCATGCGAGCAGATTAGGAAAACACTTTCAGAGAAACATAATCTGGTTGTGAAGTCACTTTATGGAAAGTTTTTGGGCATCATGTAAAGTTTGATGAATATTATTAAGGGTGTGGTTCACTGAAAAGCAAGTTTGTAACTCATTCGCTGCAAGCGTTTCTCACCATTTTTACTGTTTTTTTTAAGAGTCACAGAACGTGGCGCACTAGGATGATGTCGATGCCAAAACAACCAAAACAAAGCAGAGACTCACCTCCTACATCAGGAAGAATCCACGCGTTTCGAGCATTATCCGTTCTTTTATAATCCGTTGTCCAATTGTGATCGGCAGAAGCTTTTCTGGTTCGCGCCTCACTTTTTTTACAGCAGCGGCCCAAAACGATCTCCTAACACGTGGATTTTCTGCTTCCTGATCACGTGACGTGTGACGTACGCCGATGAAGATCGGCTTTAGAGCTGAGATGTTTGTTCTCACGGTGCGGGGGCTCGTCCGACGC
>NC_091744.1:85844073-85871573 GCF_043380555.1 Nothobranchius furzeri
ACTCCTAAACACAACCTCCGCCATCAAAGATCCACTCGTCTGATCAAAGCCGCCCTTCAGTCTTGTTTAATGTCTGCAGCTTATCTGGTTTTCGGTGTCACGTCATCCATCTTGCTGCCGAGGTTTTCCGTCAGCCAATAGCTGCAGGCCGTGTGCAGATTTCCACTGATGCATCATTAATTCAAAGACTGAGTCTCTGTGAGAGTAGAGAGCAGCTGGGAGAGGCTGATGCAGAGTTACAGACTCTTAGATTTATGTCCTGTTCATTTTTTCACGAGTAATAAAGAGAAAACTTTTAAAAGGCAACATTCCCTGCTTTAAACTCCTAGAAATATCCATGTTGTAGTGAATTCACCTGCTTCTTTAACACAGGCACCATTTCCATTTGAATCACTCAAAACAGTTAATTATTTATTGTTCCCACATGAAACATTAAAATATCAGACTTTAATAAGAATGTTAATAAAATCCGATGACTGCAGGTTTTATTCATTACAGGAAAATCCGTTCTTCTAATAGAAAGCTCTGTGTTTGATACCAGTTCTGGTTGGGGCGACGGTGGCACATGAGTTAAGAGCTCGCCCCGTAATCAGAAGGTTGCAGGTTCGAGCCCCGCTCAGTCTGTCGTTGTGTCCTTGGGCAAAACACTTAACCCACGTTGCCTGCTGGTGGTGGTCGGAGGGACCGGTGGCGCCAGTGCTTGCCAGCCTCGCCTCTGTCAGTGCACCCCAGGGCAGCTGTGGCGACATCGTAGCTCATCACCACCAGTGTGTGAATGTGTGTGTGAATGGATGAATGACTGATTGTGTTGTAAAGCGCCTTGGGGGGTTCCAGGACTCTAGAAGGCGCTATATCAAATACAAGCCATTTACCGTTTACTCGAGCGCTAGATCAGGAAATAATTCAGTAAACAGAAACATTTGACAAAAGGATCTTTAAACACGGATGCAGCAACCTTTGCCACTCAGTGGTAAATCGTCTGTATTTCTGTAGCGCCTTCCACAAACCCCCCAAGATGCTTAACTACAAAATCAGTCATTCACCCATTCACATGCTGGTGGGACAGCTGCCCTGGGGCGCACTGAAGGAAGCAAGGCTGCTGAGCACTGGCGCCACCGGTCCCTGCGACCACCACCAGCAGGCAAGGCGGGTTAAACTTCTCCATCTGGGTCGGTACGGAGACACACAATGCCATTATCCATCGTTCCAAGGGCTCCCCAACAACAAAAATCTGCAAATGTGATGCAATCCAATATGGCTACTACCTGATGACGTCATAATATGCCAATTATGTGAGTGAATTTGTTCTTACCACAAAATTTGGCTCATACTGAAGATTTTTCTAATTTTCAATATTCCTCTATCTCTAACCAGATTTAAGCTACAAGCTCTTTAAATAGTGATATAAAAAATTCATATTTTACTGAAAAAACTATGGTGCCTAAAGGGTTAAGGTAAATGTGTTGCTGCCTGTTCTTTTTTTATGAAAAAGGAACAATGTAAAGCAAAGCTACAGGCTAAACTCTGCTGGAGTTGCCACAGGGACCATGCTAGTGTGCCACCCTAAAGGGCCACTGCCCCCTGTGACGAGCATTTTCGGGGGGCACCACTGATTCCTCTCTAATTGTTTCCCTTCCTCTCAGAAGGAGAACTGGCTGTACCGTCGGGGTTGATAAGAGTTTCGTGCTGTTTAGGTTGTGAATGCACCGTGCTCTGGCGTGATTGAAACATGTCGGCTGTGTGTAAGAGGATCAGCGTCCTCATTAAGGCGAGCTGCCTGCCGCCGGCCTCGCGGCAGCTTTGTGGGCTGAGTGACTGCCTGCAGAGATAAGAGTGCATCAGGTAGACAGAGTTCACCTCCGCCAACAGCTCAGGCTCTCATGCACACAAACAGGCGCTTCGACGTCAGAGAGCCGGGTTAAGAACAAGAGGGGACAACTGCCTCTCGCTGCAGCTCAGTGTGGTTAGAGGAGACAGTGTGTATGTTGGCAACACATTCTCACACCCTAAGCGTCGGAAACAAACGCTTGGTCAGCCACCCTCCACGTCAGACCCCAGACGCCAAAAGTGCCCTTTTTTGTTACTTATGTGTGAAAAGGGGTTTTCCCTTTTGTAACTGCAGATCCCAATGCAGCGTAAAACTGACGCGATGGGATATCCGCTGATGCGGCACCGAACCAGCTCGTTTAACCGCACCTAAACCTTAACATTTCACTATTTATAACCTTCCCCTCTCCCTCTTCCTAACCTTAACCCTCTTGCTACCTAAAACGTTACTCTCACTGTGATCAAGCGTTTGGTTCTCACGCATTCTGACTGTGAATTTTCGTATTTGCCGCCCAAGGGGAACATTAGACCATACCATCTGGCGAGGGGGAGGTTACACATACCCTCTACTTTTAACCTCCACCTTGGTAGTTGAAACCTCCCCCTCGCGTTGGCTCGGTCCAAACTCGACCAATCACGAGGGGGCTCCCGCCGTTCACTTCATAGAGCCGGCTTTTAGAGCGATCGACACATCACTGACTTGTTTGCTACCAAGATGGTTAAGGTTAGGATAGGGGTGAGGGGAAGGTTAAATAATGGGCCATTCCCATCTGTACCGGGTCGGCCCGGGCCGGGTAGTGTAGGTTGTTTACATATCTGGGTGGCCTGGTACTTTTCCGGGCCAACCAAGGCTCATTCTCAGCCCTCTTCTCGAGGGGGTCTGCTTCAGGCCGACCAGGGCCAACACACCCACTGCTGACAGCAAATTCACACCTTCCATTAGAGCAAGCCTCTGATTGGTGGGTAGAATCAGCCCACATGGGCTTAAGACAAGGATGTGTGGAATCAACCGGGCCAGGCTGGGGCTGACTGGGGCCACCCGGCCCGGGCCGACCCGGTACAGATGGGAATGGCCCATAAGAGGATAAGGTTAAGGTGAGGTACAATGAGCTTGTTTGGTGCCCTGGCTGTGGACATCCCATCGCGTCAGTGTAACGCTGCGTTGGGATCTGCAGTCAAATAAGGGAAAACCCCTTTTCGCACATAAGTAACGAAAAAGGGCACTTTTGGCGTCCTGGGTTTGACGTGGGGGGTGGCTGACCAAGCGTTTGTTTCCGACGCGCTGGGAGTGAGAACGTGTTGGTGTATGACCGAGCACCACTTGTTCTTCAATTAAAACCCCTGAAACTGTCCTTCAACCAGCTTGATCTTAGATGTTTTAATCAAGCAGCCGAGCAGCTCTCTGCCCCAGAACAGTCGTGTTATTACTGGAATTGTTGCGTGGGACGAAACTTTTCCAGAAGAAAGAAAATGTCATTCTTCAACCTTCGTGTGACATTCACGGTTAAGATAAGAAGAAAAAAGCCTCTGCTTGAAGTGTTCGTCCAGGGACTTTGGGTTTTACTGTGCTGTGTTTGTTTTTAGCTGCTTTTTGCCAGATGCTTCACCTGCAAACATCTATCGGCTAAATGTCAGAGCTGGCCAGACGAGACTTGGAAGCAAAATGTCGCAAATTCATGGAAACCTGCTAATAATCTGCATTCTGAAGGATGATGAGGACAGCTCGTCATATTTAGGGTTTGATGGGCTAAAAGTAAGGAGTCCGTAAAGAAGATGAGAACATCCAAGTCTTCAGCTGGGAAAGAGCGCGTTACAATCTCTGGTAATATGCTTCAGCTGGAGGAGTCCAGCTAGTCTTTCCCTTAAAGCTCATATTTCTGTAGCTTTTTCTTCCCTGATCTAATCTTACTTGACTGTTTTGAGGCTGTTTCAACCCAATGGTTTTTATCTTGAAAGATTACCTTTGCTGCTGTCACTCACAGCTTGTCTGGGAACTCCTTAGAGCACCTGCAGATGAGCTGGAGGAGGTAGACGAGGCGAGCAAGGTCCAGAGATGTCTGCTTAGCAGTTGCAGCCTGGGATTAGCAGCCGAAGATACCGTACCGTATTTATTTGTAAAGCACATTTAACCACCGCGTGTCAGCTGACCAAAGGCTAGAGCTGTAGCGAAGCATCGATGGCGTCGACGGCTCGATTCTAAAAATTTGTCGACGTCAGATCCGGAAGTCGACGCACCACGCCCACTTGTTGCATCCCCAGGAGTTTGTAAATAGAAGAGGAATCTGCATGTTGTTCCTCTAGTTCGCCCTCTTCTCCACCTTCACTAACATCTCCACCAAATACCGAAGACCCGGAACAATGTCCGTCCACTACTAGATTCCTTTCCCGTTTTGCCCGTCTTCATCTCCCGGTAACGGACGACAACTTCCGGGGTCAGATGCGCTGCTTCGTCTCTACCGCAGATGTAGAAAATCACCGGGAGCGTTTCTCCCTTCATTAAGGAGCTTCTTTCAGACACTAGGAGAGCTGGTTTGGTGGTAGCAGTCTCTCCTCTGTGCTGGTCTGTTTGCTGCTGGGTGTTTCTGGTTCATTTAAACTTGGTAACTTGAACTTAACGTTGGTAAAGCTACTGTTAGCATTTTTGCTAACAGCTTCTTGCGTTGGGATAAGCTGTTACGTTTTGGTTTAGAGTTCATCTTTTTTGTGGTGCAGATCTCCCTTTTATTACATTTAGAGTGTTGTGGGTTTTCGGTTTAGTTTAAAATATCACCGTGAGTTTGGTTTAACCACCCAGTTTAGAGTTTGGACCTTTGGAGATCCTTATTTTGGTCCAGAACCCTGTAATCTTTGCCCAGTGGGACATCCCTACTTATTTGTACTTTTGTTTTAATTCCCCACAGGCAGAATTAGTTTTATTATTCCCAACCTGTGGATGGAAAGTTCTGTTTTGTTGTAGTTGTAAATAATCCTGATCATCATTTTAACTTTTAAATCCCGTTATTGCCCCTTCCTTTTTGCACACGAGCCAAACTCCCCAGGAAGAGTCGTAACACCACTCGCCTCACGCTCATAAGTGAACAAAACAAAGCAGCATGGAGACACTCCGTCTCCAACCACCTCTCAGGCAGCAGCCTGCACTCCCAAGTTCTACACGTCACCAGAACATAACCAACCAACACAATAAAAGCAGTGTTATACAAAATGGAAGGCCTGTAGTGTTTATTCTCTTACAGTAATGATTTATCCATTTTTTTGGATGAATTTATTTGAGATTTTCTTGTTTTTATTCATTGTGCAATAAAAAAATAATCGCTAGATTAATCGTCTAAATAGTCATTAGAATAGCCGACTACTCGATAAAATAATCATCAGAATAATCGTTTTAAAAATAATTGTTTACCCCGAGCCCTACCAAAGGCCCCATTGAACTTTGAGAAAACAAAGATTCAAAAAGTAAAACTCCTAAAACCCGAGCACAGAAACAAGGCAGCATAAAATACACGACAAGGGAATAAAACATGGAAGACAAATCAAAGTATTGAAATAGGCTACGTACGGGGAAAAAACACCGAAACCAAACGATTACAAATAAAGTTAAGACACAAAACCGAAATGCAAGAAAAACAGTAAAAATGAACGGAAAACCGATGACATGGAGATGTTCACCTGCCGAAAGCCTATTTGAAGAGATACGACTTCAGTCTTGATTTGAACTGCTTAACCCTCCCACTGTCCTCATGGGTGACCCCGCCTGGAGAGTTGACCATTGAGCAGGGTTGATGGACCTTGAGGTCCACGTGGCAGGGGTGAGGTGGTGCTAGCTCCTCAATGGTCAACTTTCCTCGCGGGGTCACCCATGAGGACAGTGGAAGGCTTAGGTGTTGAAACCAGGCGCACATCCAGGGGCAGTTTAGGCACGGCGAATGCCCAGAAAGATGGATGGGAGAGTGGATAAAAAGAAGGATTTTGACCTTTAATTTTCTGTTTCCCCCTTTCTAGTGTCTCAATAGAGAAAATGACCCTTGAAGAGTCTCCTCTTATCTTATCTGTTAGCATGAAACAGGAGCTGGCTAACCGCAGGCGTTTACTGAGCTCAGGAGGAGGCTGAGTGCAGCATGGTGGTTTCTTCTTTCATGTGTTCATAAGTGCAATCAGCTCCAGCCACCTGTTCATTTCTGACCGGTAAGGATGCACTCCTCACATAACAGAAAGCTCTTTGTGGTGTAAAGGATCGCTCTGCCTGCGAGTCAGACTCCAGCTTCCTGTTCAGTTTTGCATCCACCCTGCAGAAGCTGAGAAGTGCATCTAGCATTCATACAGCGCACGTCTCTGGAAGTACCGTGAAGCGCTTTTAGACGCATGATGGAAGATTTTTCTAAGCAAACATCTTTTGAGGAGGCTGTGAGACACACACACACACACACACACACACACACACACACACATACTGAGCGAGGATCAACTCTTGTCAGTCCTTCAGATAAATTACAGAGTAGCCTGAAAGCAGCATGTCGTCCAGTGGGTCTGTTAAAATATTGTTCTGCTTGTGTGTGTGTGTGTGTGTGTGTGTGTGTGTGTTTATGCTTGTGTGTGTGTGTGTGTGTGTGTGTGTGTGTGTTTATGCTTGTGTGTGTGTGTGTGTGTGTGTGTGTGTGTGTGTGTGTGTGTGTGTGTGTGTGTGTCTATGCTTGTGTGTGTGTGTGTTTATGCTTGTGTGTGTGTGTGTTTATGCTTGTGTGTGTGTGTGTTTATGCTTATGCTTGTGTGTGTGTGTGTGTGTGTGTGTGTGTGTGTGTGTCTATGCTTGTGTGTGTGTGTTTATGCTTGTGTGTGTGTGTGTGTGTGTGTGTCTATGCTTGTGTGTGTGTGTTTATGCTTGTGTGTGTGTGTGTTTATGCTTATGCTTGTGTGTGTGTGTGTGTGTGTGTGTGTGTGTGTGTGTGTGTGTGTGTGTGTGAGTGTGTGTGTGTGTTTATGCTTATGCTTGTGTGTGTGTGTGTGTGTGTGTGTGTGTGTGTGTGTTTATGCTTGTGTGTGTGTGTGTGTGTGTGTGTGTGTGTGTGTGTGTGTGTGTGTGTGTGTGTGTGTGTGTGTGTGTTTATGCTTGTGTGTGTGTGTGTGTGTGTGTGTGTGTGTGTGTGTGTGTGTGTGTGTGTGTGTGTGTGTGTTTGAGTGTGTGGGAGAGCAGTGAGAGTTGGGATTATTGCTGGAAAGCTGCTGACTGGCTTATACTCAAGTCCCTGAAAACAGACCTCTCTCGCTGGGTTTGATGATCAGAAGAGGAGCAGCACCAGAACGAGAGAGATGTTTCTGCTGGGGGGGGGGTGTGTGTCCGGTTTTCTGGAGACGCAAACATCCTGAGGTCCTCTCATCATGACTGTGAGTGTTTTGGAAGGCGAGGACTTTGATCGGCCCTTGCTAAAGCAGGTCCAGTCCTTCAGCAGGCTGGTGCAGGAGCAACACGGATTTTAAGGGCTGAACGCTTCGATTCAGGGTGGAGGTTCAAATCTTCTATTTCATAATCAAAGTGCTTGAGGGTAGTGCCCTCTCTGCAGTGGAACTTCATATTCATGTTCCACCACGCTCCTTCAGATCAGCAAACAGGACAAATAGGTTGATCCAAGAATGCAGCGATTATCCGGAGGGGACCAGACCTTTTCGGTCCTGGCACCTAAGCTAAGGTCAGATTACACAAGCTCCAACGCTCCAGATCTTTAGGAAGTAACTGAAAACTCCTTTTTACTCATTAACTTTTATACAAATCAATATCTCTCAATTATTTGATCATTTTAAGCGTAAATATTAATTGTTCAGCATATATTTATTTTACATTTTGTTCTTAATCGACAGACGGATTGGTTCGGCGTCTGCAGTGATGCGGACGCTGAGCCGATCTGTCGTGGGGAAGAGGGAGCTGAGCCAGAAAGCCAGGCTCTCGATTTACCGGTCGATCTACGTCCCAATCCTCACCTATGGTCATGAGCTTTGGGTAATGACCGAAAGAACGAGATCGCGGATACAAGCGGCCGAAATGAGTTTCCTCCGTAGGGTGGCCGGGCTCAGCCTTAGAGATAGGGTGAGGAGCTCGGACATTCGGGAGGGACTCGGAGTAGAACCGCTGCTCCTCCGGATCTAAAGGAGTCAGTTGAGGTGGTTTGGGCATCTGGTCAGGATGCCTCCTGGACGCCTCCCTGGGGAGGTGTTTCGGGCATGTCCTGCCGGCAGGAGGCCCCCGGGTCGACCCAGGACCCGTTGGAGAGGTTACATCTCCAATCTGGTCCGGGAACACCTTGGGGTCCTGCCGGAGGAGCTGGTGGAGGTGGCCGGGGAGAGGGCGGTCTGGAGCTCCCTAGTTGGGATGCTGCCCCGGCGACCCGGACCCGGATAAGCGGAGGAAGACGACGACGATTTTGTTATTAATATGTTGAGGTGTACAGCACTGCGACCAGAGAGAGAAGGAGAGAGACTCGAGGAGATTAATGTTTGGACAAGCTGGTGCAGAACCTGCAGTGGAGCTGCACGTGAAGCACAAAACAAATAGACACCGCTACAGTTCAATGCTGACTATTAAAAACAGAGAATGCATGAATCTACTTTAGGTTCATGTAAGGTCAGTGATGGGGTGCAAAAAACAACTGAGGACAGAAAAAGTGCATAATTAAAATAACGCTGTTGTCTAAAATGATTCATGTGCAGAAACACAAGGACGCATGTGGTGCAAGCAGGGATACAATCTGTGTGTGGAAACGTAAACATTTAGTTCCCAACTGGTATGATCAGACAGCTACTGGTGGGCTGAGGGATGAATGTTAGTCCTGTTATTCCTGCAGATGCACAATGACTTAAAGGGGCATTATGGAAGTTTGACAGCCAAAACATGTATAGAAATAATAAATGTCTTCTTCATACATTCTCCTGCAACGCCCTGGTCCTGTAGGATGAGCCCTGGCATTTTTACTGTGATTGCCTGTTTTTCTGTAAAATCACAGAAAAAGAGAGATGCTCGGGTTGAGCAGGCTGCTTCATGCGCGTTCACGCTCAGGCATCGCCCGTAGCATTTGCTATCCGTAGCTTTAGCAGCAGAGAGAGAGGCAGTGCCACTTTGTCGCTGTTCCTAACGCCTAGTGACAAAGCTAGCTACATTTCTGAGGACCCTTAGCTACTTTCTGTAGAACTTTCTTCTAGATATTTCCTGCAAATTAGCAACAAAATAGCCATTTTCACTCCGAACCGTTCTTTGAACGTTGTTTCAGCTGTCATCAAGGATATAAATGTTACAGATACTGTGGATGCTACTGGTGTGTAGCTCACCTAGTAAGACGTTGGACTCTCATGCAGAAGACCTGGGTTTGATTCCGGATGTAAACATAGTTTATTTAGAGTTTATTTTTTACATTAATGGTTGTTGTTTTTTACAGTAAGATGCCCAAATTTTTATTTGAGACTCGCCGAACGGCATTGAATTCACAGATAAAAAAGATGTGGGTTCAACTTTCATTTTGGAACAATTTTTCAAGCAAGGGAAGGGAATGATCTGAGCATGCAGGAGGACTGACCCATCATAAACCTTTGTCGGCTGTGCTGAAGAGAAAGCTACAGAACCACATTATTTAATTAATTAGCTGCGTGTTCTCCTGTCCTCTGTCCTCCGGGCCACACACACACACACACACACACACACACGGGACTGTCTCAGCTGTTATTTTCGTTAAGGAGTGTGCACGTACAGCGTGTGTGCCTCGTGCACGAGCCTTCTATTGAAGCTGCTGTTACGCTTTTGGCCTGAGGGGGCGATCGCGAGCATAAAAATTCTAAAGTCTGTAAAGTCCCTTTAAACAATAGTTACTGTTAGCTGATCGATGCTCCACAACGTTCCAAATGGGATCCATGTGAGCCATTTACAGCATGAATATGAAAAGCTCTTTGGAAACAGAATATGAGGTTTGAGGTTAACAGTAAAAGTGGATCCGTGATAAAAACATGTCTGAAGAATAGAAGACAAGCAGAAGAGATCTTGATGGGACTTCATTTCAGACTGCAGAGCAGATTTCATCACCAGAGAGAAGATCAAAGGACTGAAGAAAATACGAACAACTAACCCTGCTCCATTTTTCCTTCTGGGGTTAGATTAACCTCTGTGTGTTACGCTGGCTGTTGCAGCTGGATGATGCACCCCTTTAATCCACCAATATGAAGAACTGGAAGTAGGACTCGACAGGTAGAGAGCCATTATTTATCATCTGCAGCGGGGATTCCAGGGCGGGGGTCCTTGGGTAGGTACCATGTGGTGAGAGATCAGACATGAAAGCTAGCAGCAGAGAGGAGCTAACAGCAAATGGATGAGACCAGATAGCCAAACCTCTTGCATCTTTTCCGTACCAACTGTCTTCCCTCCAGTGTTATGCTGGAGGCTGAAACACAAAGCACCTACTTTACCTGTGGTCCACCCACAGGATCACATCCTTTCTGAGGTTTCTGGGTCTCAGAAAAACCTCGAAGTCTAAAAATCTTCCTCAAATACTGAATGTTATAAGTCAGCTGGAGAGATATATTTTATAACAGACAGTCTGATATTTCTGTGCCTCTTGCAGCATCTCTGGAGGCTGCGGAGCTTCTGCTCAGATCTTACTGACTTGGCAGGTGACGGTTCATTAAAATCAAAAGTTCAGCTGCTGCCCTGCTTGTTTGCCGTTCGAGCTCCTCTGGGAACCGAACCAACTGCTTGTCACTTTTGTCTCGTTCACTGACTTTACTGAAGAGTTTCTACTCTTCTCCATCACTTCGTCTGCCACAGCCGCCTCGCTGATCCAGTCAGAAATAAAATCAGATTTTTTTTAGCTCAACTTTAGCTTATTTGAATGGCAGATACACAGTTTGTACTCACACACTGATCATTATCATAGCAAAAAATATTTTCGTTGCATTTTGCTTCCATATAAGAATTATAACACTCAATAAACTAAAAATGGTGAATTTCTAGCATCCAGCAGATAGTGAGAGAATCTCACTTGTTTTCCTAAACGTGGGATAACCTGCATTTAACACATGATGCAGCACTCTGTTGTACAAAGTCCTTCAGCCTTCTCTGTCTGCGTCAGCGCGGAGACACGCAACGCCGTTATCCGTCCTGCAAGGACGGACGGAGCCGAGCTCTCTTTTTTTTAAACATCCATCCGTCGTGACGCAGAACGCAAGCTTGTGATTGGTCAGGGCGCCGCTGTCGTCTACACCGCCGCCATTGCGCCCTCAAAAACATAAAGAGAGCCGAGGAAAACTAGCGGCAGACACAGAGAAGCTTGAAGAACACCTCGCAAAAAACCTCTAAAAATATGAACGTTTAATTCCCCGTGACTGGAGGAGTGAAAAGCGTTTTATTTGTGGACGGAAATGACAGGAAACGTGGGTTTAGAGGTGGCGAGTGCATGAAGAGGTGGAGGAGGATGAGAGACAAATTTGTCTGTGTTAAAAAGTCTCTTATATACAAAAAAACACAATATAAACACACTATCTTGGACCGATACATGACAGGATACCACAGAACAGCGCTACGCCCTCTGCTGTCCTGGCGGGGAATTGCTTTGCAACACTCTCCAGGAGACGGAGAAGTTTGAGGGCAAAATGTCTCCGTCCGTGCGTGCGTGTCTCTCCCTGTTGGAGCTGATGGAGAAGCACGACTCAGGCTTAAGTCTGTTAGTTTAGGGTGCCATCGGGCTATTTCTCAACAGTACTCCTATACTGGTAGATATGCATTGGCTCCCTTTGGACTTTTGTGTGAAATTTAAAGTCTTTGTTTTTGGCACGCTCATATCTCACCAGCATCATCACTCTTTACATCTGGCCGTAATTTCCGAAGGTCTGCTGAACACTTGCTCCAGGCCAAACCAAAGGTAAATTATAAATCCCACGAGGAAACGGTCCTTCTCATACACGGCCTGGAAACTACGGAACGACCACCCCTGCATGTGAGGTAAGCCCCTTCCCTTGCACGCTTTAAGTTCATTCTTAATACTCGTTTCTTTTATCTCACATTTGATGATTTTACTTTTATTTTATCATGCATTTTGCTTTTGTTTAGAGTTTTGTCCACTCCCTGCTCAGCCCTTTGGTCAGTTCCCGTGCTGTTTTAATACATTTGCTGAATAAACAAACTTGGAATGGAATATTTATGGGAGTTGAGAAGCACTTGGCCCATTATTAGTTCTACATTTGGATGTTTGTAGCTCACTCACCTGCACAGCCGATGCTATAAGCGGATTTCAGTAGAGCTGCGATGTGATGACTGTTTTCTCCACATAGTTTGTGGTCCACAAAGAGCAAATGAAGACAACAACTGAAAATTTAACTGACAATGATTTCATGATTGGTGCTCAGGGAACTGGGTTTTCATAATAAAATTTTTTTTAACTAAAGCACAGACGAAAAACACGGGTTCCTTCTTAGACAAACAAAAACAAAATCCCCTGTGAGGTGTGTCTATTTTGCGCTCTGATTTCTATTAGCCGTCCTGACTCGACTATAAATGCGTCTAAATATCATGACTCAGAAATGTTCTTTTCCCTTTATTAAAAAACTGAATTTGCTTCTTTGCTTTCCAAATAATAGTTTTCCCACATTTATGGGTTTGTTTTTGAAGAAGTTTTAATTGCACTTTGTTTGTTTTTATTAATGATGCAGAATTTCCTCAAAGTTTAGAGGATTTTCTCTGCTAATATAAACGAACTAGCTGAGGGTTGTCATCTCTTCTCCCACTGACCAAAACAAGGTGCTGCTCACATGGCAAATCACCTGAGACACTATCGGAGTCACAGATCACCCCGCCACAATGAGGTAAGCTCCCACAATCCCTTGTGTCCCAAATTCATCGTTACATCCCTCTGTTGGCCGCGTTGGCGGCTAACCTCCCAGCGCTTCTGTCTGCAGGCCTGCAGAGGTCAGCCGGCGGGCTCGCAGCTCTAATTCCACATGATAAAACCTCTCAAGGCCCACATCTTCCGCGGTTTGTCTGCCTCTCACTCATTTTGACTCAAAGCACTGACAAAAGGTTTGCATCCAGACCATTTAACCCTCTCAGGCTCAAAATAAGTTTTGATAACAGGACGAACAGCGAAGTCCTTCAGGGGTACCTCTGAGTAAAACATGAAGCACGTACGTGGAGTAACCAGGTAGGTAGGTTTTAACGTTGCAAACGCCTGCCTCCAGAGGGTTTAAGGTTGGTTTATGCTTGACGCGTCCGCGAGGTCCGCACGGCTCCGCGCGGAAAAGTTGCGTCATTTTAACAACCACGCCCCTCCGCCGCGCCTCCGCACGGCCCAGAATTTCCGCAACGCACACCTAGGAAATTTTCTAACCACGCGGACGGTTGGACGCAGAAAAACATGGCGGACTGGCAAGAACTAGTATGGCAGAGGTTGGTAAATACAGACATTTGTATGATTCAGCTCTCAGAGATCACCGTGATCAACATGTTGTTAATAATTCTTGGAGAGAAATAGCTCGCACTGTCGGAAAAGACGAGGACGCTGTTAAAAAATGCTGGAATGCCATGTTGTAAACAGTAATTTCTACTTCTACTATGGTGTAGTGTTGGATGCATGCCGTAGAGCTCCATGCTGCCCCCTACAGTTTGGGAGAATATTGGCTCACCGCAGAGACGAGCCGCACGAACCATAAACGCTGCGAGTTGTGAAGCGCTTTCCATCCGCGAGCCGCATCACCAAGCGGGAAGTGAATGCGTCAAACATAAACCAAGCTTTAGGCTGAAACGGCAACGAGACTTGGCGCAGAATCAGCCATTCAGGGCATTTTGATTAACGTGCGCTCATTTCTCTCTCCGGTCCGCAGAGAAAGCCATTATGCCACATTTGTGTCACATCAGATTTACTACAAACATGAACGCACCACGAGAGCAGTTTGCATAATTCAGCTGACTGGATTCGAGTTGCTTGATTTCCATAGTAGAAATATGGGATCATTAAAGAGCAAGTCACCCCCTACCAGAGTCTAACTCCACTCCCACTTCATGTTTGAAAAATGCAACAAATGCTGTTGCCTGGCAGAACGAGAGGGCGGAGCTGCTAACAAATACACACACACATGGGCTCACGACAGCATTGTGACATCATAATGTGCCAGTTTACATCATAGCATACCTCTTAGCCAATAGCGATGGCAGATTTAAATTAAAATGCAGTGCAGAGTTTTTACCTGACAACGGCACAACACTGCCAGTTTCAGGCAGAATATTTAAATTTGAACTAAGATGCACTGAAGTGCCAAATTATTGACGACACGTGTCTGCAGCACGATTAGACACTCGCTTATTTAGTTTATCAGCAAAAAAAATGTTTATTTGGGGGTGACTTGCTCTTTAAGTGAAACAGGACTGAAAAATTCCATGCTGTCGTTCTTTTTAAAACACAGAAACAGTTTTGTTGACCTGTTTTGTCGCTACGTTTCGCCGGCGGCGAAACGTAGCGACAAAACAGGTCTACAAAACTGTTTCTGTGTTTTAAAAAGAACGACAGCATGGAATTAGAACCACGACACAGCAAGAACACAGTTAAAGAGCAAGTCACCCACGACCAGATTCTTACTCAACTCCCACTTCCTGTTTGAAAAATGCAACAAATGCTGTTGCCTAGCAGACCGAGAGGGTGGAGTCACTAACAAATACACACACTCGCAACATTGTGACATCATAATGTACCATCTAACATCATAGTGTACCTCTTAGCCAATAGCGATGGCAGATTTAAATTTGAATGCAGTGCTGAGTTTTTACCTGACGACGGTGCATCGCTGACAGTTTTAGGCAGAATATTTAAATTTTAACTAAAATGAACTTAAGTGCCAAATTATTGACTACACGTGTCTACAGCACGATCAGACACTCATTTATATAGTTTATCAGCAAAAACATGTTGATTTGGGGGGTGACTTGCTCTTTAAGATGTTCAAAGGACTGAAAAATAATTTTGGCTTCTGTGTAAAACGTTCGTTTAGCAAGTACTTATTTTTTGACAGTTTGCTTAGAAAGTTTCTGTCTTGATGTGCATTTAGAAAGTCTTTCAGTCACGCTCACAAGACCTAAAATTACCATTAAGTTTAAAGGACTTGCAAAAATGCACACCACCCCCCACATTGTACACAAAAGCTTGAAACTAAGATTGAAGATGTTAAAGTCATTTATTTCTTGACATGATCTCAGTCGACGATCTGGCACCTGGAGTTGATCGATATTGGCGTAATTTACTAAATCATAATATTTTTTGTGCTGGCTAATGCTAATTAGCTGCGATGACCATCTTGGATTGGCTTAATTCCAAATGTTTTTCATTTGTAGACGTGCATCCTTTTGTTAAAATCTATATTTTCCTTTACAAAGAAACAGTCTTTAGCATCCATGGCAACTGATGTTCATGTATAAGAGACTCTGTGTCATAAATAGGTTCAATCAGATCCAGTCTGACGATCCATTAGCATTCCACTGTCATCAGAATTCCCAAAAAAAGTTCCCGTTGACTGCTGACTGCTGCAGGTAAGACGCGGACTGCTCAGATGTTGACTGTAATCTGATTTTTGAAGTTTTCTAGTTGTTTAAATCAAATAAAACTTTGTCCAAATGTTTGTCATACTTCCTTTCATCACTCATCGTTGCAAAAAATGTGACTTGTTGTACTTTTCTCATTTATCTCAAGAAATAGAAATAAACTTTTCAGGATCACTTCTACAGCCACATCTAGCGGATTCTCACCACTCCTTCAGGTGAGTGATCCTGGTCTTAGGAACATGCCTCAGGTCATTCAGTTGCATTATGGGTAATGCGGGTGTCACAGTCTCTACATTTCAGAAATCTCTGAATATATTAGCATTCATTTATTTAGTTTCCTGGGAGATATTTAAGACCAAATCGAGACATTTTTTTATGTTGTTGCAATGTTTTGGCTGCTGTTGTTTACAGCAGGTTTTATTATCGTCTAGCACACTGCTGCTAACCACTTAAACATTCTCCCTCTCCTGATAATAACTTTTTGCTTTCCTTGACGTTGGATGTGCTACTACTAGTTTACCCGTTTAACAATAGATCCACTAGGATAAATACAATAAAGTTTATCTCTCACCAAATAGAATATTTACTAAGAAATCACAATATAACTATAGACACATTACTTGTCTTTGTGTGTGTGTGTGTGTGTGTGTGTGCGTGCGTGTGTGTGTGTGCGTGTGTTTGTGTGTGTGTGTGTGTGTGTGTGTGTGTGTGTGCGCTCTGTCTTCTCGATCCCCAGTGAGTCGTGGAGGATGGCTGCTTATACTGAGCCAGGATTCTCTGGAGGTTTCTTCCTGTTAAAAGGGAGTTTTCCTCTCCACTGTCGCTATATGCTTGCTTAGTATGAGGATTGCTGTAAAGTCACTGACACTAGTCAGTGACTTGATGCAATTTGCTGGGTTCCTTATATAGTTGCGACCCGACTCCGGATAAGTGGATGAAAATGGATGGATCTTAATAGATTCCGTCACAATGTGTAATAAATCATCTGTTTGTGATTCCTACTCCTGTCTCTGCCTGCTGAGCAGTCATTAAGATGTTTTATTCCAGCTTCTCTTCAAGACGTAAGAATCATTTTTATGGACATCTATAACTTCACCCACTTTTCCTCTGAAAATAAGGTTTATTAGTGCCTCTCAAGACTGATGTTTGATAAAAATTTAGTTGTGTTAGTATATGTTACTGAATGGAGATTGATGCAAAATGTGTAAAATGAGATTTTCTGTTCCATCAGAACAGTTTTGTTGATGCTTTCTGCAGATTTCTTACATAATTTTTGGCACACATAATTTACTGTAAATTTTATTCAGTCTGCATCCAAATTCTGACCTCCAAAAGAGGATTATTTAGTGTTTGTCACGGTCAGAGCTAGTGACGAGCAGCCGGACCCAACAACAGCCAAACACAGAGAAAGATTTTAAAGACTTTATTAAAGGACTTGTTAAAGCGAACAGGACCAGCTGGAGTCGGTTCCGGGTGGCGTGGCCTGGGAGACAGAAAACCGTCAGCGAGAGAGATAATTCAGACGTCTCAATCTGAAGAGTGACTGACCTTCTGAAAACAGCAGCGGTGAGGAATGCCGATGAAGGTGAGTGCTCAGATTCAGGCTGGAGCTGAGGCAAGAGACAGGTTCTGAGGTCGAGCAGACAGACAGACATGTTCAAATGCTGAAGGACTGTGACAGTGCAGCAGCAGCCAGGTGCTAACAGCACAGGTGGAATTGATCAGCTAGATCAGTGGTTCCTAAACTGGGGGTACCGACCCCCACCAGGGGGCGCCAAAGCCTCTCAGAGGGTCGCCAGGACCTCTCCACTTTAAGGGGTTAAAACTTCATTTATTACTTGTTTATAGCCTACATTGTGCTCACATTTTTTTAATGAGTGAAAAGTTTACTGATATTAAGACAGGAAATAATTAGTACAGAAAAAGTAACACACTTTTAAGAACATTTTGCTCAGCTCACTGTTTTATTTTCAAGTGTCAAAAGTTCATTAAAGATGGGACTGGTTGATTAATCACAGCCTTTACAGTAAATAATCTAGTATAAACAGTAATATACACATTTAAGTACATTTTGCTCAGTGTATTTTTTATGTGTCGAACGTTTATTGAAAGGAATGATTGATTTATCCGTGTTTACAAGAAACAATGTGTTCAGAAAAGTAATACAAACTGTCAAGCACATTATGCTCTGTTTGGTTTTGTTAATGACTTTGTTCTGTACTGGAGCCTACTATTACTGTTATCTATTGAATCAAAGCAAATTAAAATATGCTTGAACAATTTTATCATTTCTTAATAATGTTTGTACTGGAAGAGAGAATGGGAGGGGGTCGTAAAAAAATTTTACTGGTAAAAAAGGGTCCCTTGGGAAAAAGGTTGGGAACCACTGAGCTAGATGACTGCAGCAGGGAGACAGGAAAACACAGAGGTCAGGGCATGATCATGACAGTTTTGTTTCTTTTTAGACCAGAAGTGCTGCTGCATCATCTCTTTCACTTGGTTTACAACCAGCAGCACAGTTTTTTACCAATTAAACCAGTTAAACAGTTCCTGCCGTGGGTCACCTTTCCCAGACAGACGAGGTGTATGGAGAATATTACAATAGAATCTCCTAAACTAATCCATTTATTGCTGCTTTTTAGTGACAATCCCTGATAAACAGCTGCTTTGCACACAAGATGTATATAATACCTCTGACATTTGAAAGGTTTGCCTGTCTCATAATTTAATTATTCACTTAAACAGGTCAGCATCACTTATCAACTGTTAACTTTCATTAAAGAGTCAAGCAGCAGAACCTGCTTGTTAAATAAAAATATCTACACGTGATAACCAATACATTAAAGGCCATATTTAATGCACAGGAATATCAGCTCAAGATCCTGGTTCTGGTCTATAGGGCCTTACATGGACAAGCACCATCTTACATTGGTGATCTTCTTAGTCCCTACACCCCCAGCAGGTCCCTGAGGTCCAGTGACCAAAGCCTACTGGTTGTGCAGCACCAGGCTAAAGGTCAAAGGTGACAGATCATCTGCTGCTGTGGCCCCCAGACTCTGGACCTCTCTCCCCCTGAGCCTGAGACCAGTGGACTCAGTGGTCTCCTTTAAAAAGCAGCTGAAGACTCACTTGTTCAAGCTGGCTTTTGTATGACCTTCTTCACCTCTCTCTCTTTATTCTGCTCTCCCCACCTATTCCACCTTCCTCAGGATCCACTGATTTCCCTCTTTCCTGTTCACTCTCTCTCTCTCTTGACATTTTTTAATCACAATTGCCTATTTTTGCTCATTTTAAATATATTTTAACCATTTTCAAAATTATTTTTTATATTTTTACATGTTTTGTTTCTGTGAAGCGCCTCTTGATTTTTCTCTTGAGAGGCGCTATAGAAATGATATTTTCTTCTTCTACTTTCTTCTGCTTCAGCCCCCCCCCCCCCCCCCCCCCCAAGATGTCTGACCTCCTCACCCGCCAATCAGGGGCTGGTTGGGTGTGGCCAGCTCCATCTTCTTTTCTTAAAGCGAGAAAGCCCAAAAACAGCTCATTCTGGAAAGTGTTGAAAATGTCCAGAATAAAGCTAGTAAGATCACTTTATGTGAGTGATTTTGTGCAAAGAACTTCATGAACAAGTTTTCAATTGACCACAGAATTATTAGAAGGCCTTTTAAATAATCGTAATGCCCATTTAATCGTGGCACTTCCAAATGCAGTGAAACGATGTCCAAATGCAAAACAACACAGAAATAACAGGGACATAATGGCTGCAGTAAACTTATAGAAGTGCTTTAGGCACGGACAATAAAAGTGATCAGCTACATTTCTGTAAATTAAAGCTAAAATGAAGTAAAGAAGATTTAAACGGGCTTATTGAATTAACGTTTATTGGTATTCTGGCAAAAGCCACATAAAACTCATTTCAACGCCTAAATCCTCAGAAACTCTCCAGTCTGGACCCATCGCAGCCCCTCTTCCCCACGAGGGTGTGTGGGCGCGGCGCCGACAGTCGCTAGGGTAAGAGGGCGTGGTCTCGTATCCAGGCAGTGATGTCAGCGGGAGCTGTTCAAAGTGGTTGTGGTGCTGAAGAGACAACTCTGCTCGGCGCTCGGTCAGACCGCCAGCGGCTCGCGGCTCGGCTCGGTCGGTAGCTGCTTCCGGGGCCGCCTGATGGACGGTTTTATTCACCGGGGGACACGGAAGGAGCTTGTGCCCAGTAAGTGTCGTCTCTTCTTTGTGGTTTGTGTCGGTCATCAGCAGCAGGGGGAACGCTAAACCTCGGGAAGGCTCGTGAATCAGAAATGGTTTGGTTTGGGGGCTAATCCCTTCGGACTGGACGCTTCAGATCTCTGCTGCCTTCAGCCGCGCCTGACTCTGCCGGGTGAAACATTTGACTCTTATTTGCATAATGCACTAGTCAGACATTCTCTCTGCCTCTCACATGCACCCTGTGCTCTGCATTTTCCTCCTGTGTCCTTGTTAAATGTACTCGTTTATACCAGGAGGTGCCTTACTGGGAGGACTGGTTGGTAGCTGATGCTAAGTCGGTTTTCTTCCCGTCCAGAGTGAATTAGATGTGGTCTCTTCTCTCCACTTTTAATTTCATCATCGCATTTCTTTTTAGAGGATTCGTTTCCTTCTTTTCATCTTTCGTTTTCCACCTCCATCACCATCTCTTCTTCTTTACACCCCTTCTTCTCCTCACCCCCTTTTTCCTTCCATTTCCTCCATTCACAAAAAATAGACCCTTTTCTTTTCCTTCCTGGATCTTTTCCATCCTTTCTTCTCTCACATCTTTCGTTTTTCTTCACCTCTTACTTATTTTCATTTCTTTGCCACTTCTTCTTTCGAGTTTCCTCCTTTTCTCCTCGAGGGCCCTCTTTTCTCAGATGCATTGCCTTGACAGATATTGTATTTCTCAAGAGTCCAGCCACAAAGCCATGAAACAGTCACTCTTTATTTTTTATCCTCACACATCAAAAGCCAAGAAAGTGAAAATCAATTCTACCGTCACTTTGATTGTCGTCTCATCCTTAGACGAGCATCGGCAGCTCCTCATGACTCAGTAAAACCTTCTTTTGCAGGTTTACTTTATTTAATTGAGATGTTCCATCATGTCAAACACGTCTGAACAGACAGGAGGGCAGCAGGCGCTTCTCTGACTGCCTTCATACATTTTTATTTGATCACATTTTAAAGCTAAACATCAGTTCTATAGATCCTGTTGACATGTGTCATAGTTAAAAAGGTGGATCTAGTAAACTAGGAACGCCAGGGATCACTCTTTAGATGCTGTGAGAAACTTAAGGAACCATTTTTTATTGTATTTTAGCTCTTTTTTTCTACAGTTTGGTCATTTTAAAATTTAAAAAACATAGATGAACCCAAATGCTTTGAATAAAAGAGGTTACACGCTCTTTTTCTTGCAGATCAAGTGCTCAAGAACTAGTGATATTTAAAGATGTTCTACAAATCCTAAACGTGTTCTGATTGGACAGTTTAGCTACAACATCTGCATTTAATAAAATGATGAAGATGCACTCAGCAGTGGTGCTTATAGGGAAAAGACTACACAGGACTCTTTTCCACAAACAGGAATACATAAACGCCCCATTGGGTGCTTGTCACCATATTGGGTGGGTCTCCTCACTCTCCAAACCCAACGGGAGTGAACACAGAGTGAGCAATATGAGCAATACAGATCACTGATTTTTTAATTCATTTTTAAAAATTCATTGTATGTAATTATGTTTATATTTTAATTATCATGCCATGTGTCTTATTTTGTGAAAAAGCATAATGAGATGTGTTTTATAGCTGGGTAAACACCTTCCTCAGTAGAAATAATTGCACTGGGGGAGAATGAAGACCCAGTTAAGATGGCGGCCCGCCATTATGGCAGCTCCAGTAGGCAGCACCAGTCCATGGGGCCTCTGTGTCCTTTTCCAGTTCGGCCCCGTCATGAAAATGATTTGAAACTTTTACGAAACCTAAAGATGCAACCCTCCACCTGTGGACTCAAATCCAGGGCTGTAGCCCAAGTTTTCTTATATTATAGAACACATGTCGAAGTAACCCCGTGCACATTCGTCCCAAGTTTTCTTTTTCTTGCCATGGATTATTAAATTTAATTCTTGGCTTCAGATCAACCCCCAGAGCAGCAGGAATCTTCACAATATGTCTGCATGCTTAAACAGGATCTTGAGACTAACCTCTTGAGTCTGTGTTGCCTGGCGTGTTCCCGTTCACCAGTTTGATCGCTTAAATCGCCTTCTGTTTGATATTCTTTAATTAGAGCTGTTAGTCACAATCTGTGTGATGAGTGTGCACGAGAGAGGTGTGTGTGTGTGTGTGTGTGTGTGTGTGTGTGTGTGTGTGTGTGTGTGTGTGTGTGTGTGTGTGTGTGTGTGTGTGTGTGACTACATTAAACTCAGTGGCTGACCATCCTCTGATAATTAAATGATAAGTCCTTACTATCAGAGTAAGGACTCCAAGGCGCTTTACACTACAGTGTATCATTCACCCATTCACACACTCATTCACACACTGGTGGTCATGAGCTACGATGTAGCCACAGCTGCCCTGGGGCGCACTGACAGAGGCGAGGCTGCCGAGCACAGGCGCCACCGGTCCCTCCGATCACCACCAGCAGGCAACGGGGGTTAAGTGTCTTGCCCAAGGACACTACAGCAGAATTCTCTGTTCGGAGCCGGGATCGAACCTGCAACCTTTCGATTACGGGACAACCTGCTCAACCTGTTGAGCTACTGCTGCTCCAACCTCAAAATGAGCCTGGAGGTGTGATAAGGGCCGTTTGGCTTGTGGGGATGCCTGGTTCAAAATCTAAAATAGATGCCCTGTCAGCAAGGACTTCTACTTTAGTCTTTTTTGTTGTTAGGAGTGGAAAAAAGGTCAACATTCCCGTTCCTAGTTTTTCCAGCAGGCTCGCAGGTCGAGGCCCTGACAGAACAGGCAGGTGGGGGGTTGAGTGGGGGCTCTTGCTGGACTGAAGTGACACCTGATAGTGGAGGATCTGGTGTCTCCACCTGTGAGCAGGTAGTGAGACGTCGAAGAGTTCGCCACCCAGCTCATCTGTTTAACTGGGTCAACAGGGACTGGTGGGAGGACGGCTTTCACTTCCTGTTTTATTTCATTTATTTATTTTATTTTACTCAGACGAATCAGAGTGATGCAGGACACATCCGCGCGTTCGACATTCCTTCAGTCAGATTCAAATCATCTCATGAAGCTTCAAATGAGACGGTGTGTGTAAAGTTGTGTTTTCTTTTTTCAGTAGCCATCAGTTGCTGATTTACTGAGTGAAGAGCTTCAAGTCTCTGCTTATAAATCACTTTAAGTGTCAACAAGGAAGAGAAAACATCCTGCTAGGGGCACGTTTGCTTGATTTCTAGTTTCAATCAATCGTCAATAACTTAGAAGAATTTTGAGCTGTTCTTTTAACCGGACAAAATAACATCAAATGATTATGACCACATGTATTCATTTATTTCAGATGCATGCGTGTTTGTGACTCTGTAAACTGGAATCGATCCATGGATGAACTGATGAACCAAACTAATTAGCTGCAGCAGCTGTGGGCGTTTTCTCCTTCCTAGAGATCTCCGCCACACATTAGGATGCAGAGCCATGTTAAAAGCAAACCTCCCACAAGTCCTTCCCCTCTTCATCTTTCCTCTCCATGTCTAAGCTGCGGCTCAAGTGCATCCCTCTCGCTTCTCTTACCTGTCTTTGATAAGTGCTCTCACGTAGGCCTGAATGGTTCATTGTCACAGCAAAATCAGATAAGAATCTCAACTCAAAGTCCCCGCACAAAAGTAATTCAGACAGCAAGAAGTCTGCTATCTTTCTTCCTCTAATCTTGCCGGAGAGCAGGCGGCTTGTGCAGGACTGAGAGGTCTACAGCGGAGATGGGAGGCTTGTTGTGGACCTTCCAGTGGAGACCTGCTGGTCTCTGATTCAGAAGATGCAGACCCTTAAAGGATGTGTGATGTTTGTGAGCTTTTGTTGTTCCTGTCTGACCAGGATGAGGCCGTGTTAAATGATGCTGCCTGTGGCTGACATTCTGTTTGAGGAGGTTGACTAAAAAAATCATGAGACGTGTGTGCAACGGTGCTGACAGATAAGAGGAAGCGGTGCCTTGAAGAACCCTACACAAGCATGAAGATCTTGTACTTTCTCGGTACTGCACCGGGAGCCAGTGTAAGGCCGGCAGCACCGGAGTGATATCGTCCCAGTGTCCAGTCCCTATCAGAAAACTAGCAGCCGAGTTCTGGACGTGCAACCGCACCCTGACTCGGACCGTAGCATACAAGGCATTACATTGGTCCGCTCAGGTGTTATGGGATGCAAAAACAAGAAACATGCATGTTTCAACACCACGCGTGTCTTCATCAGAGTTACTTTAATTTTTTATGTAGTTTCACATAAATCAAAACTAAAACCAACATTATAGAATTACAACTTGTCCAACTGATCTCCCTAGAAACATTTGGACTGGTTGTGGATTTTAGCTCTTATGAAATATGTTTTCTGGGACATTTTTCACTTAGAATAGAAATATAAATTAGTTATTAGAAAGTTTCTAATTTGGGGAAAAAACACCGTTTTAAGATCACGGTTGTCTCTATAACCACAGATTTATGTGTTTGATATGTCTATTTCTAAGATTTGAAGTCTAACAGGATTAGTTCCTTCCTCAAAAACCTGCAAGTTATAACGTGTGTGTGTGTGTGTGTGTGCGTGCGTGCGTGCGTGCGTGTGTGTGTGTGTGTGTGTGTGTGTGTGTGTGTGTGTGTGTGTGTGTGTGTGTGTGTGTGTGTGTGTGTGTGTGTGTGTGTGTGTGTGTGTGCTCTGTCTTCTCCATCCCCAGTGAGTCGTGGAGGATGGCTGCTTATACTGAGCCAGGATTCTCTGGAGGTTTCTTCCTGTTAAAAGGGAGTTTTCCTCTCCACTGTCGCTATATGCTTGCTTAATATGAGGATTGCTGTAAAGTCACTGACACTAGTCAGTGTGCGTGTGTGTGTGTGTGTGTGTGTGTGTGTGTGTGTGTGTGTGTGTGTGTGTGCGTGTGTGTGTGTGTGTGTGTGTGTGTGTGTGTGTGTGTGTGTGTGTGTGTGTGTGTGTGTGTGTGTGTGTGTGTGTGTGTCTCCGTGTAACTTAGTGTTAAACTCTTCATGATGGGAACTTTTTTCTTGCCTCCCTGTCAGTAAAAAGGGAAATAATCCATAAAAACTGGGATTATAATCTCATTTTTCTCTGATGAGACCTTTAACTAACAGGGATTATTGTCAAAACTCAAAATGGTTTGGAGGCTTCAGCAGCATCAACATAAAAGTCCCTCAGAGTAACTTATTCTGTACAGCTCAGCACGACTGAGACAGGCTGAAGCTTTCAGCAGAGCAGAAGAAACACACACACACACACACACACACGCACACACACACACACACAGCACATGGATGTGTGAGTACTGTGGTCCATCCAGCAGCACGTATTCACACCAGAAGGTAATTTACTCTCTAAAACAACAGGTTTGAATGGTTTTGTTGGATAGACTCAAATCTTTCTCTGGTCTCGAATCTTTTTTTGCTTTTTAAAAACCTTCAGTTTCTCTTTTAGTTGTAAAGAAAACCGCTGAAGGTTTTTGATTTCAGCCTCGCAGCAGCAGAGCTGTTACTGACAGCCCAAACCTTCAAAGTTTGTCTGTCATGGGGCTTTAAGGGTAGCTCAAGGTTGTGGCTTCTGGAGTCCAAACATGTAGGTGGTGCTTAGCAGGCTGTTTATACTTCCAGTAAATGAGAACGAGTCCTATTTAGACCCTGTAGAGCAAATGAAAGACCTCTTTCCTTCCTTCCTCTCCTCTCTGTTATTTCCTCTCAGAGTGAATAACCTCCACGTTTTCGTCCTGCCTTCATGTGGGCTGCGTCCTCCTCGTCTCCGTCTCGCTAGCCTTGTGTGGCGGCCGTCCTCCCGTCTTCTCTGTATCCTCCATCTGTCTATCTGTTCCCCGCGCCCGTGCTGACAGGTCTGTGTGCCAGCATGGCAGCATGGGTGGGATGTCTGCTAAACTCTGCGGCTTTCGTTTGTGTGTCGTCCAGCGACAAACAAAATATCGCGTTCTACAGTAAATCGTGTTTTTCTTGTTCCAAGTTCTCAAAAATCTAAATCATTAAAGATTTTGTCAGTTTATCACTCAAAACAAGCCAAACTGCTTAAGATTTATTCGTCTAAAAACATTCTATGGTGACAACTCTACCAGTGTCATCCCCATCTGAGAAGTGAGAGGTTGAGGAATTCAAACGTCATATTTGGATCCTGTCCGCTATTGAGGGAGGACAATTTAATCTGCCTGCCTCGTTTAACGTAGTCCACAGGAAATTCACAGTGATTGACGAAACAACAGGAACTAAACCGACGTCATCTCAGATGCTTTGCTGCCTGCAGACTTTTTTATTTTTTGCTAATGATTTGTTTCTGGTTTGACGTTCTTTCATAAATGTACGCTTGCAGAATGCACTCAGATAGAACCGAGTTCCTGAAAAGATTTAGGGTCCTCGTTCTTCGTGGGATGGCTGGTGGGGGTGGTTTTATTTGATGTTTCACTTCTCATCCACGGAGTTTTCTTAATTCATGCACAAATATTGTTGTAAACTTTGATTTAAAGCCAGCGAGTTGATCTTCTCCCTTCTGAGGACCAGGGGCGCCTCCTTGGTCACTTCCGCCTCCGGTCAGTAACAAGATGGCGCCTGTGCTCGGCTTAGCCGCAGTCACCGGCCACTTTTTCAAACTTTTCTCCACTAACCTCCTCTTTTCCACCTTGCTCCTGTCTGCGATCCTCTTCAGTAGCTACTGAGCCTGAGATCAGTGGACTCAGTGGTCTCCTTTAAAAAGCAGCTGAAGACTCACCTACCTTCTTCACCTCTCTCTCTTTATTCTGCTCTCCCCACCTATTCCACCTTCCTCAGGATCCACTGATTTCCCTCTTTCCTGTTCACTCTCTCTTTCTTTACGTTTTTTAATCATAATTGCCGATTTTTGCTCATTTTAAATATATATTTAAACATTTTCTAAATGCTTTTTTATAATTTAAAATTTTTGGTTTTTATGAAGCACCTCGTGGTGTTTATCTTGAGAGGAGCTATAGAAATGATATTTTCTTCTTCTTCTTCTTCTTCGGGGTGGCACACCAAATTGGTCCTTGTGGTAACTCTGGGAGAGTTTGGCCTGTGGCGATGTATTGCATTACTCATTTATTTATTTTTATTTAAAAAAAATTGTACATATCCAAAACATTTAACTTCAATTTTACAAACACAAACATTTCAGAAACATATAATTTCAGTTATTTCAAATTATATTTTAAAATGTATGTTTTAGTTTAATTCCCCTGTTGCTGTGTTCACAAAAAACTATGGAGATAAAAACTATTTTTAATATGTGAGCAGCAGAAACGTGTGTATTTTTTATTCTGATTATTTCTTTCCTCATTAATTATATATTTTTTTATTTTGTTTTACAATTGTTTCTTGAGCAAAAAATATCAATTTGTAGTTTGAGTGAGCATTAAGATGATTTATTAACACAGGTTTTTGCTGGGGGGCCAGCAATTTTCTAGTGGTGGCCATGGCCACCCCTGGCCACCCCTTGGGGGCGCCATTGCTGAGGAACAGTATTAAGGTGATTTGATGACCAACAGCTCCAAGAAACTCACATTTTCAACCAAAAAACATGTAAAATATCTGGAGATCAGGACAATTAACACGCTTATTGGGCCTTTTCACTGGATGTGTAAGCTTTATGTAATGTCCACGAAGGTTAGCACGCAGCAGTTAGCCACCGTTCTAGTGGGTGGGTGCGTTTCCACTGGACGCCAATCATCATGTTTTGGACACGTCACCCATCACTCTGCTGAATTTATATTTCTAGCCTCAAAAGCTCATATTGAGCATGTCAGAGAAGTAAACATGACAGTGGTGTAAAATAGGTTGAGCGGGTTGTCCAGTAATCGGAAGGTTGCCGGTTCAATCCCGGCTCCGGACAGAGAATTCTGCTGTTGTGTCCTTGGGCAAGACACCTAACCCACCTTGCCTGCTGGTGATGATCGGAGGGA
>NC_091744.1:85884073-85889073 GCF_043380555.1 Nothobranchius furzeri
ATGCAGTTGCTTGAAAATGGCTTCACTGTAGCTTGTCATTTCATTTCACCTAATATTTTAGTTTTGTGATGATTTTTTATTCATATATTTTACTTTTTATCTACCTCACAGTCTTTTTCTGTTGAAAGCAGAGAAGAAAATAAAATCTGTAGTCCAAATCATTGCATTTTTTTTTGTGTGGTAGAAGTATCAGTAATCGGTATCGGCGAGTACTCAGATCCAAGTATCGGTTTCGTATCGGTTTGGAAAAAAGTGGTATCGTTGCATCACTAAAATGCCTAAAGTGAACAATTTAAGCCAAAATACACATTAAAAGATAAAAAACTCAAGATGCAGCCACTGAAAACCAAATCCACGTTCACTTTCTTCATGTTCTCATCGCAGCAGAGTGAGAAGTCGTTTGTTCATTTCAGCACGAAGTGCAACAGCTGCAGGGAGCTCCTCTGATAATTCATCAAGTTACATCTAAGTAAGCAGCTGAAGACTTTTGTTTCTTAAAACTCGTCATGAAAGTGTGAGTTTGTGTTTTATAAATCCTGAGAGCATTAAAGGCTGGAAGCCAGTGAGCCTGATGCGTAATATTTATTCTAGATTATTTATTTTCACATTTATTAAACATGTCTGTGTCGATGTGTTCGAGCTATTTTCAATAAATAAATGTATTTTTAATTCAAGTTAAAAGTTCCAGTTATCTCTTCTCATTTAAAACATTGTCCGCTCCAGTTTACTGAGTCCAACAGGGATCGGACTGGCACTCTGAAGTTGCAAGTAGAATATTCTGGCCAGAAGGGGCAATAGGGGCTGGATGGCATTTCATTAACCGTGTAAAGGGTCCTTTTGGCCCATCCTGGCTCAAAAATGATTTAAAAATATGAAAAAGCTGCATAGGTTGCCTTTATGGAACATTAACATCAAAAAGAATTACTTGACCTCCACAGCAGGCTGCTTGGCGGATTCGTTTGTCAGCACCGATGGTTCTTGGTTCGATTCCCAGCTGGGATCTTTATTTCTATGCAGATTTTTGTGGAATTTCTCCTCTTTTCTTCCACGCTTCAAACTGGCATATTTAAAAAGGCAGCAGGCGCTCAGGTGGTAGAGCGGGTTGCCTCATGATCGGAGGGTCATGGGTTCAATTCCAGCTCCCGCCAGGGGTATCCTGCTGTTGTGTCATTGGGCAAGACACTTCACCCAACTTGCCTGTGTTAGTGGTGGTCAGAGGGGCCGACAGCGCCAAATGGCAGCCTCGCCTCTGTCAGACCTCCCCAGGGCGGCTGTGGCTACAAGTAGCTTACCATCACTAGCAGTGTGTGAATGTGAGAGTGTGTGAAAGCATCTTTGGGTGTCTAGAAAAGCGCTGTATAAGTTCAATGCATTATTATTATTATTTGAGCCTGTGATTGAGTTTGTTTGCGTGGTCCTATGATGGACGTCACCTGTGCAGGTGTGGCAGGTGTGCGCGGGTCATTTATCATTACCTAACACCGGGATCTTTCTGTTGGATTTTCACTGATGACATGATAAACTCATCGTGTTTTTTAAGGGATTACAAAAACAGATTAAATTACTGATTATTTTCTTGTAAATAACAACCTTTGTGTTTCTTGCTAATAGGAACATTTGTGGAGTCATTCTAAAAAGAATAGCCACAAATATTTAGTTTTTTTATTGCCGTGCAAATTATTATTTAAAAGAAATTCTACCTCCATTGTTAACATTTTTAACCATGTTGATGCTCTCATCATGAAAATCCACTCAGCTGTGCCCTCAGAATCCAGACACACAGAATGAGTTACGGATGTGCTATTGGGGCTAAATCTTCTTTGAATTGGCTAAAAGTTTATTTAAAATACTAAATAAATCAATAAAACTGGCAGTGTATGTGCAGGAATTATCAGTAATAATAATAATCAATATTTAAACAAAATATATATTTTCATGAACTCTCAAGCTTTGACATTTTAGAAGTGAAACAGGTCAACAGCAGACCAAACATGCCGTTCAGTGCAACTGTGACCACTCATCTTACTTTCGTTTGTCTTGTTCTCCGGTGGAACAACAGAAGCTCAATCAGCTGCTTTTTCCTTTGACTTTGACGTTTTAGTCGTGACTCATCCAACATGGCTGCAACACCGAGCTGCACAAAAATAACCCTGCATGAGCTCAAAGGGCTCCGTCGTACTAACAAGTCAAAGTGGCTGTCATACACGGCCAGTGACACATTGATGTGGGCCCTGATTCAAAAGCAGGTTAATGGCTCTAATAGCAACCTTTGTGTTACATAAAAGTCCAGAGGAGAGGCCGTGCCGCCCTTCTGCGCAATTTATTAGATCAGGAACGCAGAAGAGAGCCGCTAAATGTGGGAGCGAGCCAGACTGGGAGATGAAGGAGACAGAGACATGAAAGGAAAGGTCACATGTGGCTAAATTAAAGGAGCATTTCAGCTGTTTACTGCAAATCAAATATACTTTATACCACTGCAGATTGTTTCCGGTTCATCCTGTAATCATCCATCACAGCAAAGTTCAAATCACCTTCTTTACCTCGTGGCTGAAAGCAATCAGAGCAAACTAAACCTAGAAAATCAGAGAAATTCTCCTTTAAAGAGCAAGTCACCCCTTCACTTCATGTTTGAAAAATGCAACAAATGCTGTTGCCTAGCAGACCAAGAGGGTGGAGTCACTAACAAATACACACACACAAGACATTGTGACATCATAATCTACCAGTTTACATCATAGCATACCTCTTAGCCAATAGCGGTGGCAGTTTTAAATTCAAATGCAGTGAAGAGTTTTTACCTGACAACGGCACAACACTGCCAGTTTTAGGCAGAAAATTTAAATTTTAACTAAAATGCACTAAAGTGCAAAACTATTGACTACACGTGTATGCAGCACGATTAGACACACATTTATATAGTTTATCAGAAAAAAATAGTTGATTTGGGGGTGACTTGCTCTTTAAGAGTTTAAATCAGGTTCATTTAGAGGACAGACTGTTCACAGCAACTTAAATTCAGTTATTTTACATTTGAATGATTGACAAATTAACAATATTTTTGACTTCCAAGAAGTGAAAAAATAACTGGCCGCTCTGTTGATTTAGTGTCTAATCCAAAAACAACTACAAGACAATAAAGTGGTGTCTAATACAAAAACATGTCTTTTCAGTCAGGAAAAAGGATCAAAATATTGTAGAACTTTTGCTCAGAGCAAGAATATCTGAAGCAAGAAGGTCCTGGGCTCAAGTCCTGGCCAGGGGTCTTCTGCATGGAGTTTGCATGTGTGGGTTCTCTCCAGGTTCTCCGGCTTCCTCCCACAGTCCAAAAACACGACTGTCAGGTAGGGCTGCAACTAACGACTATTTTAATAGTCGACTAGTCACCGACTATTGATACGATTAGTCAACTAATCAGATAATTATTAAACTTCTCTTAAATTTAGCATGAGATTTGCTTTAATTATGTGAAAAATGATAATGAACACAAGAAAGATGGGTACTTCAGTGGAAAATGCATATTTTATTGAACTTTGCTGCTGATTGGCCAATTCATACTAAGGGTAAATAAAAATGTAGGCACAGTGCTCAGTCAGTACAGACATATATGCATAAATAAAAGTAAAATACTTTCTTCAGGCACAGTCGGGCATAACATTAAATCTCTCTTTTTAAAAACGAAAATATGTTTAAAAAATGTTCATTTAAAACAAAACGTGTTGGCTTTCCTGTTATTTAAATCCTATCGAGGTGAGTCAGACTCGGTTTCATTCAATTGTCCGACGTGCTTTCTCGTTAAGTGTTCGTGCATCACCGAGGTGCTGCCGTGATACGCGAGGACTGCTTTGCAAACAATGCAGGTCATCTTTTTATTCGCCGAATCCCGGCTAGAATGCTCCCAAACTTTAGATGTTTTGGTACGCGTAGCTGCGGTGTCGGACGCCGCCATTTCTGTTAGCTGGCGCTCAGCAGGGAAGCTATTGCGCATGTGCGACTCTCGGCAGAGATTTTAATGAAGTGAGATGCCTCACTCGGTCGGAAAAAACACGTCCGGCGACGTCGACAGTGAAATTCATCGTCGACTATTTCTATTGTCGATATTTGTCGACAACGTCGACGAATCGTTGCAGCCCTACTGTCAGGTTGATTGGTCTTTCTAAAATAGTTCTTAGGCATGGTTGTGTGCCTGCACGGTTGCTTGTCCTGTGTGTTTCTGTGTTCATGGACTGACAACCAGTACAGAAAATTGATGGCTGGATGGATTTTGCAGAAAGGTTTAAAATCTTCACCATTTTATTGGTTGTTGGCCACACTGACGAGCTAACGGCTACCCTGAACTAGTGAAGCCAGAGTGTTTTGCTGCCATCCTCAATAGCTCCAGCAGTTTTTTTAAATAAATGTGTTGATTTCGCATCGCATGACTTTTTGAGCAGCAGCAGAATGGCACGCTTCATTTAGGTCAAGTCTGCAGACACTCTTCATATTTCAGCATAATCCAAACATGTTGGTGGCATGCACATTTTTACTGATTATTCTCTTGCACTAAAACATACTTGGACGTGGTTTGATTATCCACCTAAATCAAATGAAGGTTTGCTACTGAAAGCATCCTGCTCTTCTGGACTCCTCCCTGATGATTCTTCATTCCGACATCAGTCTGATTAGCTGCTGCATGTAAGATACGGATGCTTTATTCCACGTTCTGACTGCAGAGCCACATCCAGATCATTCCCTGAAGAATTGTCTTGCAGTGAGTCAGCTATGTGTTGGAGGAGCTGCAGCGTTGCCCGGGAGCAGGTGGCGGCAGATCCTGAATGAATTACCGTGCTGATGATATTGTGCCTCATAGTGGCGGCTTCATATGGATCCACCAAACGTGTTACATAACCAGTTACTCCGACGAAGGAGACAGAGAGATAGAGCGAGGAGGGGGAGTGTGTGATCACTTCATAGCTCAAGATGCTTGCACAAATTTAAGGTGTGGCGATAACTGGAAACTGATT
>NC_091744.1:85894073-85919073 GCF_043380555.1 Nothobranchius furzeri
ATTTTGTTGAAAGTAACTTAAAGTAATGCAAAAGTAGTGTAATGTCTTACATTTTAAAATCAGTAATATTGTAATGTAATGAATTACTTTAAAATGAGGGTAACAAGTAATAAATAATGCATTACAGTTTTGAAGTAACTTGCCCAACACTGCTCTTCATTAGTGTCTACAGGAGCGATTTATCACAAAATCAAACAAACCAGCTGTGTTTATGATCTAAAATGCAAGAAACAGGCTGTAAGCTAACTGCAGCGCCAGGCGTGTCAGCTGAAGTTTTTCCAAAAGGTTTCAAATAAAGGCGTCTGGACTTCTCTGGTTCCTCTTTCATCTGACTGGAATATGGGAGGGTCAAGCTCATAAACTTAGCTGTTTATTGTTGCTTAGTGAGCAGAAACTCCTCCTCCCTATCCTCTGATGAGTCGTTAGCCTCTACTGTGAGGGAGTCGTATTGATTAGAAGCTAAAGGGTGCGACCTGGACTGACACTGTTTAGAATGAGGTTCAAAGCTGCATTGTACGCGCTGGAAAGGTGGCGGCCCGCCACTCTGAAGTTGCAAGTGGGATATTCTGGCCACTGGGGGCAGTAGTGGTCTTTTTATTAACCCTGTAAAGAGTCACTTTTGCACATATTGGCTCAAGAAAATGATTTAAAAACATGAAAAAGTTGCGAAGTATGTCTTAAAAATGAATTTGTTTTCCAAAACAACCAAGGAGTGTTTCTGAGCTTAGTTCAGCTGCTGCACTAAATAATCATTAAAGGATTTATAATATAATATCTGTCTTGGATCTTCTTCGTGTCCCACCTTTGGTTTGTTGTCTTTCATAATTCATGCATTTGTTTCTGTGTCGTGTTTTTGTAATATTTGACTTTGGGTTTGTTTCTTATGCAGCTGTGATTGTTGTGCTTTGCTCTCTTGTCCTCTAAGTCTCATTCTTCTGTTGCGTTTTGGTGCTTTTGGTTTCTACTTCTCTTTTTGATGCGTGACGATTCCACAAACGAGCAGCTCATAAATCAACTTTCCACTCAAACACGAGAGCGTCTGCAGATTGCGAGAGCTCACGCGGGATTTTCTGACGTTTTCACAGACGACATTGATTCAGGCTGGTGGGGAAATTCTCTGACGTAGATCTGAGGGTTGGTCTAAACTTGACACCACATTCACCTGCTTTAAATGTCTTCGTCTTCGTCTTCGTCTTCCTCCGCTTATCCGGGTCCGGGTCGCGGGGGCAGCATCCCAATTAGGGAGCTCCAGGCCGTCCTCTCCCCGGCCTTGTCCACCAGCTCCTCCGGCAGGACCCCAAGGCGTTTCCGGACCAGATTGGAGATGTAACCTCTCCAACGTGTCCTGGGTCGACCCGGGGGCCTTCTGCCGGCAGGACATGCCCGAAACACCTCCCCGGGGAGGCGTCCAGGAGGCATCCTGACCAGATGCCCAAACCACCTCAACTGGCTCCTTTCGATCCGGAGGAGCAGCGGTTCTACTCCGAGTCCCTCCCGAATGTCCGAGCTCCTCACCCTATCTCTAAGGCTGAGCCCGGCCACCCTACGGAGGAAACTCATTTCGGCCGCTTGTATCCGCGATCTCGTTCTTTCGGTCATTACCCAAAGCTCATGACCATAGGTGAGGATTGGGACGTAGATCGACCGGTAAATCGAGAGCCTGGCTTTCTGGCTCAGCTCCCTCTTCCCCACGACAGATCGGCTCAGCGTCCGCATCACTGCAGACGCCGAACCAATCCGCCTGTCGATCTCCCGATCCCTCCTACCCTCACTCGTGAACAAGACCCCGAGATACTTAAACTCCTCCACTTGAGGTAGGACCTCTCCCCCGACCCGGAGGTGGCAAGCCACCCTTTTCCGGTCGAGAACCATGGTCTCAGATTTGGAGGTGCTGATCCTCATCCCAGCCGCTTCACATTCGGCCGCGAACCTACCCAGCAAGAGCTGAAGGTCAGAGCTGGATGAAGCTAGGAGGACCACATCATCCGCAAAAAGCAGAGACGAGATTCTCCTGCCACCAAACTCGACACACTCCACACCACGGCTGCGTCTAGAAATTCTGTCCATAAAAGTGATGAACAGAACCGGTGACAAAGGGCAGCCCTGGCGGAGTCCAACCCTCACTGGGAACAGGTCCGACTTACTACCGGCTATGCGGACCAAACTCACGCTCCTCTGGTAAAGGGACTGAATGGCCCTTAACAGAAAGCCACCCACCCCATACTCCTGGAGCGTCCCCCACAGGATGCCCCTGGGGACACGGTCATAAGCCTTCTCCAAATCCACAAAACACATGTGGATTGGTTGGGCAAACTCCCATGCCCCCTCCATCACCCTTGCAAGGGTATAGAGCTGGTCCACAGTTCCACGGCCAGGACGAAAACCACATTGCTCCTCCTCTATCTGAGATTCAACTATCGATCGGACCCTCCTCTCCAGTACCTTGGAGTAGACCTTTCCAGGGAGGCTGAGGAGTGTGATCCCCCTATAGTTGGAACACACCCTCAGGTCACCCTTCTTAAAGATGGGGACCACCACCCCGGTCTGCCACTCCCTAGGAACTGCTCCCGATGACCACGCAATGTTGTAGAGACGTGTCAACCATGACAGCCCTACAACATCCATAGCCTTGAGATACCCAGGACGAACCTCATCCGCCCCCGGGGCTCCGCCGCTGTGTAGTTGTTTGACTACCTCAGCAACTTCTGCCCCCGAGATCGGACAGTCCATCCCCAGGTCTCCCGGCTCTGGTTCCTCCTCGGAATGCGCAATGGTGGGATTGAGGAGCTCCTCAAAGTATTCCTTCCACCGTCCGACTATAGCCTCAGTTGACGTCAGCAGCTCCCCATCCCCACTGTAAACAGTGTGAGCGAGTTGCTGCCTCCCTCTCCTGAGGCACCGGACAGTTTGCCAGAACCTCTTTGGAGCCGATCGATAGTCTTTCTCCATGGCCTCACCAAACTCCTCCCACGCCCGAGATTTTGCCTCGGCAACTGCCACTGCTGCACCCCGCTTGGCTATCCGGTACCTGTCTGCTGCCTCCGGAGACCCACAGACCAGCCACGCCCTGTAGGCTCCTTCTTCAGCCTGACGGCTCCCCGAACCTCTGGTGTCCACCAGCGGGTACGGGGGTGTCCACCACGACTGGCACCGGCCACCTTACGACCACAGCTAGCAACAGCCGCCTCGACAATCGCAGAGTGGAACAAGGCCCACTCGGACTCAATGTCCCCCACTGCTCTCGGGACGTGGTCAAAGCTCTGCCGGAGGTGGGAGTTGAAGACCGTCTTGACAGGTTCTTCTGCCAGGCGTTCCCAGCAGACCCTCACTATGCGTTTGGGTCTGCCAGGTCTACGCGGCATGTTCCCTTGCCATCTGATCCAACTCACCACCAGGTGGTGATCAGTTGACAGCTCCGCCCCTCTCTTCACTCGGGTGTCCAAAACATACGGCCGCAGGTCAGATGATACGACTACAAAATCTATCATCGACGTGCGATCTAGGCTGCCCTGGTACCAAGTGTACCAATGGGCATCCTTATGTTCGAACATGGTGTTCGTTATGGCCAAACTGCGGCTTGCACAGAAGTCCAATAACAAAACACCGCTCGAGTTCAGATTAGGTGGGCCGTTCCTTCCAATCACACCCCTCCAGGTCAAGCTGTCATTGCCCACGTGAGCATTGAAGTCCCCCAGCAGGACAATGGAGTCCCCTGATGGAGCACTATCTAGCACTCGTCCCAGGGACTCCAAAAAGGGTGGGTACTCTAAACTGATATTTGGCCCATAAGCACAAACAACAGTCAGGACCCGTTCCCCGACCCGAAGGCACAAGGAAGCTTCCCTCTTGTCCCCCGGGGTAAACCCTAACACACAGGCAGAGAGTGTTGGGGCTAACAAAAAGCCAACCCCAGCCCTCCGCCTCACACCCGGAGCAACTCCAGCAAAGTAGAGTGTCCAACCCCTCTCCAGGTCTCGGGTTCCAGAGCCAATGCAATGTGTCGAGGTGAGTCCGACTATATCTAGCCGGTACCGCTCAACCTCTGCCACAAGCTCCGGCTCCTTCCCCGCCAGCGAGGTGACGTTCCATGTCCCAAAAACTAGTTTTCTTGTCCGGGGATTGGACCGCCAAGGCTCCCGCCTTGGTCTGCCACCCGATTCGCATTGCACCGGACCCTTCATGTTCCTCCTGCGGGTGGTGGGTCCACAGTTGGACGAGCCCATGTATCCGGTTCGGGCTGGGCCCGGCCGGGCCCCATGGGCGAAAGCCCGGCCACCAGGCGCTCGCTCACGGGCCCCAACCCCAGGCCTGGCTCCAGGGTGGGACCCCGGTAACCCTCCGGGCCGGGTACTCCGACTCTTCGTTTTAACCGCCATGAAAGATCCTGCTTTAAATGGTTAAACTGAATATTTACACACATGCTGGTTCAGCCAGGGGCGTGTCCAGGGAGTGGCCTGGGGTAGCACACGCCACCCTTAGATTTTGATTGGCCACCCCACTAAGTTCCAGTTCAAATTGACTTTACATTGTCGACAAAAGGCTTGGGTTATAAACTCCAAAATGGTGTGTGGTTGCATGCTCCTTTCACATTGTTTTCTAGCCCAGGCTGACAGAACATTTTTGTAGTATTATTATTTATTTTTCATATTCACATAAATAGTATTTAGAGTCCCACTCAACTCCAGATGGTGGCAGTAATGCAACAAGAAGTGACTTGCTAACCACCACAAAACTAGAAGATGAAGAGAAAAAAATGGTGATTTTGCAATGTGAAACTCAAAAATTTAAAATAAAGTAAAAAAAATTAATAAACGATTTGTGTAAATAAATAAATAAGCATAACCATTGGTGCCACCCATGCATAAACAAGTGCCCCATATGGGCCACCCCATTTTAAAAGTCCTGGACACAGCTCTGGGTTCCGCACGGCCCTCTGCAGATGAATCAAATTAAATCAAATCAACTTTATTTATAAAACGCTTTCACATGCCCAAAACGGACAAACAAAGCGCTGTACACCAACAAGAATCACAACAATAAAACAGACATGTAACCATTTAAAATGCAATAAGAAATCCCGAGTACAAGTTCGCAATCCATATCAGTCCAGTTTCCAGGATCAGATCCAGACACATTGAAAGTGATGCTGCCCACGCAATCCTAGCTTCAGTGTCCAAACGCAACGAGAACAGATGTGTTTCTAGTCGGCTTTTAAAGGTCTCCAGTGATTCGGCCTGCTTTACGTCGGCTGGCAGCTCATTCCAAAGACTTGGTCCGAGCGCTGAAAACGCACGACTCCCACGAGACTTCAGGCTGTACCTGGGCACGGTTAATAGTCTCTGGTCAGCTGACCTAAGGGAACGCACCGGGACATGTCGGTGGATGACGTCAGAAAGGTATTTAGGTGCCCCTGAGTTTAACGCCTTAAACACAACCAGGATGACCTTAAACCTGATGCGATGGGAGACAGAGAGCCACGTAGGACTGGTGTAATATGTTCAGACCTCCTGGTAGATGTTAACAACCGAGCAGCCGAGTTCTGAACCGCCTGGAGGCGTGCTACTGGAGCTTGCCTAAGCCCGGCATATAGCGAATTACAATAATCCAGCCTGCAGGTAACAAAGGTACGGATCACAGTTTCCAAATGACTACGTGACAGAAATTGCTTAATTTTCGCTATGCGACGTAGATGAAAGAAGCAAGATCTCACGATTCCGTTCACTTGAGCCTCAAATCTGAGCTCTGCGTCCAGTTTTACCCCTAGGTTAGTGACCACCGCCCTCTGATGCGGTGCCAGTGTGGAAAAATCAAGCCCTTGGGCACCTCCTAGGGTCGTTGGTGGAGTAAACAGAATTACTTCAGTCTTACTCAGATAAAATGCAGTGAGTTGATCTACAAGTCAGATAGTAAAACAGTCAGCTGCAAACATATCCTTCAGTCAGACAACGAGATGAGTCAGCAGGTCGTTTCTCCGTCTTCTCCTCCGAACCACCAAAAAGCAGTCAGTCATACAAAACAGGCGGATCGTCTGTCGCAACAAGAATTATTAGCGTACACAAAGGTTTGGATTGTGCAGAAGATGAGACGTGCTACTCATAGGGGCTGTTAACAAAAAAGCCTCGTTTTTGGAGAAAACAACAGAGCGTCATCGACATATGGCTCACTCTGAGTGGTTCTGTTCAAAAGCAGACCCAAACGTGACACTTTGTCCTCCCGGTTCTGCTTTTGTTTGTTTCTAGTCCTGCGTGGGTGTTTTTCAGACAACATGAGAGTAAAACAAAAATACCAAACCTGATAAGGCTTTGTGTAAATGTGGTAGACGTCTTCCAGCAGCGCTGTTGGTGGAGTCATTTAATGAAGTAAAGCCGCTCTTATGGTGTGTTTGTAGTGACAAACATCAAATAAAGTCCAGTTCTAGTTCCGCTGATCCTTGCGAGGTTGTGTGGTTGCACAGAGGTCGATGCACCTGTTGTGACTCTATAAATGCTCCGCATCGGACAGGAGAACAGTCATCTGGTCATCATTTATTCATGAAAGTGGGGTACGTTCTATTTTGGTGTTACAGGCACAATAATCAGTGCATAAATAAATGAAAAGTAGCCGGTGGGTTGTTTTATTTTTACATTAGAACGGTGGAATTGTTCAGAAAATATTACTCTCAAAAGGATTTTAAAAATCTGTAATATTTTAGCGAGGTCCCAGACTTTAATTGGTTTCTCCTGGAGTGGATGGGTGTTTTAAAAACCGACATTATGCATGTTTTAACCTTGCTCCTAAGCAAGACGTGCAGCCAGGAGCTTTTTTAATCAGCGGTAAAAAAAAAAGGATTTGAACGAGAGACTAAATGAGCCTGATGCCTTCTGGAACCGCTGAATAATAAAGAGATTAAACACAAAAATGTAAAAATGCTGCAGAGTGAAAGAATTCCTTCGTGTTTTGGGATGTTTGGAAGCTAAGAGCACAAAACAATGTCTGCAAAAAATGTAATATTAATCCCACAGGATCGTGATTCTGAGTTACATGAAAGAGGCAGAAGCTGATGATGTCATCATGATGCGCTCAAGGTCTCCCAGCTCAGACATTAGAAAGCTGGGATCCAGGAATTTTAACGATCCAAGTAACAGATGTTTTTTCATGCTTGTGTCTCAGATTATCGACACTCATTTAGTCTCTAAAAATCTGAGCAAAAATCCTTCATTTTACTTTATTCAAACATGAATTTTGGAGGACTGATGTGTGAAAAATGACTTTAAATCTAATTCCATATGAAGATCTGTATTTTTGTTTGCAATGTTTATGCTCTAAATGTAATTTATCACATTCATCTTATTCCTGAGAATATTCATAAAAGTCGATTCCTAACATCCTGCCTCTTTTCCCTCCTTTCTCCCTTCTTTTTACTGATCTGCTGTCTTTCTAAAGGGCCCAGAGGAAATCGGGATGTTTAATGGATGCCCCCTCCGGAGGTCGCTGCCATCATAGATCCGGCATCAAGCAAGCGGCTTTCATTATGCCATTCCAGCTGCAGACGGAAATCTCCAAAACCATGTAGAGTTCTTCTCTCCACAGAGGGGGGAGGGTGTTTGTTTGAGTCTTTTTTTATTTCTTTTATTCATTTCTGTTCATGTAATCAGTGGAACAGATCTGTGCTGTGGGTGTGGGCAGAGAGCGTGAGGTGAGGAGAAAGTGTCCGAGGGAAATAAGAGAACAGAAAAGAAGGAGAGAGATGGTCCTTCACATCTCCCCTTACTCCAGTGCCTGTCTGCACTTCCTGGATGGCTTGTCGTGGAGCCTGGTGTTTCCCTGCTACTGGCTCCTGGACCGCCTCCTGGCCTCCTGCGTGGCCACCTCCCTGGAGAAGCGCCAGCGCTCCCAGGATCCGTGCTCCTTCCTCACCCTGTGTGTCCTGATTTCTGCTCCCCTTTATCTGCTGCTCCTCCTCGCCTCTCTCCCCTTTGCCCTGCTGGGGTTCTTCATCTGGGCTCCTCTGCAGGCGGTCCGTCAGCCATACCTGTACACATACCGCAGGTGGGTGTCCGTTCACTCATGATGTCAACACAAATGTATGAGTCAGTAATGAGACCTTCTTGGGTTTGTTTTGTCCAGACCGGACAAGAACCAGGCAGAACAGGGTCAGGCTGGCGGCGCTGGGATTGGAGAATGGAGGCCACAAGGCAGAAGCTTCTGTTTCTGCAGTGCCAACGTCTGCCTCCTGCCAGACTCCCTGGCCAGGTTCAACAACTTATCCGACACCCACAGGAGAGCGCGAGAGGTGGGGAAGAGGATCCGTAACGGAGCCAGTCGGCCCCAGATCAAAATCTACATTGATTCACCTACCAACACGTCCATCAGGTGAGAGAGGACCTCTGCTGGGGTCCTTCTGGCTGCTGCAGAACATTTTTAAATGGTTTTATGTCCTGTTTGTGTACTTTTAGTGCGGCATCCTTCAGCAGTCTGGCCACAGGTTTCCGCCGCACCTCCTCACTGGACCAGCGTCCAGAACAAACACACACTACCAATGGCCCAGCTGAAACGGAAATAGAACCAGTCACCGAGTGCCCAGTTCATCCCTCAGGTGCCACCGACTGCCCTGTTCACCCCCCTGCTGGAGAGCAGGGCTGCGCCGACTGCCCTGTTCACCACGATGACACCGCAGCGGACTGCCCCCTGCACCCACCAGGGACTAACAGCAGCTCGGACTGCCCAGTTCACGCCTCGGGTGAGGCTGCAGACTGCCCCATGCATTCCAAGGGAGGTGGCCATCATGAGTGCCCTACGCATGGGGAAGGGATTCAGCCCAAACCCTCAACAGACTGCCCGCTTCACACCTCAGGGGTTCAAATCAGCATCAGTGCTCCAGAACCGGAGCCCGGGGAGGAAGAGGCGGAGACCGGGAATCATCGAGAGCCGGCTGGAGGAGACACTGGCAGCATGACGGCGTCTCGGGAGTCCCTCACTCGTTACCACGGAGGCGACAACGCCGTTGGGATATCCTCCAATAACACTCTCTCTCATGTTCCGCGCACGTCCATCTTCAAGCGTCCTGGACGGAAGCGTCGCCATGGAGACGAGACATTCGACCACGAGATCTCTGCCTTTTTCCCTGCCAACTTGGATTTTCTGGCTCTGCAGGAAGTATTCGACCACGGTTCAACGTCGAGACTGCGACGGCAGCTGCACCGCTACTTCCCCTACGTGCTGAGCGACGTTGGGCGGTACGGCTGGAAAGGCTGCTGCTCCAGGTTCAAATTCTTGAACAGCGGCCTGATGTTGGCTAGCCGCTACCCAATCCTGGACGCACGATTTGAGTGCTACCCCAACGGGAGAGGAGAGGATGCACTGGCAGCCAAGGGGGCGCTGTTTGCTAAGGTAAGGGGCTTGACTTCGTCCACAGGCTGGTCTACCTCTGGTATGGATTGGCTGAATGTCGCCATCATCTTGTTTTTGATGTTTGAATGTAGCTCTTTTGACTGTAAACTTAAAACAAGGCTGGAATCACAAATGTGTTTGTTTAGTTTAGCGAAACATAAAAACAAGGACAGGGCTGTGGTGAACACTCCAAAGAGACATTCCTCCACTTTTTATAACATCGGTGAGTTACATCGCACAAAGGGAGCGAAGTCTTGCAGCTGGAAGTAGTCATCATGATGATGTTCTGAACTCAGTTTGCTACTGATTTGGCTAGCCACGAGTATTGCTCAGTCGGAGTACCCACTTCCTGTTTCTGCAGAAGTTTTGAGTGACGTTAGCTCAGGTCCATTTTGGTTTCTGATAGTTGGCAGAGCTTGGACAAAACCTTTCATGATTTGTTAGTTGAAAAGACCGTTTCTGTCTTTTTATCTTAATTTTTGATGAAAGTCACGTCTGAATGGGAACAAAAACTTTGCATGTTAAGATTTATTTCTGTAAAAATGAGCCGTGACGAAGTGGAACGCCGTCGGCCGCACGTGAAACGTGTCTGCCCCTGAAATAATGACGTAGTTACGGAAACAGCCTGGCTTCACTAATCAGCTTTCAGAATCACAGGGGCGTGTCCAGGGAGTGGCCTGGGGTAGCACATGCCACCCTTGGAATCTGATGGGCCACCCCAGGTGCCACCACACTAATTTACCTTTAAATAGGCTTTTCATTGTCCACAAAAGGCTTGGGGGTAAAACAACAAAAGCATAACCATTGGTGCCACCCATGCACAAAGTTGTGCCTCACCTGGGCCACCCCGTTTTAAAAGATCTGGACACGCCACTGGTCAGCCGAGAGGGCAGCTGGGAAAACGCCACAAGCAACAACTCAGAAAACAAAAACAACATTTGGGATGCTTCAACACATCTTCTGCTTTATCTTTCCTCTTTTTCTATGTAGTGAATTACATCTTAACTTTAATATTTGTTCTAACTGAAAGATGGCTGGGCTCTGACACCTCTGCGGGTCTAATTTTATGCTCCTGCTGCAGCAGAAATGTTTTCATGCTCTGATTGCTGCTTGTTGCTTTTTTAGCCAAACTGAGAGCTTGTCGTGTCTGCCGCTGCTCTTTGACTCTGATAGGCTATTCAGCCCATTAGCTCTATCTAAACCACATTAATATAGCTGAGCAAACACGAGAGAAGGCCGGAGGGTCAGAGCTAAAACGACCAGCAGCTGTCTGGATTTTCCTCAGTGGAGCAGAAATCTTGTGCATCCCAAATATTCTTTTGTTGTCGTCTTGGTGCCGAGTCCCTTTCACCATCGTAGCTTTAACCGTCAGTTGCAAAGCCTGTTTGTTGGACTGTTGTGTGGCGTGTGGCTGACATGTAATCCAGCATCCACCCACATCCATTTACCCATGACCCCTCGTTGTTCTGAGTGCTCCCACCTCTCCAACGCTCACAGAAACAACAAAACCTGTCATCACAAGCATATTTTACACTCGTGTTCGACTGTCACTTAAAATTTGATTTACAAAATCCAACCGGCTTAGCTGAGATCAGGAATAAAAACGTCCTGATGCTAAAGGTATTTACTTTTTAGAAGTTGTGGCAAATAGCTGGCCTTGTTTTATGTACACCGCCCAGCCAAATAAAAAACCTCCACCTGGGTTCAACTGAGCAAACAGGCAGGAGGCTCCAGTTGGATAATCACAGCAGGGCGATGATCTTTCAGCTGCAGCAAGTTATTTAACCCAACTGGTGCAATGAGCCGCTTCTCATTTCCTAAACAACCAAGTGGAAAGACACACCTGGTGGTGGTGGAAAAGATGGTAGTCTGTGTGAGAAGGGTCAGGTCACTGGCATGAAGCAGAGAAAACATCTAAAGAGATGCAGAAACGACTAGAACTGGGTTCAGAACTGTCCGACGCTTTACTAAAAACTGGTCTGAGTCCAGATGGACCCTGTTCCAGTGTGATGGCACATCAGGGTAAGAAGAGAGGCAGGTGAAGTGATGCAGCCATCATGCCTAGTGCCTACTGTACAAGCCTGTGGGGGCAGTGCTATGATCTGGGCTTGCTGCAGGTGGTCAGGTCTAGCTTCAGCAACAGGATGTGCTCCAAGAATGAGGTCAGCTGACTACCTGAATATCCCGAACGACCAGGTTATTCCTTCTTTCCCGATGGCACGGCCACATTCCAAGATGCCAGGATTCGTCAGGCTCAGATAGTGAAAGAGTGCTTCAGGGAGCATGAGACATCCTTTTCACACCGCAGAGTCCAGACCTCGACCCCGGTGAGAGTCTCTGGGATGTGCTGGAGAAGGCTTTGAGCAGCGGTCAGACTCCACCGTCATCGATGCTAGAGCTCGGTGAGACGTTAATGCAACACTGGATGGAGATAAATCTGGTGAAGCTTATCGAAACAACGCCGCAGCGACCGTGTGCTGAGCGTGACCTTTTTTATTGTTTTGGGTGGCGACATTTTTTTTTTGTTAGGTAGTTTATTATAAATCAGTTTGATTTACACAAATATCATTAAGCTCCCCTCATGGGCCAGTTTGAAGGTTTAAAGCCAGATGCTAAACTATTCCTCACAACAGAAATGTGCATCTGTGAATCACAGCGAGTCACTTTGTTAAAACTGAAATATTGTTTATATCTTTGAGGCTAGTAAGTTTTAATGATGCCACGGTACAACACCAAACCGTTTTCCCTCAGAAAGCGTTCATGTTCAGGGGAAGAAAACGTTTGCAGTCCAAGTGCAGCCTGCATGACGATTATGCTAATTCTTGGATTTATTTTCAGCTTGAAGGCCTTGAGCTAAACGTCGACATGAAGGAAATGCATGTTGTTTAGCATACAAACAAACCCGCACCTTTTAGGGTTGATGCGAGCTGAAAAGATGGTGGAATCAGCTGTTTTGTTGTTGTTTTATCCTTGCAGCTTCACTGGTAAACGCTTTATAACAAAGTCAGGGGGAATTTAGCATCAATTAGGCTCTTTCAGCACTCAGAAGAATTATTTTATGCCGTATCGTTTTGATGAACAGACACAGGCCCATTAAGCAGGACGGGTTTTTGACATTAATGCAGCTACATGCAGAGTGATGGGCTTCTTCTATCAGCAACATCAGTCATTTCCAGTCTGCGTGTATTTGAGAGCAGTCCTCGCAGCTCTGCTCAATAACCAGACAGAAAAAGCAGCACTGCTGAGTGTAAAGGCTTTCAGAGCAATAACTAATGTCAAATTAGCACCTCAGTGGCTTTTATATGTGCATGTGTGTTTGGTGAGTCGTGACAGCGTTTGAGTTCACTAATCAGCCACACACTGTGACTGGCAGGATGTGAGCGTGAATCAGACCCAGTCCTGCCGAGCTGCGTTGATTCTGGGACCGGATGCAGGTGACGGGTACCTGCAGAGGCATGCAAGAGCATTTCTTTGCATACTCTTACGTATCTCAGATCTAATAAAGACACACTGGATCACAGCTTGCATGCTGGCGGCCTCATCCGGTCTCCCCTGCTGCCTGCTGACTGCCACAGCAGTTTACAAGCTGCCTCCACGTTCTGCTTTCACTACCTTTGCAGTGGTGAGGTCACTCCGGGTCAGACTTTCCAGCTGGCCTTGAGCCAGCTGGCGGGTCAGATCCGGAGCTGCTACAGCAGACGGGATTCAAGCAGTGTTTAACAGAATGGCTCCGCCTGAGCTGGATTCGTTTTCCCTCTGAACGGTTACATCTCAGAACGCTGAATGCCTACTGATCGGTTTCATTCATCCAACACCAGAGGGTTTGTTTAAGGAACTGATCAGCGCAATATCCTCACTGATCACATCATCATCATCATCATCATCATCTGCAATGAATGCAAACATGAAGCTTTTATTTGTGCATCATTCTTCTTTTGCAGATCATTAATGAAACGCTGACCTTGGCTCAGCAAAATGACACAAACAGGTTATTTTCTCTTGGTTTATCCTGCAAATGCTGCACGAGTAAGTCAGTGGAAATCAGTACAGCGCTGCTTTGCCTCACCCTTTTGCATTTGTTAGGCAGATTTAACGCAAACATCCAGGTTGCGTATTTTTAAACGTGAAAAGAAAATCACCTGTGTAGAATATTTGAATCAGGAGGTTCAGAGAAGTGGCAGTTGGACTCGGATGACCGTCAGTCAGCAGGAAACCTTTACCATAACTGTGCGTTTGAGACTGAATCGTGTAAATACGCTCTAGCCATGCTGCGCTACGCTGCTGTTACATAAAAAAGGAGATGCTGATGATGTTGACCAGAGACAGAAAAAAGAACAGTTGAGGCTCCTTAGCATGCACCTGCTAGGTTTTTAGTGTTGGATTAATTACAGTTTTGCTTTTGTGAAGCCAAGTTCAAACAGAGGACATTTCATTTTCCTCCTCGTGTCTGTTTAGCCTCAGATAAATACTTCCTGTACCAAACTAGAGCTCAGGATTGTTATTATCAGGTTTCAGTCAAAGGGACATTATATCTGACAGCCAAAACATGTATAGAAATAATAAATGTCTTCTTCATACATTCTCCTGCAATGCCCTGGTCCTGTAGAATGAGCCCTGGCATTTTTACTGTGATTGCCTGTTTTTCTGTAAAATCACAGAAAAAGAGAGATGCTCGGGTCGAGCAGGCTGCTTCATGCGCGTTCACGCTCAGGCATAGCCCGTAGCATTTGCTATCCGTAGCTTTAGCAGCAGAGAGAGAGGCAGTGCCACTTTGTCGCTGTTCCTAACGCCTAGTGACAAAGCTAGCTACATTTCTGAGGACCCTTAGCTACTTTCTGTAGAACTTCCTTCTAGATATTTCCTGCTAATTAGCAACAAAATAGCCATTTTCACTCCCAACCGTTCTTTGGTTTGACGTTGTTTCAGCTGTCATCAAGGATATAAATGTTACAGATACAAAGGACGTTACTGGCGCTTTAGCTCACCTTGTAAGATGTCGGACTCGCATGCAGAAGACCTGGGTTTGATTCTGGATGTGAAGATAGTTTATTTAGAGTTTATTTTTTACATTAATGGTATATTTTTTACAGTAAGATGCCCAAATTTTTATTTGAGACTCGCCGAACGGCATTGAATTCACAGATAAAAAAGATGTGGGTTCAACTTTCATTTTGGAACAATTTTTCAAGCAAGGGAAGGGAATGATCTGAGCATGCAGGAGGACTGACCCATCATAAACCTTTGTCGGCTGTGCTGAAGAGAAAGGTACAGAACCAAATTATTTAATTAATTAGCTGCGTGTTCTCCTGTCCTCCGGGCCACACACACACACACACACACACACACACACACACACACACACACACACACACACACACACAAGGGACTGTCTCAGCTGTTATTTTCGTTAAGGAGTGTGCACGTACAACATGCGAGCCTCGTGCACGAGCCTACTATTGAAGCCGCCGTTACGCTTTTGGCCTGAGGGGGCAATTGCGAGCATAAAAATGCAAGTCCTTTTGAACATAACCTGAAAGATTTATGAAACTTGCAAAAAGCAGAAGTTCAGACAAGGATTTCTCAATGGTTACGTGTGTGATGCTTCATATGCACTTGTTTTTGTTCAGGTGACCGTTCACTCTGTGACCCGAGATCTCTCTAAGGGTCAACATCAAAGATACTTTTACTTGTTTTCATGCAACACAGAAAAAATGCCTACTTTTCCTTTTCAGGCCAAAGCTCCCTTTCCACTGGGCGTGAAGGCGTTTTGAAACGGCCAAAACGTGCGTCACGACAACAAGTCGTTGACGTTAAAAGTAGAGGGTATTTGTAACCTCCCCCTCACCAGATGGTATGTTCTAACGTTCCTCCTGGGCGGCAAATACGAAAATTCACAGTCAGAATGCATGGGAAACAGACGCTTGATCACAGTGAGAGTAACGTTTTAGGTAGCAAGAGGGTTAAGGTTAGGAAGAGGGTGAGGAGAAGGTTATTAGTAAATGTTATGGTTTAGGTGCGGTTAAATGAGCTGGTTCAGTGCAGCGTCAGCGGATATCTCATCACGTCAGTGTTACGCTGCATCGGGATCTGCAGTCAGAAAAGGGAAAATCCCCTTTTCACACATAAGTGTCGAAAAAGGTCCGACGCGGAGGATGGCTGACCAAGCGTTTGTTTTTGACGCGCTGGGAGTGAGAATGTGTTGTCATGGGGATGGGTTCCTTTCTGCCGGCAGCAAAGTGTAATATGTTTTGGACGCGTTCCAGAAGTAAAAAGACACGTTTATCATGTTTCAAGTTCATTTTTTACACGCTGCGCTTCCAAAACACGTCAAACTTCACCATTTGGATCAGGCCAGACAGGAAGTGAAACACAAAAGTGGCGTAAAACGTTAGGAAACTTTCAAAATAAAAGTCACACGCAGATAAATGTACGTTATTTCCTGTTAAACCACTGTAGCCGAGGTAAACAGAACAGAAAAAAGCCACAGACCTTTTAGGACTTGCAGCCCTCTTTCTCCTTGTTTGTTATTGTGTGGACTTCTGAAATCACACGCTGAACACCTTTGCTGCTGTTTCACATCTGAAACGTTGGAAGGGAATAAAAGGCAGCTATTATGTTACACGCCGCTTTCCCTTCCGGTGGAAAGGAGGCTTTAAGAAAGGCAAAACCGGCACATTTCAACCAAATGTGACTAAATTAAATATATGAAACCAAAGGAGAGTTAAAAAAGGCATTGAATGCAGAATAGGAAACACTATGAGTGGGTTTTAATCAGCCAGTTTAGATTGCAGAGCTGAGAAACAAACAGCAGAAAGCGGCAAAAAGCAGGTTGTTAAGAAAACAGAGGTGAGAGGCTCCTTTTGTCATTTAAACACTCGCACGAAGATCGCAGATGAAGTTTTAACTTCAGGTCAGAACTAAGGCCTAGTCCACACGTAGCTGGGTTTTCTTAAAAACGAATATCCGCCCCTCCAAAAACTTGCATCCGCACCACCTCGTTTAAAAACAAACTCTGTCCACACGTACCCGGATAAATACGTTGTTAAGGACATGCCAGACCTGTAGGCGGCAGTACTTCCCCCGTTCTTAACCTCGTCCTTCGTCTGTGCTCTTCCGCAAGGAGCAGTAATTCCACTTGCAAAAACAAACAAGCAAAAAGCGCTTGGACAATTGATAAAGCGAGCGCAGCTCTGAGGGCATCCATGCCGTCGGCTAGTGTAAACACAGGTCGCACACGTGATGTCAGCATTTTTTTGTCGCGGAAAGTGACGTTGCGGACCTTAAAACTCCGGTTTTGTCTGTCCACACGCAGACACCCAAAACGGAGAAAACGCAGATCTTCACTTTGGCCGGAGTTTTTAAAAAGATCCGTTTTCATGTGAAAAAACTCCGTTTTCGTGTGGATGACAGGCCAAAACGTAGAAAAATATCTACGTTTTGGCAGACCCCCGGCTACGTGTGGACAGGGCCTCAGTTAGCCCGGACTCAGATGTCAAATTCAGCAGCAAGAGCCACGAACCTGTAGAGCATTGTCAAAATAATAATAATAGTTTTGTGACTTTTTACTTGCGTTTCAGCAAAGTCAGCCTCGTTCCACGCCGATAATAAATAAAGGTTAGGAGTTTGATCCCTTTCACGGCTTGTGCAGCTGCAGCCTTTGATCCACCTGCTGCTGCCTCCTCACCACTCTTCATCCGTCAGACGTCTAGGCAGCTTTCCGGGGTGAAGGCCTCACTTTCCCTCCATGAACTGCCGCCTTGCTCTGCCGCCAGCTGGGATGCGTCTCATTAGATGTGTTTCACTGGAAACACCTGAGGCACACACAGTGTTCATGTATTTACCAGAAGTACGTTGTTATGTTTGCTTCCTGCTTTTCTTTGGTGCTTCTAACACATTTTTTATCCATTCACTTTATTTTGAAATCCAATTTGTGCATTTCTATGTGTGTTTGATGAAGATTTGCTCCTTTTTTTGATCTTGAGCTTACTGATCCATAAACCGGTGTTGAAGGTAATCTTTTGATGGTTTTGCGTAATATTTCAATGCCGACGTCTGGATTTTGCAGTCTGTGGTTATTCCGCTGGTAAATGAGGCTAGAAAGTCAAAACTCATCCTCCGCTCCATCATTGGTTCATGAACAGCTCGTTGCCCAAGTTAGATTTCCAAACATAACTCAAGGGATGCACACTCTGATGATTTCCCCGTGGATGTGTTTACCTGGAGAGCATCAGCAGGTCAACAGCATGAATGTGAATCGTGACGCAGGGGAGGGATAACGATAGAGGGAAAGGGCGAAAGAGAAAGAACATTAATTAAAAATGTTTCCCTGAAGAGAGAAAGCCAGCACTGGCTCCATAATTAAAGCTTTCCAGTCTCAACATTCATCCCCTCTTTTAATTATTTAAAACTACTGAGCACACGGTTGAAGATTCACGTGTGTATTTTGGGAGTAGATGCACGGTTTGAATGTATTACTACGGATTAGGCCAGACAGCGGGGACAGGCCCAAATCCAGATTGAATAATGGAAATCGATGGGAGAATTCCTCAGATCCACCATCAGCGTCTGATAACCGGAAAGACTTCTGGTTCAGCGGTTCAGTGATTTCAGTTTGGACTTTCATGTGTGGCTGAAGCTTTGTGGGAAGCAGTCCTTGAAGCTCGCTGCCTCTTTTATGTAAATTCAGAAGATGATTTAAAACGTCGGTCTTTGACTTGACTTGAGCTGCGTCTCACATTAACAGAAGCTCTAAGTTTTGTGCAGGATTTTCAGACATCTTGTCCACATTTGCAGAATTATTATTTATGAGAATCCAGCCAAAGTCGGTAAAAACTGGCAGAGAAAAGGGCAAAGAGAGCGCTGGTTGGATAGTTCCAGCTGCTCCTTCACCTGCAGGCTGAGACTGTCTGTTGTGAGGCGTGTTAGATTACCCCACCCGTAATATTATTTAATCATGTTTGCCCCCGCCTGACGCTGATGTGAGGAATCTGTTTATCAGCTGTGATTCAGGAACGAGATGTCAGAATCCCAGCCTCAGACGTCTTCTTTAACACAAGATTGACTGAATTTTAGTTTATTAATCTGAGGTTTTATGTGAACTTTTATTCATCTTTGTCTGTGAAACCAGCGGTCTAATCAGGATCAGTTCTCGCAGGTGAAACCGTCATTTCAGTCTTGACACCGTTTCGGTGTTTGATTCATTCTTCCTGTAAACTTTGACTGTGAGTTTTGTTCATTTACAGTTTTTCTCCGTTGGTTTGGCTCATTTCCTGAAACAGAAATGACGTTCTCAAAATAACAAGGACAAACCTCCGAACCTCTTGGCAAATGTTCACAACAGAATGGCATTTCTCGTTCATTTTATCAAATTGCAAATGCCTTAGTGCATGTCTCAAGTGTCTCAGTGCATCTTTGCAAATGATTAAGTACGATCCGCCCCTGCCTTCCTGGCTGTCTCTCTCCTGCCCTGATTAGCCCTTATTGTTCTCACCTGCCCCTCGTTAACCTGCCCATGTGTTCCTGATTTTCCCCAGTGTATTTATACCTCCCGTCTCGTTATGTCCTTTGTCAGATCATTGTTTGTAGTCACCGTTGTTTTGTTCCTGTCGTTCCCATCCCACCATTAAAACCATTTTTATTTTTCATCTGTGCCTGCTCTCCTGCCTCCTGAACTCTCGATCAATCAATCAATCAATCAAAGCTTTATTTATAAAGCGCCTTCCGCAACCCTGTCAGGAAGCCCAAAGCGCTGAACATGGTTCAGTTGTAGGTAAATATATTGAATAAATCAACAATAAAAACAATACAAATTACTAAATAGATGAAACATTCTGGTACAGGACAAATGTGTGAAACACAATTGGATTGAGTGAACCAATGAAAACTGTGAAATAAATTCAACATAAAAGAGGGCCAAAATCAAACATGTTCTGGAAACGCCAAGCGGAGGAGGTGTGTTTTTAGGTGACTCTTAAAGGCTGGCAGAGAAGGGGACAGCCTAACTGAGGGTGGCAACTGGTTCCAGAGTGACGGTGCTAGGACTGAGAAAGCCCGGTCCCCGCGGGTACGACACCTAGACCGAGGGACAGCGAGCAGGCCTTGGTCAGAGGAGCGCAGAGCGCGTGATGGGGAGTGTCTGTTCAGGAGTGTGGCCAGATAGGGGGGAGCACCACCCTGGAAGAAATGATAAACAAAGACGAGGAGTTTGAAGTGTGAACGATAGCAAACCGGAAGCCAGTGCAGGGAGGCCAGAACCGGACTGATGTGGTCCCGTTTCCTGGTCCCAGTCAGGAACCTGGCTGCGCTGTTCTGCACAACCTGTAGGCGACGCAGTGATGACTGACACAACCCTGCATATAGAGAGCTGCAGTAATCAAGTCTAGAAATAACAAAGGCATGCAGTACCCGCTCCAGGTGGGCTCTCGACAGCATAGGCAAGGTGTCTCAGGTGAAAGAAACTGGACCGGATCACAGAGTTGATGTGAGCATCAAATTTAAGTCCAGCATCAAGTTTCACCCCCAAACTGGTAACAACTGGTTTTGAGTAAGGAGAAAGAGGGCCAAGATCAACATAATGGTCACACCACACATGGTCCATCATCTCCACTCCCCTCAACATGACAAGTACGTGTAGCCTACAGTTATACAGTTAGCCCGCATTTAGCACATTTTCCAAATGAATAGATCTTATAGATCTAAACTGATTAGTTGATTCTCAGTCTAATGATCATTCTCTCCAAAACACGTCAGCATGACTTCATTGTATAAGTCCTCGCATGCACAGCTGTCTGTTCAATTGTCAGAATTGGTCAAGAACATAATACCATGAATATCATACATGAATTTCTATGGGTATTTGATACACCGATGACGGTCATCGACGGTCAGGTGAAACTAGACTAACGGACGGGGACATTACAGGAGATCAGTGCAGGGGATGGTTGCGGCATGCACGCCATTTCTTCCCTAGTTGCATCGCCAGAGAAAGTATCCGCTGTGATGTGGAAGAGAATCTGTGGCCAGACGGACAACAGCGTGTAAATAATCAGGAGGGTGAAGACCGTGGACAAGAGCGGGACAATGAGTACAGCGACGTCTGAATACGTCCTTGTTTTTTGATTTTGTGTTCATACAATTTACTGCATTAATGTAATGTACATTTTCTTTTTACATATGTATGAAACTTTCTTTGCATGTGAATAAAAAATGGTTGTAATTTCCTTGGCAGTGTGAGGCTACTCTTTTCGGTTGTATATCGTTGGTCCTCTGCCGTAGGGACAAAACATCTAAACATTTTGCATGGCAGGGCTCACAGAATGCCAAAGGGACGATGCTTTTTGGGGGCACTGACTATTCAGATTAGAAAGAAATGTAGTTTTGGCACTCAAGTGAACTGTTTTAGGAGAGATATGAGCTTTTGCAGGTAAACCATGTTGTTGTGGTCAACCATCCAGGTTTACTTTGACAAAAGCACCAGGGATGGCGTTAGGCCCGGCTACTTGGGCTCAAGGCCCGAATGTTATATGAAAAGCCCCGGATCTAAAACGTGGAAGTAACATGCAGTACCAACGTCCAACAGAGAGGGAGCAGCTGGCAGTAGTTTGTATACAGCCTGCCTGAGCCTCCACCACTGAAGAAGAAGCCCTTCAGCAGCCGGCTTCTTCTACACTCTCTGCCTGAAACGCATGAGTGAAGATGGACATAAGGACGTTTTTTAGACCAAAAGTACGGCGACAGAACCCCAGCTTTGATGAGACTGGTGTTGACTCAGGTTTGTGAGTCTTATTTGAAAATATTTGTGATTTGTAATATATATGATGTTGACTAGTGCGTGTCACGCGTGTGTTAAGGCCCGGATCTTCTTCAGTCAGAAATCCGCCCCTGAAAAGCACCAAGAATGACGAGAATGTTCGATCTGTGTCGAGAAATGAGCCAAAGCCGTTGTGAAGGATCTTTGCCTTTGTGGAGACACGACTGTTTAAATGAGAAAGGGATTCAGATTGAAGCCTGGGTGAACAGTTCTGGAAGAGATATGAGCTTCTGCAGGTGAGCTATGGTGTTGTGCTAAACTGTAAAGAGTGTTTTGCCAAATGATCTTAGAGGTTTGAGAATGTCATTTCTGTTTCAAGAAACGAGCCAAACCAATGGAGAAAAACTGTAACACGTTTCATAGATGACTGACTTTGAGACATTCAGAGGTCGGCTTTTTAACTCGTAAAATTTATTAATTGCTTAACTTGATTATTTCTTACACAACTATTCTTTTGAGTCTCAACTTGTAGTGTTGGTAGAACTGTCATGGAGGAGTGTGTGTGTGAGTGAAAGCAGCCAGGTGACTTTAACGAGGTCGCTCCAGAGCTTAACACAAGCAATGAGAAACATTCAACCACAGAGGGCTCAAATCCAGGCAGGGAAACAAGAAACAGGTGAGGGGGATTACAATCAGAGCAGGTGTGTCTAAGTAAGGGAACTGGAGGAACAGCCTATGAAAAGAATTAAAGGGGCATTATGGAAGTGTGACAGCCAAAACATGTATAGAAATAATAAATGTCTTCTTCATACATTCTCCTGCAATGCCCTGGTCCTGTAGGATGAGCCCTGGCATTTTTACTGTGATTGCCTGTTTTTCTGTAAAATCACAGAAAAAGAGAGATGCTCGGGTCGAGCAGGCTGCTTCATGCGCGTTCACGCTCAGGCATCGCCCGTAGCATTTGCTATCCGTAGCTTTAGCAGCAGAGAGAGAGGCAGTGCCACTTTGTCGCTGTTCCTAACGCCTAGTGACAAAGCTAGCTACATTTCTGAGGACCCTTAGCTACTTTCTGTAGAACTTTCTTCTAGATATTTCCTGCTAATTAGCAACAAAATAGCCATTTTCACTCCGAACCGTTCTTTGGTTTGACGTTGTTTCAGCTGAAACCTTTGTCGGCTGTGCTGAAGAGAAAGCTACAGAACCACATTATTTAATTAATTAGCTGCGTGTTCTCCTGTCCTCTGTCCTCCGGGCCACACACACACACACACACACACACACACACACACACACACACACACACACACACACACACACACACACACACACAGGACTGTCTCAGCTGTTATTTTCGTTAAGGAGTGTGCACGTACAGCATGCGCGCCTCGTGCACTAGCCTACTATTGAAGCTGCCATTACACTTTTGGCCTGAGGGGGCAATCGCGAGCATAAAAATTCAAAACTCCGTAAAGTCCCTTTAAGTCTGAATGGACATAAAACTTTGATCTCACAACATTTAATAAAGATATCATTCATCAACAAGGGCTGAGAGACATAATAACATTCCTGGTTTCTTTATTTGTTTGTAAAAATCTCGTCTCCGGTTCGGTTTTTTGGTTTATTTGATGCCATCAAACTCATGCGATTAATGTGCGGTGAAATCCGGTTTGCCCTTCCTGTTACGGTAAAGTTAACGTAATTATTCACAGCTGGCTCGGATGTTTTTTAGTCTGACTTGGTCCTCTTCGAGTGTGAAATCACCTCTCAGCTCGTTTCAGTGCCACTCTCGAGGCTCTCTGCACCCAAATCTGACTCATTTGCTCTTTTTACTGTTATTTTAAAAGACGTCCAGTTGTTTATAGTTCGTGTTTTGTTTTCTAGTCATGCAGGGAAAAAAGGGGGAGAATTTCATCAGTTTCCTGTCGAGGCTTTTCTTCGCTCCTTACACACAGCTCCTATAAGCCATGTGAACATCACCTCACGCACAAGCCCTGGATTACAAACACACAGAGTCCACTATTTCATATAAGCATGACTGCGCATGTACACACACACACACACACACACACACACACACACACAGAATCCCTCAGGACTCTTGTCAGTTTCAGGGTGCACACACACCTATTGAAGCATGCATAAGCCCCTGAAATATTAATACGGACTCTGGCGTGTGGAGAGAGAGAGGAGCACGGAGGGAGAGAAGGAGTGATTGGAAGGGAAGGAATGGGGGCATGAGTGGAGCGATGCAACAAACGACTGCTGTTTTACTTGAATTATAAAATACACATACGGTAATTAATAGTGAATTTATCTGTTAAAAAAGACGGGCTTGTTTCAAAATATGCCTTTTTATAGGAACAAATAGTTATTAAATATGACTAAAGTTTTAAACCTTGATAGTGTTAGAGTTACGCAGTGAGCAGAATTTAGACCCCAGTGAATTTGTTTACATTCAAACCACACAGTAATTCAGCCTCTTTTATATAATTAATATCATCCTAAGATCTTTTGCTTTTTTAATTGGGTGTGATTTTTTTTTTTTACCCATTGGGACCCTTAGGCATTAAAAACAAGCATTGTTTTTAAATATTTAAATGTATTTTTTACTTAGCTTTGTTTTCTTTGAACAACAAAAACAGGGCTTGGTACAAAGGAGTAAAATGTTACTGAGCAAAATAAATGTTTATGGATCGAAGAATAAAACGTATTATTCTGTAGGTGAAAGAGACAGTGTGGATGATGTGGGAATGCTTTTTTAAATCAATGTCACATTTCTCTAGCCTGGGGTTACCGTCAGACCATGAGTCACCAGCCTAAGAGTCCTCAACCGGAAAATGCAGATTTCTCATCGACATATACATATATGGACCATGGATTTCCATAGGCTCCAGTAACACGTATTTGAAGAGAAATGGGAGGTGGCCACCACCGCCATTTTGACCGTGTCACAGGTTCCGTCAAGCCCAGACAATTCCACAAAAGGGAAGAGAAGAGGAGCTGAGGGTGGGGCTGTAAGGCTGCGATCAAATGACGACACCCGGTCGAACTAGCTACAAGCTAACCCAAAGCTAACGTGGAGGTGGGAGCTAAGCTAACGGAGGTAGCAACCTAGCTACAACCGGAGTTAACTGTACACAACACCAGAGCTTCTGAGTCAGAGATACGCCGGGCTGACCGCTGGGTAAAACCGGGTGGAACACAGAGGTCTCCGAGATCTCCACAAGCCGGCAGCCGCACAGCAGACAAGCGCCGCTGCGATCTGAGATGCCCAGAGCTGCTGCTGGGGAGAACCGGGTGGAAAGGTTTCCATCCCAGAGCTCCACAAGCCGGCAGCCCGCGCAGCAGACGGGACCCGCGATCAGACAGAGATGCACCGAGCTGCGGGGAGAACCGGGTGGAAAACATCGGTCTCCCGAGAGCTCCACAAGCCGATAGTGGGAACCCAGCTCCACCAACATGTTATATTTCAACCCATTTTCTAAAGTGCAGCATTATGTTAAATGCACTGGGGTTTACCCTATTACATTTAAATTTCATGGTTAAACAGTACATGTTAAAATCTAAGCTCAGCTAGTGCAAGAGCAGCAGTGACCTAAAATACATAAATATACATTTACTTACCAAAAAAAATGAAGTGGAGACTCCTTGGACGCTCTATTAGTGCAATTAATACCACAGGAAGTCATTTTGTCCAACAATTGCACAAATAATATCCAAAAAAGAACACACAAATGCTGTGAAATTGGTATGTTTAACATGGGAGTCAATGAGGATTTGCTCGCTTCTGACACCAGCCCCCCAGCGGATGAGGGTGGAACTGCAATTTATTTCACTTCCGCGTTTGCCTTGATTTTTGACCCCCATTGTGGGGGCTTGGGA